>NW_020175089.1:624954-851032 GCF_003031525.2 Neophocaena asiaeorientalis asiaeorientalis
ACGGCAGGGGGGGCGCCCGGGGAAGCCGCCCCGCAGCGCGCTCCTCTGGGGTCTCTCCGGCCGCCCCCTGGGGTCCCGGCGCCCCCGCGCGTGCCCCGCTCCTGGGGTCGGGGGACGCACAGCGTGGCGCCTTGCGAGCACCACCTGTAAGGGGTGGGGGACACCCCTCTCCGATTCTAGAAGCGCAGCCGGCTGTGGGCCCTGGAGCTAGGGTGGGGGTTAAAGAGTGGACAGGGGTCAGGACTGGAGAAAGCTGACAACCCAAAGCCTTTGGCGAGGGTGGGGTGCTTATTTGTTTATATTTTGTTTAATAAACACATAAAGCGCTTACAGTGCTTCAGGCACTGTCATAAAGGCTTTTTATTCCTGTATTCCTTAAAACAATCTTCCAAAGCAGGTACTACTATCTACCCCCCTAACCCCGGAGGCTTAAACTGAGCCACAGAAAGATTAAGTGGTTCCAAAAAGTCTTCCCCCATGTGCAACCTCAGACGCAAACCCCCCAGACTTTGGTCCCTGGGATGCTGGGGCGCAGCTTCAGCCAGTTTTCGGCCCTAATTCGGCCCCAGGTGACTCCGAGTCACCCACGCATTTAGACCCTAATGGTGTTCCCTTTAGCATCACCCTTTGTGTGGACCCTCATAACGTGAGGCTCCAGGACTCCCTCCAGGGAGGGCCCCTCCTCCCCGAAGCCACCCCGCCTCCTCATCTGGGCCGGCGGCCACCAAAACCCGGAGACGTGGCACCTGCGCATTGGGGACTGGGGCCACGCTAGCAGCTCAACTGGGCATGCTCAGCCACAGAAGCTGGTCCGGCTGGCCAGGAGGAAAGAGCGAGCCTGGCCGCTACTGAGCGGTGGGGAGTGGAGGGGGGAAGTGGGCGCAAACAATAGCCAGGCCCCAAGGACTAGAGGCAGATGTAGATGCAAAAGGCTCATTCTCCTGACACATCCTGGCATTTTTCAGGCAGAGCTAAGAGGAGGGTGATCAAAAGTTTACCAACTGGGCATCCTTCAGTGGGAGGGGGCTGAGGGCCCGCTGACAACTCCTCAGCTCAATCGCTAAACTGCAATCTTTGCTGAGCCCTGAGAAAAGCTGGAAGCCACCGAGCCTTTTGAAGAAGCCAAGAAAAATAGCCTAGACTGAGTTTCCCTGCAAGATCCCAGGGAGAAGCTGTGAGGCTCTTCACTGTTGGAGTCTTCGAGATGTGGTGATCTTCAGTGATGACAGGGTACTATGACCGCTCTCCTCAAACTGTAATGTGCACACAAGTCACCTGGAGATCTTGTTAAAGTGCAGATTTTCATTCAGCAGCTCTGGGGTGGGACCTGAGATTCTGCATTTCTGACAAGCTCGAGTGCCATGGTCCTCAGATCAGACTTTGAGGTTGGGTCAGTATTTTAGGCCTGTTCTCTATTTTATATTTAACTAAGGTTTAGAAGGGCTAAGCAGTTTGTCCCAGCCAACTGCTCACACAGCCAATAAGTAATGTAGCTAGTTTCGAACCCAGTTCTGGAGGGCTTCCTGTGTAAGTTCCTGTATTCTCTGTGTACCACCCATAGACAGATGAGCTAGAAGCTGTCGTCTATGTCTCTTGACTGTTTTAACAGTGGAACATAGTACTTCCAAATATAGTACATCAGTTAGCCCTTGCTGTGTAAAAACTACACCAAACTTAGTGGCCTAAAGCAACAACTATTCGTGCAATCAGCAGAGCAGTTGTCTGCTGTTTTCTGCTGGCTCCATTAATGCAGATGGGCACGTGGAGTTTGGATGGCTAGGATGACAGGGTGTTTTCTCCATAGGGCTTTTTTATATGGTGAGCTCCTGGCTCCCAAGGGCAAAGGAAGGCAAGCCCTAGTTTAAAACAGCATTTCACACCTCCGTTTGCTAATGTCCTATTGATCAAAGAAAGTCACATGGTCATGTCCAAACTCAAAGTATGGAAAAATAGTGAACTTCAATTTCTGATGGGAGGAGAACAAAATAGAGAGGTTTTATGTTTTGGTGCTTGGTTTCTTTTCCCTGAATCTACTACATACACCACCTTCCATAAAAGTAACCCCCCTGCCCTAGGGTTCACTCAGAGTGTCATAGATTAAGCCTATCTTTAGTTTTACATATTGGTAGACCAAATCACAGCAGTCATTTTCTGTTTTGCTAGGTCTTTAATATTGAGTTTATTAAGGAACCTCAATTTAGAGGGTTTAAATAGTTAAATGTTATTTTGAAGTACAAAGTTCAATTCGATTCTTTTGAAATTGTCTCTTCTTCCCTTTAATAACATTTCAGACAGTCATTCACTCAACAAACGATTTTGAAACCTTGATCAGGGATGGCCTCTCTGAGGACACAGCATTTGAACAGAGATGGGAATAAAGAGAGAGATGTGCATATCTGGGGAACAGTGTTTCCAGCAGAGGGAACAGTAAAAGCCCTGAGACACGAGTGTATTCGGCATGCTCAAGAAACAGAAAAGAGGCCAGACTGGAAGAGTGAGGCACAGAGTGGGTGGAATTGGGGTCACAGAGGCAGCAGGGAGCCAGACCGTGGAAGGCCGATAGAAAGGACTTTGGGCTTTAGTCTAAGTGTGATGGAAGGCCATTGGAAGGTGTAGATCAGGGTGGGGACATGATCTGGTTGACAGTATAGAGAGCTTGCATTGAGAATGCCCATGGGGACAAGAGTACAAAAAGGGAGCCCATTAAAAGGACATAGCAGTGGTTCTACATGGGCAGATTTTATCATTTTCAGTTCTAAAACTTAGACTTTTAAATCTTCAACCTTAGACTCAACTTAAATCCAATCTAGTCCCCATTGCAGGCTCTAGCTGGATCCTTTACTCCTTGAAGTGGAAGGCTGGTGGCACAGGATCTAGCCCTTAAACACTTTGTCTCCTGCCCCTTGCCCTTGCCACCTGACCTTCAAGGCCTAGTTCCTCCAAAGTTGGGCAGAAAAGAGGAAAGAAAGGGATGAGTGTCTATCCTTGCAGCCATCGTGGTCCTTGCTTGGCTAACTGTGGCTGCTTCTCTGGATAAGAGACCAGTGACACTGGGGCAGGTGTCCCCAGAGCCAGCTTTCTGCTGTGGAGGACATAGTGAGGCCCTTGGAAGGTCCTTCTGGACCTCCCACAAGTCCCCTCCCTCTAGCTCTGCTCCTTTTATTCCAAGCCCCATGGTTCTCTCCATGGCAGTTGAGCCCAGTGCATCTTACTGCTGGGGCTCACGTGCCAGGCAGGCCACTGTAGGGTGGGGCACACACAGGAAAGTTATCCCAGCAGCCTTCCACAGTGTCCACTGGAAGTACAGAGAAACTAGAGAAAAAATTGCCCATCCCGGCCAGGCTAAAAAGTTGGTAGGGAAGGAGGCAGATAAGATGGAGCTATTTCCGTCACAAGGGGATGCCTAGACCCAGTTCCTTCTCAAGAATGTGGATCCCTGAACATGTCTTTGTACTTAAAAGGCTCTAGTTTTCAGTTCTGGGGCAACATCTTGTTACGGGAATTAACATTCAGTTCCTTATTTCAATTTTTTTAAAACCTATGTGTTATTGTTGCCTTATATGAAACAACATAAAATGAGGACCTTTAAGTTAATAGTCACACCTGTGTTTGCAAAAGATCATATTGCATTCTTTTTAGAGAAAGGGCAGTACATCTCTTGTCCTGATTTAAAGTGGTACATTAATCGCAGCTTCCACCTAGCCCTTTACCTGCGGTCTTTGGAAATGAAAAAATCACCACTGGCCCATTTGTCCAGTTTGCCTTAATTAAGGACATAATCTTTGAAAAGTGGGCAGCACACAAAACAACCTGACATGGGCTGTCTCTGCCCCAGGGTGTCTCCTCCCTAACCTTGTGTGTCTTGTTCCACTAAAACTTGTTAGGGGCACTGAGAACCAAAAAGAATGATAATCAAGAAAATTGCCTGAGGATTCAGTTTATGTAGAACACAATGGCAGTTGGAAAAAAAAAAAAGAACAAAACACTAAACTTTCTGTTAAATCAATTTTTTAAACTCTTTTTTAAAATTAATTAATTAATTCACTTATTTATTTTTGGCGGCATTGGGTCTTCCTGGCTGCGTGTGGGCTTTCTCTAGTTGTGGAGAGTGGGGCTACTTTTTATTGCAGTGTGCAGGCTTCTCATTGTGGTGGCTTTTGTTGCAGAGCACGGGCTCTAGGTGCGCAGGCTTCAGTAGTTGTAGCACGTGGGCTCAGTAGTTGTGGCTCACGGGCTCTAGAGTGCAGTCTCAGTAGTTGTTGTGCATGGGCTTAGTTGCTCTACGGCATGTGGGATCTTCCTGGACCAGGGTTTGAACCCTTGTCCCCTGCATTGGCAGGTGGATTCTTAACCAGTGCACTACCAGGGAAGTCTCAAATCAATTGTTGATTGGAGTGTAAAGGGAAGATAAGAAGAAAAGTAGAGAAGAGCATTTAATTCCATTCCAAACAACTTGACTTGAGAATAGGATTTTCCATGTGTGATCTAGTCTTAGAATTTGACTAGAATGTAGAGGTTCAAACCCACTGTGTGATAATGATGGTGGTGATGATGATGGTGATAATTGTTTTTATGGAATTATAAAATACGCAATAAAGCATGAAAATCTTAAATGAGGGACTTCCCTGGTGGTCCAGTGGTTAAGAATCTGCCTTGCAATGCAGGGGAAGCAGGTTCGATCCCTGGTTGGGGAACTAAGATACCACATGCCGCAGGGCAACTAAGCCCACGTGCCACAACTAGAGAGCCCACGTGCCTCAACTAAAGAGCCCACATGCTCTGGAGCCTGCACGTGACAACTAGAGAGAAGCCCACGTGCCACAACAGAGCCCACACATTGCAAAGAACCCTGCGTGCCGCAACTGAGACCCAACACAGCCAATAAATAAATAAATAAATAAATAAGTAAATATATATATATATATAACCACCACCAGGATCAACATTTTCAGCACCCCAAAAAGTTCCTTCATACTCCCTCCCAGTCAATACCACACATGCACACACACCACCACCATCACCACCACCACCATCATCACCACCACAGGTACTAATCACTATTCTAACACCGTAGAACTGTCTTCTTTGTTTCTGAACTTCATATAAATGGAATCATGCAGAATGTACTCTTCTGCCTGGCTTCTTTCGATAATTATTATGTCATAATTATTATGTCTGTGAGATTCATCCACTTTGCAGCTTATACCTATAGTTTATTCCTTTTTATTGTTGCATTGTACATCCTTGTATGAATGTATCAAAATGTATTTATCTGATCTATTGTGATGGTAAAATTTTACAGGGATTTTTTAAAAAGTGTACTTGAAAGTCCTTGAAAGCCGATCCTACACTCTCATATCACTTCCTTGTGTATTCCCTATTACTAGGACAATAGTATACTAAGTACTCCATATTTAATGGATTATTTTGTGAAAATAAAGATTATTTTGTGTCATGGTAAAGTGAATTCCTCAGTGCTTTATGCAAAAGTGCAAATTAAATTATGACATATTTCTGGATAAAAAAGGATTTTTCCCAAGTAAGTCAAAGGACAATTAAATTATTTTTTTCTGATGCCAAAACATTTGTAATCTTTTCCTTGAAGTGTAAGGAATATGTGCTGTTAGATTTAAATTAGAAAGCTTCAAATATGGATGTCAGCATTTAACCTATGGGATATGGTTTATAAATGAGTGCACTGGTTCCCACCTACCTGATGTTTATGGCAAGATTACATAAAATGAAATGAGAGCGTATGGAAAATATACACACCACTTAACGAGGCTGCTAAACTGCTGGCCTAATTGCATGATTTTATGCTTCTCTCCATTCTTTCAATGTGAACAAATCAGCTTTTTAAAAAATACAGTGATTTGTTCTTACCATCTCTGTTATGCAGCAACAAGATTAGAAAAATACATTAACTTACAATATAAATGTCAATTGCACGTTCAACAAGACTCAATGTTCTTTTCTTTCCTTCACTGACTCCATGTGGTTGGAATCACAACAAAAGCACAATTCAGTTAAATTGATTGTTCCTCCATGTCTCAGGAAGACCAAAATTTTCACCCACACGCAAAAATAAATTTCTTTGATCTCCCTCTTTTAGTCATTTTTGACATTGTGGTTCATGCTAGCCAAGATAAAAACAATGGGTTTTTACAACTTTCCACCCAGAAGTGATTTAGAGATGTGATCCAATCACTTCACCTAATGGATGAACATTTTAAGTCTCAGAGAGGCTCTTGTGACTTGCGGCAGGTCGATGGCTTACTGGGACCCCAACCTCTGTGTCCTGTCTGCTAACATGTCATTGCCCCATCTGAGTCACTGGGTTGGGTCCCATGTTTAGGGACAGGACAGGGTGATCTGTCCATGATGGGAGGGTGCTGCAAAGGGAAGGGTGAATAACTGAGGCCATCATAGCCATCTGCCACACTGCTTCACATTCCTTGAGGGTAGGGACCATTTCTTATCTAACATCTAATCCTCAAGGCTCAGCATGGTGCTTGGAACATAGTGAGGTAGTAATAAGTGTTTGCTGAGCTAAAAATGAATGGCCCTGCAAGCCACTGAGTGGCTGGAACCAGAACCAGTGAGTCATTTTTTACTTCTTTTGCAGCCTCACATTACACCTGAAGCGTTCACTAAGTAATATTGATTGACTCTGTTTTATAAATATCTCTTAAATCATTCTTCTTTCCATTCAAGACTCAGCTTCTCTAATGCCTCCAGGAGGAATTAAGCTTCTTATGTTTCCCCAAAGCACCTTGTACATTTCTATTTTATAGCACTTGCCTCATTGTTTAGAGTTATCTGTTTGTCTGTTTCACCTTAAAGGAGTGTGAAACTCCGGAGGGCAAAAAATCAGGATTCCAACTCTTTTTCTTGCAAAAGAAATAACAGTATATATTTTTAAAATAGGTAATACAGGCACAAGATACAAAATTCAAAAGTAAGGACTACTTCCCGCCCACAATGCTTCAGGTACCAGGAGGAAATCATATTCCTGTGCCTATGGGTCTTACCATACCAACTTATATAAATGTATTCTTTCTACTTCTTACACACTATACTGCTTTTTAAATTTAGTCTATTTTGGAAATGATATCCACATTTGTAGAGCAACCTTAATCTTTTTAATGGTTTCATGTCATTCCATTGTATGGATGTGCCATAATTTATATCAGTACAATTAATTACTACTCCTTGCTATAAGCAATGTTGAAAGTAATATGTTTTCACTTCTTCCCTATTCCTCTTCCTCCTCTTCACCACCCAAAATTTAGTTACTTACTTTATTTTGTTAGTGGTTTTTTTTTGTAGCTTTAAATATATTTTCACTTCTGTTACTTGCTTTATTGATCTATAATAATATCTTTGACGCTGGCTGTAAAGATTATCAGTATATTTATATTACTTTCCACATTTTCTCCTTCTTCCTTTCCTGAAAGTTACTTATATTATTCCTACATTTTCAGGGTTTGGTTGGTATTTGATTTAGTCTTAGTCTTATGATTAAATGGATTCCCTGGTAGTCCATTTGCTCTATTTTCTCCATTTAAAACTTGGTTTGCTGAAATTTGTCCTCTAGTATCTTTTAAATGGATTGTGGGATTCATAGTTCCTAATGATTGCATGTCAAGATGTCTGTTCGTTCACTGTATACTTGAATGATTGTTTGGCTTTATATAAAATTCTTGGTTTACCTTGTCTTTCCTTCAGGACCTTATAGGACTTGCTTCTAGCATCTAACGTTGCTGTGACAAAGTCTGAGGCCAGCCTAAAGTTTTCCCCCTGAAAGGTGATTAATTTATGTATCTACATCCACAAAGAATTCTTTCTTTATCTTTCAAGTAAAATAATCCTACTAGAATATTTTTGCATCAGTGGTAATATTTAGTGGTGAGAGATGGCATGCCTTTTTAAGCTTTAGATTCAAAGTTACAATGTCTGGAACATTTTCTTGGGTATCATTAAATATTTTATGTTCTATTATTTCAGTTCTCTATTTTATTTATTTAAAATATTTTAATTGCAGTATAATTGACTTACAATCTTATATTGGTTTCAGCTGTACAACATAGTGATTTGATATTGTTATACATTCCGAAATGATCACCGCTGTAAGTCTACTTATCATCTGTCACCATACAAAGTAATTAAAGTATTATTGAAAATATGCTTTATGCTGTACATTATATCACTGTAATGTATTTATTTTCTAACTGGAAGTTTGTACCTCTTAATCCCCTTCACCTATTTCATTCATCTCCCCCACCTATCTCCCCTTGGGCAACCACCAGTTTGTTCTCTTATCTATGAGTCTGTCTTTATTTTGTTATGTTTCTTCTTTTGTTTTGCTTTTAAGAATCTACATGGAAATGAAATCATATGGTATTTGTCTTTTCCTCTCTGACTTATTTCATTTAGCATAATATCCTCTAGGTCCATCCATGTCATCAGAAATAGCAAGATCTCATTCTTTTTATGGTTAATATTCCATTAACCACATCTTCCTTATCCATTCATTTATCAATAGACACATGGGTTGCTTCCATATCTTGGCTAGTGTAAATAGTGCTGCAATGAACATAGGGGTGCACATATCTTTTAAAATTTGTCTCTTTATTTTCTTCAAAAAAAAATACCCAGAACTGGAATTGCTGGATCATTCAGAAGTTCTAAATTTTAAAATAGGAGAAATAACAGCAATACTTTCAATCTTCTAACTCAGTTTTCTTTTCATTTCCAATGTCTTATATGCTTAATAACTATTTGCTAAAAGATAAAGAAGGAAGGGAGGAATATTAGTTTCTTATTGCTGTTGTATCAAATTACTTATGATCTTCGTGGCTTAAAACAACATAAATTTATTATCTCACAGTTCTGTAGGTTAGCAGTCTGAAATGGGTCTCCCTGGGTTAAAATCAAGGTGCCAGCAAGGCTACCCCCCACTTCTGAAGTCTCCAGGGGAGAATCCATTCCCTTGCCTATTCCACCTCCTAGAGGCAGCCCACATTCCTTGGCTCATGGCCCCCTTCCTCCATCTTCAGAATCAGCAACAGAAAGTAATGCACTTTTCGCATGGCATCATTCTGACCTTCTTTTCTCCCTCCCTTTTCCACCCTTGAGGACATCTGTGATTACATTGGGCCCACGTAGATAAGCTATACTAATCTCCCAAATCTCAAAAATTTTAATTTAATCATACCTGCAAAGTCCCTTTTGCCATGTAAGGAAAGATATTCATAGGCCCTAGAGATTAAGGCATGGACTTCTTGTGGAGGGGACATTATTCTGTCTACCACAGAGGAGGAAAAAGCAGTGTAGGAAAAAGTAAGTCACCTGTTCTTATGCAAATTTAATTCTATACTGCAATAGTGAGTTCCTATTAATAAGAGCTTTAAATTTTCACAGTGATCAAGCATTTGGACTATCTGTGAGAGAATTGAAAATCTTGTACCTTTCAGAGCAAGGTTGAAAATTATATTGTGGCTCAAATAAGAAGGAAGATGCCTGGATTAATCTTGTATCTAGGAGGAATAAAATATATGATTAAAATATATTATTTGAAAAGTTGTTAAAGTGTTTCCTTGATGTTCTGGTTATCAATGTAGTAAGTAGTATAAGAGGTTAAATATAACTATAAAATTAAGTTTAAATTTAAAATAGCATATATAGTTTAAATATAAGAATAATATGTGAATTAAAATATACCATATAATAGAAAAGCAGATAGGTATAAAGGATTCGTAAACACTAAACTTTGAGAGTAAATGAGGAAATGTTTCAAATTTATGAGATGAAAAGAGGCTTTTCTAAACTTAATTTTTGAAATCTATGTTTATCATGGGAAATAAGATGAAACAAATGGGAAACTTTTTTTTCACATCTTTATTAGAGTATAAATGCTTTATAATGTTGTGTTAGGTTCTGCTGTACAACAAAGTGAATCAGCTATATGTATACATATATCCCCATATCCCCTCCATCTTGAGCCTCCCTCCCACCCTCACTATCCCATCCCTCTAGGTCGTCACAAAGCATCGAGTTGATCTCCCTGTACTATGCGACTGCTTCCCACGAGCTATCTATTTTACATTTGGTAGTGTGTATATGTCAATGCTACTCTCTCACTTCATCCCAGCTTCCCCTTCACCCCTGTGCCCTCAAGTCTATTCTCTACATCTGCGTCTTTATTCCTGCCCTGCCACTAGGTTCATCAGTACTGCTTTTCAGATTTCCATATATATGAGTTAGCATACGGTATTTGTTTTTCTCTTCCTGACTTACTTCACTCTGTATGACAGATTCTAGGTCCATCCACCTCACTACAAATAACTCAGTTTCGTTCCTTTTTACGGCTGAGTAGTATTCCATTGTACATATGTGCCACATCTTCTTTACCCGTTCATCTGTCTATGGACATTTATGTTGCTTCTATGTCCTGGCTATTGTAAATAGTGCTGCAATGAACATTGTGGTGCATGTCTCATGCCCAGTAGTGGGATTGCTGGGTCATATGGTAGTTCTATTTGTAGTTTTGTAAGGAACTTCCCTACTGTTCTCCATAGTGGCTGTGTGAATTTACATTCCCACCAACAGTGCAGGAGGGTTCACTTTTCTCCACACCCTCTCCAGCATTTATTGTTTCTAGATTTTTTGATAATGGCCATTCTGACCAGTGTGAGGTGATACCACATTGTGGTTTTGATTTGCATTTCTTTAATGATTAGTGATGTTGAGCATCTTTTCATGTGTATTTTGACCATCTGTATGTCTTCTTTGGAGAAATGTCTATTTAGGTTTTCCGCCCATTTTTGGACTGGGTTGTTTGTTTTTTTTTGATATTGAGTGACATGAGCAGCTTGTATATTTTGGAGATTAATCCTTTGACAGTTGCTTCGTTTGCAAATATTTTCTCCCATTCTGAGGGTTGTCTTTTCATTTTGTTTATGGTTTCCTTGGTTGTGCAAAAGCTTTATAAATTTCATTAGGTCCCATTTGTTTATTTTTGTTTTTATTTCCTTTACTTTAGGAGGTGGGTCAAAAGGATCTTGCTGAGATTTATGTCATAGAGTATTCTGCCTATGTTTTCCTCTAAGGGTTTTATAGTGTCTGGCCGTATATTTAGGTCTATAACCCATTTTGAGTTTATTTGTGTGTATGGCGTTAGAGTATGTTCCAATTGCATTCTTTTACATGTATCTATCCATTTTCCCCAGCACCACTTATTGAAAAGGCTGTCTTTTCTCCACTGTATATACTTGCCTCCTTTATCAAAGATAAGGTGACCATATGTTCATGGGTTTATCTCTAGGCTTTCTATCCTGTTCCATTGATCTATATTTCAGTTTTTGTGCTAGTACCATATTGTCTTGATTACTGTAGCTTTGTAGTATAGGCTGAAGTCAGGGAGCCTGATTTCTCCAGCTCCGTTTTTCTTTCTCAAGATTGCTTTGGCTATTTGGGGTCTTTTGGGTTTCCATACAAATTGTAAAATTTCTTGCTGTTGTTCAGTAAAAAATGCCATTGGTAATTTGATAGGGATTGCATTGAACCTGTAGATTGCTTTAGGTAGTATAGTCATTTTCACAATATTGATTCTTCCAATCCAGGAGCATAGTATATCTCTCCATCTGTTTATCATCTTTGATTTCTTTCATCAGTGTTTTATAGTTTTCTGAGTACAGGTCTTTTGCCTCCTTAGGTATGTTTATTCCTAAGTGTTTTATTCTTTTTGTTGTGAAGGTAAATGGGATTGTTTCCTTAATTTCTCTTTCAGATTTTTAATCATTACTTTATAGGAATGCAAGAGATTTCTGTGCATTACTTTTGTATCCTCCAACTTTACCACATTCATTGATTAGCTCTAGTAGTTTTCTCGTAGAATCTTTAGGGTTCTCTATGTATAGTATCATGTCATTGGCAAACAGTGACAGTTTTACTTCTTCTTTTCCAATTTGTATTACTTTTATTTCTTTTCTTCTCTGATTGCGTTGGCTAGCATTTCCAATACTATGTTGAATAATTGTGGCGAGAGTGGACATCCTTGTCTTGTTCCTGATCTTAGAGGAAATGCTTTCAGTTTTTCACCATTGAGAATGATGTTTGCTTTGTTGTCGTATATGGCTTTTATTATGTTGAGGTAGATTCCCTCTCTGCCCCCTTTCTGGAGAGTTTTTATCATAAATAGGTGTAGAATTTTGTCAAAAGTTTTGTCTGCATCTATTGAGATGATCATATGGTTTTTATTCTTTAATTTGTTAATATGGTGTGTCACATTGATTGTTTTGCATATATTGAAGAATCCTTGAATCCCTGGGATAAATTCCACTTGAACATGGCGTATGATTCTTTTAATGTGTTGTTGGATTCTGTTTGCTAGTATTTTGTTGAGGATTTTTGCATCTATGTTCATCAGTGATATTGGTCTATAATTTTCTTTTTTTTTTGTGATATCTTTGTCTGGTTTTGGTATCAGGGTGATGGTGGCCTCATAGAACAAGTTTGAGAGTGTTCCTCCCTCCGCAATGTTTTTGAAGAGCTTGAGAAGGATAGGTGTTAACTCTTCTCTAAATGTTTGATAGAATTCGCCTGTGAAGCCATCTGGTCCTGGACTTTTGTTTGTTGGAAGATTTATAACTACAGTTTCAATTTCATTACCTGTGACTGGTCTGTTTATATTTTCTAACGCTTCCTGGTTCAATCTTGGAAAGTTGTACTTTTCCAAGAATTTGTCCATTTTTTCCAGGTTGTCCTCAAATGGGAAACTTTTGATACAGAGAGACCGTACAAAAAATATTAAGTTAACACAAGTGCCATTCAGGAACTTTGCAAAGGAAAACATCTAGACTGTAGCTGTAAAATGTATTTCAAGAGGCAAACTACTGATTACTACTTGGATTAACTCTATGACATCTTAATGAAATAAATAAATTCATTATTTTAAAAAAAAGAGAGAATGAAGAATAGTTCTGAGAACTGTCATGTGGATTACTGAAAATCCCAAAGCAAATCATTTATTTGAAACTGCTTATAGCATGTGGAAAAGGTTTTAATTTTGCTTAAATCTTATTTGAAATGTTAGTAGTTTCTGTGCTGCTTCTTAAGGTGGCCCTATTTCTTCCAGACCCAGAATGCAGATCTAGAAGCTTGGAAGTGTCATTCAGAATGGATAGCATCTATTGCCCACTGTTTCTCACTATTTTTAATACCACATTGATGCTTTTCCAAGGAAGCATGGCTCTACTTTCATCTGCTTACTGGAATGAACAACTTTGGGCTCATTTTTCTCTTTCCTACTTTAATGTCATTTCCGTGAGGGCATAGCCACACTTTTTCAGTGCACAAGACCCATCTCTTTATGGGCATTAAAACTGGGTTGATTCAGCTTTTGGTTTAATATTAGAAAAATAAAAATAAATAGAAGCAGAAATGAGTTAAGTAAAATTACATGTAGGTACATGAGGGACTCAACAGTGCAATGGAGTTTCACATGCAGTTTCATTGAATTTAGGTAGTGCCCATCAAGGTGGCTTCTCTTACTCCAGTTTCTCCACAATTTTCTTAATATCAGGAAAAATATTGGTTCTTTATTAGATGCCCAGACTGATGTTGAGATCTATGGGGGCTGTACAGAGCATGCCTTAGCAAAATTTTTTCCTCAAGACAATCTATATTTACATATAACATTATTTGACTTATATTTTTTCCTCTTGTAATCTATTGCAGAAGATGGCATAGTGTTTTTTTTCCACTTACACAAGGTTTCCCTCCCCAGCATGACTCACTGTAAGCTTCATAGGGACCTCAGGCAGGGCAGTCTCCTAGAATCCTTGGTGTATATATATACATAAAGATATTTATGCAAACATACATGTATATAAACACATACATACATATCTATGTAAAGGGATTTATTATGAGGAAATGACTCATACAATTATAGACACTGGAGTGTCCCAAGATCTGCAGGTAGCAACCTGGAGACCAGGGAGAGCAAATGTGTAGTTCTAGTCTGAGCCCAAAGACCCAAAAACCAGGAGGGTTGATGGTGTAAGTAAGTTCCAGTCAAAAAGCAAGCAGGTTTGAGACCCAACCTGATGTTTCAGGCTGAGTCTGAAGGCTGGAAAAGCCAATGTCCCAGCTCACAGTCAAGCAGGAGGATTCCTTCTTACTCACTTTTTTTGTTCTATTCAGGTCTTCAGCTGATTGGGTGAGGCCTACCCATGTTAGGGAGGGCCATCAGCTTTACAGTCTACTGATTCAAATGTTAATCTGATCCAGAAACGCCCTCCCAGACTTACTCAAAATAGTGTATGGCCAAATATCTGGGTACCTCATGACCCTGTCAAGTTGAGACATGAAATTAACCATCACAAGTGCTTAACGCAGTACCTGGCACCTCTAAGGATTCAGTGAATGCTAACTCAGGAGCTCTGTTGGACTACTTCTAGTTCTCATTAACCTCTTTCTTTCTCTGAACTTCTATAATGTTTTAGTGGTAGTACTATAAAGGAATAACTCTATACAGTAGATATAACACTGTAATACCCTTATTGATTGTTTATATCCATTTTGTTTTCATAGATAGATTGGGGAGGCAAAAAGCAAAAGAAATCATTGGCAACTTCAGTCATGGAGTAAGTAAGGCAAACTGGGATTTTTTTACCCGCTTCCCATCTAAGAGAGAAAGGAGAGGAGTTCTTGTTCCACATCAAATCAAGGAAAGGATGATGCTGTGAGCAAACCATTCCTAAAAATTTGAGTTTGCTCATTAGAAGGGAGGACTGATATTGTATTTGGTGTTGAGTTGGGCAACAGCTGGACTACAAAACCTGTAGCTCACTTTGTGCTAAGTGGGGCTTGAGGATGAAGTTCTTGGGAGTCTTGGGAGATGTAGTCCCAGAGTCTGGCAGACTGAATGAACATTAAGTGCAATGCCTACTTCTCACATGGACCAGTCTGAATTCATTTAAAATGATGAAGCATAGTAAGATACCACTATTAGAGAGAACCACTAATATCAATTATCTTCTGGGCACACAGAAAAATTGCATTTCTCATCCCTCTAAAGGGTATACAGAGCTGTGATTTAATTCTGGCCAATGGACTATAAGCAACAGTGACAAGTGTCATTTCTGATCTGAGAAAGTTAAGATCCTTGGAGACTTCCAGTGTGTTCTTCCTCTGTTGTGGTCCTCTGAAAGGTACGTATTACATTAAAACAGTCATAAGATGGAAGCAGGCTGGATCTCCGAGCCATCTCTTAGAAAGGAGATGCCATGGAGTTCTGCTGGTCCCACAGCAGATTTTCCGTAAGTAAGAAATAGACCTTTGTTGAGGTCACTGGGGTTCCTGGTTCATTTAACCAGGATAGGATATGTTGTAATAGGATAACAACCTATTCTGATGAATGCAGAAGCTGAAACTGAAAGTGGGGTGTCACCATAACAAAAATTTAAAATACTTGGTAGAGGCTTATCAGTCAATGGTGGGTGATAAGGTAATATGTACCTGAGTCTGGAGAGACAGTTATGCATGTGTGCAGGAGCAAAATATTTGTTAAAATGCTTGTCAGAGACAACCTTGGAGATATTTTAGATTTCTATCACTGAGGAAACAAACTTCCACAAACTTAGACTTAAAACAACAAAAATTTATTATTTTAAAGTTCTGTTAGGTCAGAAGTCCTACACAAATCTCACCAGACTATCATCAAGGTGGCAGCAAGCTACATTTTGTTTTTCAGATCATATTTCCTAGCTCAGTTGGGTTATTGGCAGAATCCAGTTCCTTGCAGAATTCTAATTCCTTGTAGGATTAAGGTTTACATTTCCTTGCTGGCTGTGAACTAAGCCAGCATTAGAGGCCTCCACATTCCATGACCCATGGACCCCTTCCTCTATCGCCAAAACTAGCAAGGGCAGGTATAGTCCTCATGTCGATTGTCTTTGACTCAACTCTTCTACTTCCCTCTTTTACTTTTAAGAACTTACATGACTAGATTGGGGCCATCTAGATAGTGCAGGATAATTGCCCAGGTAAGGTCCAGGATTAACAACATTGTTCCATCTGCAATCTTAATCCCCCTTTGCCATATAAAATAGCATTTTCCCAGATTTGCAGGATTAGGGTATGGACATCTTTTGGAGTCATTAGTGTGCCTAAGACAGGAGGTGTTTGAGCCTAATGGGCTTGCGCTCCAGGGGTAGAAACTGGAAAATAGAACTTTAGTTGTTGATTGCTGTTGGCTGCATTTGGTAAAGGTGTTACAAGAAAGAGATGAGCTCAGAAAACAACTGCCAATTTGCAAGTAGAAATGAGAAAAACTAGAGAGATTCCTGAAATTCAGAGCCTTGAGGGTTTGGAAAAGTTTTCTGTTTCCAGTTCCCAAAGAAAGAGATGGGTTCTCAAAATAGATCTCACGTAATAAAAAAAATACCAAGATAAACTCCAATTGATTAAAGGACCTTAAGGCAAAGACTGAGTACATAGCACCCAGTAAAACTGTTGAGTTTGACAAAATGACTCAAGGCAAAGATGAAAGTATGTGGGCACAGCTAACATCATAGTCAATGGTGAAAAATTGAAAACCATCCCTCTAAAATCAGGAACAAGACAAGAATGCCCACTCTCACCACTTCTATTTAACACAGTATTTGGAAGTCCTAGTCAGAACAGTTAGGCAAGGAAAAGAAATAAGAGGAATCCAAATTGGAATGGAAGAAGTAAAACTGTCGCTATTTGCAGATGACATCATTTTATATGTAATAAACCCTAAAGACTACACACACACACACACACACACACACACAAACCTATTAGAAATAATAAACAAATACAGTAAAGTTGCAGAGTAAAAAATCAACATACAAAAATTGGTTGCATTTCTATACACTAAAAATGAACTAGCTGAAAGAGAAATTAAGTAAGCAACCCAATTACAATCACAGCTAAAGGAATAAAATACCTAGGAAAAAAATTAACCAAGGAGGTGAAAGGCCTATAAACTGAAAACTAAGACGTTCTTGGAAGAAATTGAAGAAGACACATATAAATGGAAAGATATTCCACACTCATGGATTGGAAGAAGTATAACATTGTTAAAATGTCTATACTACACAAAGCAATCTACTATCAAATCCTTATCACAATCCCTATCAAAATTCCAAGGACATGGGCTTCCCTGGTGGCGCAGTGGTTGGGAGTCCGCCTGCCGGTGCAGGGGACGCAGGTTCGTGCCCCGGTCCGGGAGGATCCCACATGCCGTGGAGCGGCTGGGCCCGTGAGCCATGGCCGCTGAGCCTGCGCGTCTGGAGCCTGTGCTCCGCAGTGGGAGAGGCCACAGCAGTGAGAGGCCCGCGTACCGCAAAAAAAAAAAAAAAAAAAAAAAAATTCCAAGGACATTTTTCATAGAAATAGAATAAAAAATTCTAAAATTTATATGGAACCAAAAAAGACTTTGAATAGTCAAAACAATCATGAGAAAAAAGAGCAAAGCTGGAAGTAATCATATGCCCAGATTTCAAACTATTTTAAAAAGCTGTAGTAATCAAAACAGCATGGTATTGACAGAAAAACAGATACATAGATCAATGGAAGAGAACTGAGAGCCCAGAAATAAACACATGCATATATAGACAATTATTATTCAATAAAGGAGAAAAGAACACACAATAGAGAAAGGATAGTCTCTTCAATAAATGGTGTTGTGAAAACTGGACTACTACATGCAAAAGCAATGAAACTAGATCACTATCTCACACCATACACAAAAATCAACCCCAAATAGATTAGACTTGAATGTAAAACCTGAAACCATAAAACTTTTTTAAAAAGTTTTTATTGAAATATAGTTGATTTACAATGTTGTGTCAGTTTCAGGTGTACAGTAAAGTTATATATATATATAGTCCAAAAATTCGTTCGGTGTTTTCCCTAAGGTGGCTCTAGTAGTGCTTAGTTTTTTTTTTTTTTTTGGTGTTTAGTTTTTTTAACTTCATTCAAAACAATTTTGTCACATTGTATTGTGACAGCTGTCATAGCAGCATGCATTTTAAAAAACCATCAAAATTGGTGAAATTTTGTGTAGCCATTTTAATATTGAAGATGGAAGAAAAAAAGCAACATTTTCAGCATATTATGCTTTATTATCTCAAGAAAGGTAAAAACACAACTGAAATGCAAAAAGAGATTTATTCAGTTTATGGAGATGGTGCTGTGACTGATCAGACGTGTCAAAAGTGGTTTGTGAAGTTTCGTGCTGGAGATTTCTTGCTGGACGATGCTGCACAGTTGGGTAGACCAGATGAAGTTGATAGTGATCATATCGAGACATTAATTGAGACCAGTCTACGTTACACCACACGGGAGATAGCTGACATACTCAAACTTTCCAAATGAAGCATCGAAAATCGTTTGCTCCAGCTTGGTTATGTTCATCGCTTTGATGTTTAGGTTCCATATAAGTTAAGTGAATAAAACCTTCTTGACTGTATTTCTGCATGTGATTCTCTACTTAAATGTAATGAAAATGTTCATTTTTTAAAACGAATTGTGATGGATGATGAAAAGTGGATACTGTACAATAATGTGGAACAGAAGAGATCGTGGGGCAATGAAATCAACCACCACCAACCACACCAAAGACCAGTCTTCATCCAAAGAAGGTGATGTTGTGTATATGGTGGGATTGGAAGCGAGTCCTCTATTATGAGTTCCTTCTGGAAAACGAAACGATTAATTCCAACAAATACTGCTCCTAATTAGACCAACTGAAAGCAGCACTCCACGAAAAGCATCCAGAATTAGTCAACAGAGAACACATAATCTTCCATCAGGATAAAGCAAGACCACATGTTCCTTTGATGACCAAGCAAAAACTGTTACAGCTTGGCTGGGAAGTTCTGATTCATCTGTTGAATTCACGAGACATTGCACCTTCGGATTTCCATTGATTCCGGTCTTTACAAAATTCTCTTAATGGAAAAAATTTCAACTCCCTGGAAGACTGTAAAAGGCACCTGGAACAGTTCTTTGCTCAAAAAGATAAAAAGTTTTGGGGAGATGGAATTATGAAGCTGCCTGAAAAATGACAGAAGGTAGTGGAACAAAACAGTGACTATGTTGTTCAATAAAGTTCTTGGTGAAAATGAAAAATATGTCTTTTATTTTTACTTAAAAACCAAGGAACTTCTTGACCAACCCATATATTCTTTTCTAGATTCTTTTCCATTATAGGTTATTACAAGATATTGTGTATAGTTCCCTGTGCTATACAGTAGGCCCTTGTTGGGGAAACCATAAAACTCCTAGGAGAAAACATAGGCAGTACGCTCTTTGACAGTGGTCTTAGCAATATCTTTCTAGATATGACTCCTCAGGCAAGGTAAGCAAAAGCAAAAATAAACAAATGGGATTAAATCAAATTAAAAATCTTCTTCACAGAAAAGAAAACTATCTACAAGAGAAAAAGACAACCTACTGAATGGAAGAAGATATTTGCTAATGATAAATCTAATAAGTGGTTAATATCCAAAATATAAAGAACTGATACAACTCAACAACAACAACAAAAATAACCTGATTAAAAAATGGGCAGAGTTGTTGAACAGACATTTTTCCAAAGAGGCATGGCACTGAGTGAGTGAAGTGAAACAGGCTTAGTAATCACAACCAAGAAAACCTCGACTGTGGTCATCAGTCACATGGAACTGATTGCAGGCAAATAGATCATAAGCCTGCTAGTTTTTTGAGATAAACGTATTGCCAAGAAAACATAAATCTTTGACTATTTCTGATATAAAGCAACTTCTGAGCCCCTAAGGAGAGTCTTTTCTCAAATGCCAATTTCAAATGTGGCTGAAAAGGATGAGGGGTTAAGAAGAAGTGCCAGAAGTCAGAGCTCATGGCCACAGACCCCAGGAACAGGCTGCTGAGCAAGGAACATTACCCACCCAGGACAGGGCTGACACTTGTTTCAGGCACCAAATTTGTACACCTGCCCCCAAACTCAGCATTTATGTTTCAAAACATTTATGAATATTTAAAATTAATAAAATGAATATTTTATTATTAAAATTTAATGTTTAAAATCTTGTTTTAAATATTTCAAAATTTTCTTAGAAATAAAATATCATGCAGAGGAGCCCATGATAAATATCAGCACTTTAAATTAAGACAGACTCCATGGACTGAGATTAGGGTGGAAGAATGAAGCACTCGCTCTCAGAGTTGTACAAGTCTCTCTTCTCTGTTGGAAGCCATGAGCCAAGTTGATGAAGCCACAGTGTGGACATATGCTGCCTTGAAGAGTCACCAGATCCTTACTAGAGTTCGCATGAGTAAAAGATACATTTTTGGTGCTCTAGACTACTGAAATTTTTAAAGTTAATTTGTCACCTTGGCCTAAGCAACCCTATCCTGACTAGTCAGAAAGTAGCCAGTAAGTTTTAGAATATTTCCAGGCTGCCATTAAGAGTGGAGGGAGCAAATCAGCCCAGAACATTTGAAGTTGCACCTGGAAAAAATGGAAATCAGTTCATGTTTGTACGCCTCCTCTTTGAGACTGTTCAGTTACATGTGTATATTTTTAAGAGACTGGGAGGAAAAACTATAAAAATGAACATTTGCACTTGTTACATAATGTTTAAGAAATACAGTGATGCTGAAGAAATAAAATGGATTCTAGAAGAAGATTCTCTTACCTTGCAACCTTTCCAAATACAGTCAAGTTTCTTTGTGAATAAATCAGACGAGGTATTGCCAAATATCAGCCTTCTCATTAGTTATAAAATAAACTATCTATTTTACAGAATCTTAGTTTGAGCAACGTGATGGTCCAACATATTGTTTCACGTTGAGATGATTGAGAAGGAACAGGAGAAAGGCTGATTTTCCCAGTTTCTCACTGATTTCCATTTTATAGATGATTATCTTTTGAGATTCACTAATTAAGTACTAAACTCAGTGTGCAACTAACCCCTGTCATCATCACTAAATTTCATTCTACAGGTGTAACTCACTTTACTTGGTGATATATTCCTGAAGTTCTATAAAATGTGAATTTTTTGCTGTCAAACATTTATTTATGTTTTAGAGCTGTTTTATCTTCTCTCCTATTAATCTTTAAATGGTAGCATCTTTTAAGCTAATAAATTTCTCTAGCTCCTGGTTAATCTGCTCAGGAGTTAAGGATCTAAATAAACATTTAAATATACTAGGGTGATTCCTCTTTAATCATTATATAGTGGAATCACTCATCACTGCTGATTGATGATGGTAATGATGATAATTTGGGGTTTTCATTTTTGTATATCCACAAAATTCTTAAGAACCTTTGGTATTTGGAAGCCCAGGAAAAGAAAGAATTGGGAATAGTCCCTAAATATTTGGGCAGCTGCCCATGCAACTATTCAAAGCAGTTTCTTTTTAAAGTTATGCCTCTGAATTCAAAAGGGAAAAAATCTCAGTAAAGGCCTGGCTTCTCTTGAACACACTTTTCCAACAGTTCGTAGCCTTTGAAGATCTACAACTGAGGAGCCCTCAGGAAAATATATGTTATGGTCTCAAAAAAGGATAGGAATAGACAATTTACAGAAGAATTAGACAAGCGGAAAATGTTTGGCCCCGCTTGTGGTAATTGAATAAATGTAAAATTTTAAAACAAAATAGTATCTTCCACTCATTGAACTGGCAAAGACTTTCTTAAATGACCATACTTAATACAGATAAGACACTCTCTAATCCGGTTGGTGGGATTATAAATTTTCCTGAAAATAATTTGCAACACTTATTATACTCTGTCACTGTAAGTTCACTTATAAAGTAGTCTCTTCAAAATATGAGGACAATGTCTAATATTCTAAAACATTCATTTCAATGAATAATGAATTCTGAAAAGTAAAAAACTGAGCCTATAAAGGTTAACAATAGAAGCATGCTTTTATGCATTTAAAGCAGTAAGGATTCCTTGAAAAAGTTGAGCTTTTGATGTCTCTGATCTGGACAAGTTGTAAAACCTTGAGCAAAACACTTCATCTCTCTGAATACTAGTGTCTCATCTGAAAAATAGGAACAATAATACCTAAGAATCATAGATGTTACATGACAAAGAGCTTCTTACAAAACTCCCTCCACTTTTGGTTTTCTCTAAGCAGGCGTATTTTTATGTTCTAGAGTTATACGTCTAATACAGTAGTTATTAGCCATATATAACTATTTCGATTAAATTTATTAAAACTTGAAATTTAACTCCTTAGTCACACTAGCCAGTTTCAAATGCTCAGCAGCCACATGTTGATGGCGGCTACTGAGTCAGACAGCATGCATATAGAACATTTCATTACCTCAGAAGGTTCTTTAAGATCACGCTATTATTCTAGAGCCCTATTTTGTTTAAAATAGAAAAACTAATTGAAAATACTAAGGCAAGAAAAAGATAGTAGTACATGACAAGAATGCTCCTAATGTAGACAAATGTAGGCACTCAGCACACATTGTTAAGCACATGTATTTATTTTATTTTATTAAAATTTTTATTGGAGTATAGAGTAGTTCATTTACAATGTTGTGCTGGTTTCAGGTGTACAGCAAAGTGAATCTATTACACATATACATATATGCACTCTTTTTTAGATTCTTTTCCCATATAGGCCACTACAGATTATTGAGTTGAGTTCCCTGTGCTATACAATAGGTTCTTATTAGTTATCTATTTTATATATAGCAGTGTGTATATGTCAATCCCATTCTTCCAATTTATCCCTCCCCTCCCTTATCCCCTGGTAACCATAAGTATATTTTCTACATCTGTAACTCTATTTCTATTTTGTAGGTGAGTTCATTTGTACCCTTTTTTTAGATTCCACATGTAAGTGATATTGTATGATATTTGTCTTTCTCTGTCTGACTTACTTCACTCAGTATGACAATCTCTAGGCCCATCTATGTGGCTGCAAATGGTATTATTTCATTTTTTTTTATGGCTGAGTAATATTCCATTGTATATATGTACCGTATCTTCTTTATACATTCCTCTGGTGATGGCCATTTAGGTTGCTTCCATGTCCTGGCTATTGTAAATAGTGTTGCAATGAACATTGCAGTGTATGTATCTTTTTGAATTATGATTTTCTCTGGATATATACCCAGAAGTAGGATGGCTGGCTCACATGGTAACTCTATTTTTAGTTTTTTTAGGAACCTCCATACTGTTCTCCATAGTGGTTGTACCAATATACATTCCCACTAACAGTATAGGAAGGTTCCCTTTTCTCCATACCCCCTCCAGCATTTATTGTTCCTAGATACTTTTGATGATAGCCATTCTGACCGGTGTGAGGTAATACCTCATCGTAATTTTGACTTGCATTTCTCTAATAATTAGTGATGTTGAGCATCTTTTCATGTGTTTTTAACCATCTGTATGTCTTCTTTGAAGAAATGTCTATTTAGATCTTCCATCCATTTTTTGATTGGATTGTGTATTTAGACACTCTACTTTGATTTCTAGAATTATTCCTAAAATTTATCTAGGAAAAAATAGTAGGCTTGATTATAGCAGAAGAATGATCATATTATAAGCACTAGGACATAAATGTGATTATGAAACTTTCATTGCTTGCCAGTAGAGTCTCTTCATTTGTCTTAAGTTACTTTGGTTAGAAGTTACTGCTCAGTTACTTATGATCGACTTGGCATAAAATACATTACTAAGTTCTTATTGGACATATTACCCTGGTTGAATAACCCTATGAATTTGGTTCCCCAATTCACATAGAATTTTCATGTCAGTGAATAAAATTAGATTCAATAGGGAAGTTTTTGAAATGATAAGGATATTTAAGTGTGTACCATATTTGGATGCCTTCTTCCATGTTACTGACACAGACAATATTGGAGTTATTTTTCCATACAGTGTTTCCCCCAAAAATATCTAAAATATCCTTATATGCAAAAAATACCATGATAAGTCAATCTTTGACTATGTCATTTTACTTCTCTTGTGGGTCTATCAGATTAAAGTTTTGTTTTTATATTTTTTATAGAGTTTGTAATAAATTATTTATAAAGTTTACCTTAAATTTTTCAAAATCAATAAAAGCAATAAGAATCCGAACACCAAAAGTTTCAGAGCAGAGATTCATCTCTAGAGAACCAGCAAATTGTCTTATCTTTCCCAGTTTGTTTCAAGTGTGTGAGATGGGGAAGCATGTGGTTGTTAGAGGAGCCTTTCTTCTTCTTTGTGGCTAATATCATTATTATTTTTATTACTTATTGCTTAATTGTTCACTTAAACAATTCTCAGTTCACAGGAAGAACACAACCCATGTAGACACGTACTTATATGGAAAATAAGATTTGGTTCTTTCGACATCAAGGAAGACCAAAAGCATTTCTTAACCTACCAATTTTATACAGTCAACCCAGCTTTGAGAGCCACACTGAACCACCATTTGGTTTCATTCCTTCTGGACTCGAGTCCTGGTTGCCTTCCCTTCCTGTTGCTCACCCATTTTTCCATGTCTAGGCCCACCTCCAGGTTTTCCATGTAGCCAGAGACATTAAGTTTGGTTTCACAGACTCAGTTAACCTGGATTTGAATGGCTCAGGCTCTTTCTAGTCTGAGGATCTGGAGAAAGACTTAAATTCTTGGAGCCTCACTTACTCACCTGCAACAGGGGAAAAATGAAAGCACCTTATCTGAAGATTGTTTTAATGGTTAAATGAGAAATAAACTGCTCAGCATTGTTCCTGGCACCTACAAGTATTCAATCTTAGCTGTCAAGACTTTCTTCACCCCTCCCCCCCATTTCCACCACTCATTTCCATAGCTACCATCTAGCCACTGATTTGGCTTCCCTATGATTCTGATTCTAGCAGGCAGGTGTGCTGACAGTGTATAAAATATTATGCACACTACAAAGACTTATCTCTCATACTCTTGTGAGTTTGAGAGCCAAGAGTCAGTCCTTTGAGGCTGAGCTATTGCATGTACCAGCAAAACTGTAAGTTCTGAAAATTCATATTTTGGACCAGCCCCTAAAATAGAATGACCAAATAAGACACTCACTACACTGTCAAGCAGAGTGATCAGCCTTCCTAGATAAACCCACTCTGTTGAGTTGTCTTATCTACAGCTGACACAATAGCCAGACAGTTTTGTGATTCATTTATATCCATCATCCTATATCCTGGCTGATTTTTATCATAAGGATGCATCCATATTTACCACTAATCTTTTCGCTTTCCAAATATTTTGTACCACTCCACCACAGAAATGACCCAATAAGAGTTAAATCTCAAAAAGAGCAAAGCAAAACAAAAACACTTTACCCATCGAGGTTAAAAGAGGCACCTGGAACCACTATCCACATTAAATGCCCCAGACAAAATTGTGGACCAAAATTTCCACTCTTGTGTCCTTTCCCTGTCTCCACAACCATCTTTCTGACCCTACATCTCTCTTTGGCGATTATGCTTTCTCTACTTTTCCCCTTCCCCCATCAAAGACTGCCTTAAAGGGGGGAAAAATCCAATAACCTCACTCACATTAAGATGTAAGTTAGTAATTCCCTGCAAGTCTTAATAGGGTCTCTCCCATGGGGGATTTATATTTTAATGTGGACCAAAGGACTGCATCTATAAAAGTATAATTTCAGGGATCAGAAAAGTCATTCAAGGAGGCTGTAGGTATTTCTCAGGCTTACATGTGTCAGATCCTGAGCTGTGGGGCACAGCAAGATCTGTGAGGAGCAGCCAGGAGCTGAGGACAAGGCAGAACATTGTGGATGCTCCTGCATGAGCCAGGGCAAAGGGGGGGGGGTGGAGCATGGGATGGGATGGCTCAGTAGCAGGGAGAGGTCAGTGGTCCAGCTCCTCCAGGGGTGTCCTATGAGAGGCCTAAGAAGACAAAGCCTGTTGGGCTCCTGGCAGACAGGATGGGAACCTGGCAACAGGCAATATGCAGACAAGGAGACAGCAGTGTCAGAAAACATGGACTCAACTAGGGATTTGGAATTTAAGGCAGGCTCAGTTTTTCAGAGCAACAGGATGAGAAATTCTGAAGTTGAGTCCAAGAGGCATGGGAGCACCAGCCAGGAAACCAGAGTCAGGAATCACTGTGGTCTTTATAGCACCTGAGACCTTGGCTCCAGTGCTCACTCAAAAGCAGCTAGATCCAGTTCAAATGGTTTGGAACAAGTGTGCCATGGCTTTTATCCAGACAGACACTTAACGTGCCTCATTTGCACACTCCAGGCCTCATCTGTTCTCCAGAACTGACCTCCACTCACTTCAACTCAGGATTTTTGGAGCATCTTGCTGCTGACCTTTCTGTGCTCTCGCTCCCATTTCTGTGTCTCACCAGATAACTTCCCTGCATTCTCAATATCTGGCACTAGTTCCAGCTTCTTAGATTCACTTCCCTTAGAGTAACTTATGTTGCACACAGAGTAATCAAGAGATGCCTCTGACAGTGTCCAAATCCTTTCCGTATTCCCAAACCAAGCTTAACCTACTTCATCTCAATTACCTTCAATGGAAGCCCTGAAGAAACTTACTGCAGGAAGAACCTGCTCCATGCATGGTAGTTAAAGATGTGCTGAGGAAGTCTATCTAGTAGCCTGAGCCTTTTACCACTAAGAAGATAAGATGCAGAGCCCCAAATCCACTGTCTCAATCAGCCTTTCTGCTATGTCAGGGTCTACTCCAGATGCCATAGGTCTCCCTGGACCAGGCAGCAAATTTGGGGAACACTCTGAGGTTCTATTCATTTGGGGGCTTAGGGGCTATATTAGTAAGTTTTTTAAATTGCGATAATGCTGCATAATAAACAGCCCCCAAATCTCATTGACTTAGAGGAACAAACATTTTGTGCCCAGATGTCTGTCCAGGAGCTTGTTGGACCAGCTCTGCTTCAGACTGAAATATAGGATTAGATCTGCTCCCATGTCTTTCATTTTAGGACCCAGGCCAAAGGAATGGAGACTACTTGGCCCATGTTATTCTCACGGCAAATGACAGGAGTGCAAGAGAACAAGCCAAACTATATGAGTACATGCAAAACCTTTGACATACATGGTATAGATTTTATCTGCTCACATTCCATTGTCCAAAGCAACACATATGGTCAAGTCCATACAGTGTAGAGTAGTATTCCCTGCTCATAGTGAGCCATGGCATGTCCCCAGAGCAAATATAGAACTGTGAAAAAAAAATTGATAGAATCTGCAACACTGGACTATACAGTGATAATAACAACAATAAAATAATAGGAGGAAGAGGAGAAGGAAGCAGAAAAAGAGAAGGAGTATATTTTGACCCTTTGTCAAGCACTTTCTTTGGATTAGCCAGTGGCCTAAACACTCTGTATGCATTATCTCATCCATCCTATCGACAAATCACAAAAGTAAACATCAATTTTAGACTTTTCCTGCTATAAGTAATAGAAAATTGAACTGACATAGCTTCAATGATACCATTAATTGTTTACTGTGCAAAAAATCCAGAAGTAGGGGATTCTAGGTTTGGTGAGCTCAGTGATTCATTAGTATCTGCAAAGACCCAGGGGCTTCCTTGTTTCTGTCTTACCACCCTCAGCATGGTGATATTGCTCACCTCATATTACCAAGATGGCTGCAGCAATTCCACGCTTCACATGCAGATGACAACTTCTAAAACATCCCTACCATGTATCCCATTATTAAAGCCTTCACAAAACACGTCCCCACATATCTCATTGGCCAGAATTACATCACATACCTATGCCTAAATCAATCACTTGACAAGAAGTAAACAAATCAGACTGATTTAGACAAATTATTTATCCCTGTAGGCTTAGGAGAATCCTGGTCTTCTAATGGTCATGGTCTTCTGAGGCAGGTCAATAAAACTGGGGTTCTGTTAATGAGGGAGAAAGGGAAGAAAGGCGGTTGGATAAGCACCCAAAATATCTCTCACTATCTCTTACGATGTACCAGTCACTGTGTAGAGTATCTTTCTGTATCAACTCACTAAATGTTCCCAAAGACTCTGTAACTAATAAGCTGTTATTAGACTCAAGTAGATTGCTTTTGTTGATTGTGCTTTTGGTATCATACCCAAAAAATTATTGCAAGACCAATGTCAAGTAGCCTTTTCTATGAATTTTATGGTTTCAGGTCTTATGTTTAAGTCTTTAACCTATTTTGAATTAATTTTGTAAGTGGTATAAGATAGAGAGCCAATTTTATTCTTTTGCATGTGGTTATCCAGTTTTCATAACATAATCTGTTGAATAGACTATCCTTTGCCCATTGAGTGTTCTTATCTCCCTTGTCAAACATTAACCAATCATGTGAGAGCTCAAATTTTGTTCTATTGGCCTCTGTGTCTATCTTTATGCTGGTACCATATTATTTTCATTACTGTAGCTTTGTAGTATAGTTTGAAATCAGGAGATATGGTGCTTCCAGCTTTGTTCTTCAGTATTGATTTGGTTATTCAGGGTCTTTTGTGATTCCACGTACATCTTAATGTTGTTTGTTCTATTTCTGTGAAAAAGTCCATTGGGATTTTGATAGGGATTGCATTGAACCTATAGATGGTTTTGGATGGTATGGACATTTTAACAATATTAATTCCTTTGATCCATGAACACAGGATATCCTTTCACTTGGTTGTAACTTCTTCAAGTCTTTCATTTCTTTGGTTAAATTTATTCCTAAGTATGTTTTATTGTTTTTGATGCCATTGTTAATGAGACAATTTTAAAAATTTCTCTTTCAGTTACTTTGTTGTTAGTGTATAGAAATGCAACTAATTTCTGTATGTTGATTTTATATACTGCATTTTTTACTGAATTCATTGATCAGTTTCAATAGTTTTGGGTTGAGTCTTTAGAATTTTCTATATGTAAGATCATATCATTTTCAAATAATGATAACTTTCTGATTTCAATTTCTTTTATTTCCTTATCTTGCCTGATTGCTCTAGCTAAGAGTAGTGAGAGTGGCCACCCTTGTCTTGTTACTGATCTTAGAGGAAAAGCTTTTAAACTTTCACTGTTGAGTATGATATAGGGGCTTTTTTATGGTGATGTATGTTTCTTCTGTACACAATTTGTTGAGGATTTTTATCATAAATGAATGTTGAATTTTATCAAATGCTTTTTCTGCATCTATTGAGATGATCATACAATTTTTAGCTTTGTGAACTTGGATGTTCAAGTTTCTCCTCCAGCTTGGGAAGTTCTCAGCTACTATTATTTTTTTTAATAAACTTTCATTCTCTCTCTGTCTCCCTCTGGAACTCCAATGATTCTGATATTTGTTTATTTGATGGTGTCCTATAGATCATGTAGGCTTCTTTTGCTTTTTAAAATTTTTTTCTCTGTTCTCCTCTGACTAGGTTTTTCAAAGTTCCCATCCTCTAGATCTTTGATTCTATCTTCTGATTAGTCTATTCTACTGCTGATGCTCTTTATTACATTTTTCATTTAATTCACTGTATTCTTCAGCTTCAAAATTTCTGTTTGGTTCTTTTTTACACTTTCTATGTCTTTCTCAAAATTCTCATTTTGTTTGTGTATTGTTTTCCTGATTTCATTGAATTATTTTTGTGTTTTCTTGTAGCTCTTTTAGCTTCCTTAAAACAGCTACTTTGAATTCTTTATCAGGTAAATTGCAGATCTCCATGTCTTTGGGACTGATTACTGGAAGATTATTGAAATCCTCTGATGGTGTCATATTTCCTTGATTTTTCACATTTCTTGAAGTTTTGCCTTGCTGTCTTTGCATTTGAAGTAGTAGTCACCTCCTCCAGTAGTTACTAACTGCCTTTGGGAAAGAAATGCCTTCCGTCAGCCCAGCTAGGGATCCTGAGGCTTTCCCTGACCTTATATGGCTATGCCTGCTCCACATTTCTTGCTCCCTCTTGTGGCAAAATTCTTAAGCTTGTAAGCCTCCTTTCATTTGTGCAACACACCATGCCATGTGCTGACAGTCTCCCTTTTGCCTTCCCAATGGTGGTGTCACTAAAACTCAATATTGTGGTCTCTCCTTGGCCCACATATTTGGGTTGGCTTTCTGCATGTGCTCACTAGCCATCTGCCAAAGCTTGCTCTCATCACCACCCCTATGAGCTCATACAGGGAGTTGGCCAGAGGGTGGAGATGTGTGTGGGTGAGGTATGTGGAGTCCTGGGGTCGTCCATGTGCCAGTTGGGGGGATCTGCGGGTGAGGTGAGTTCAGCGGCTCATAGGTGGGCTTTTTGATGGGGTTCATGATACAGTTAGTAGTATCTGTGTCACTTTAATGTCCTCCAGAGTCCTATCTGCTGCTCTTCCAGCCACCTCCTCCCAGCCAGTCGCAATTCAGCACAAGGGAAATGGACCTCTTTGGCATCATCTGACACAGCTGGAGAAGTTGGACACTCACTCACATGGTCTCACTCCCTGACCTCCATACACCATGGGAGAAATCACAGGCAAAAAAGATCTCTCTGGACTCTAAGCTGTGCCACCTTGGGGGAGGGGTGATATGGATAAAGTCAAGCTGTCCCTCTTACCCTTTCCAATGCATCCAAACTGATATATATATACATATACATATATTTTTTGCTCCAATGGTGTGCTGGAATTTCTCCACTGGAAACCTGGACTTCCACAAAGGCTCTCTCATCTGTGGGTGATTGTCTGAGATAACATTCTTTAGAGGTTCCTATTCCATGGCCAAGAAGGGCTAGAGTTGGTTCATGGGCCACTGCAGGGTCCACAGCCTAGACTAAGATATCTATGCCTATTACCCAATGAGCACATGGGGCAGATTCCTCCTGAGTCTCTTGGCATATGGTTCTGGATCCCACAGCTTCCATAAAGGCACTTTTGACTGTGGATCATTGCCAGATTGTTGTTGTTGGGGGTGGCAGTGCGGCATGATTGAGGGACATCTTATTCTATTTTGTTGCTGATATTTTCATTTCTCCACTAATCATTTCTCCCTAAGTCAGAGTTTTTCACCAAACTCTAAATAGTCCTGCATTATGTTGGTTGTAAGATATATAGCTTTTCACATCTTAATATCTCTGAAATCTGAATACAGCTGACAACCAGTGATGTGCTAATGTTTCATTGCGAGCATTTCTTTTCCTTTAAAGTTATAATTAAAGGCATAGCTGTGAAAAAAATATTAGACATTCAGTTCAAGACAGGGTTTCAAAAAGTGATACCAGGGCTTCCCTGGTGGTGCAGTGGTTGAGAGTCCGCCTGCCGATGCAGGGTCATGGGTTCATGCCCCAGTCCGGGAAGATCCCGGAGATGCCGCGGAGTGGCTGGGCCCGTGAGCCATGGCCGCTGGGCTTGCGCGTCTGGAGCCTATGCTCCTCAACGGGAGAGGCCACAACAGTGAGAGGCCCCTCGTACTGAAAAAAAAAAAAAAAAAGTGATACCAAATTGCCCAATCCATGTATCCAAGTACCACTACCCTGATTAATCACAGCTGGGAATACATGGGAGAATTTCCAAGGACCTTTTGGCTTGTCTGTTGCCTTTCATTGATGGGGCATGGGAAAGTTCAGACACAAGTCAGCTATATAACCTAAGGACATATTCTTCCTTTTATGAGTTCCAATCCAGGATGACACACTCCCATGGATAGTTATCTCCTACTTTATAACTAATCCCTGAAACCCCCTGTGGGAATAAGACAGGGAGCCATGAAAATACCTGCTGTCCCCAGCTGGTCTCACCAGCCTTGAGACCCTGGTGCCTTTCACATAGAACCTAACCCTGATCAGGACCTGAGTACACTCTAACCATATAACGAGTATACCAACAGAGTCACCTACTGCCACCATGTTCCTGCCACCTGATCAACACAGGAGAAGACCTGGCTCCCATCTTCCTATACAGTAAAAGCCATCTCTGCCCATGAGTATATTGTTACGCTCCTGCAAATCAGGACATCCTTCTAATTTACCCTTTTTCCTATCCCGTTTGCGCCTACAATGTCCATAGCTTCTTGAGGTGAATTCATCTCACATGACCCTTCTGCTCTTCTCTGGGCTCTTGTGCCAGCCTTGCTGTGGCAGAATTTAAAGGATCTTAAGGATGTAGCTAAGGCATCCCCACCAGTGCATATTATTGGTTTGCATCCTGAAAGGAAAATTAAGAAAAACACTTTAGGAGCACATGGATGAAAGGTAAACTTTTCTCTCAAGAAAGACAGGCATGCAAATACCTAAATACAGTAAAATCATGTTTTAAAGATCCAAGCAGAATGTTCTAGCAACTTGGAATGGATGCGGGATGGGAGCGAGTATTCAGGTAGGCTTTATAGAACACCTGTAACAGAGCCAGGTTCTTCAAAAGCATTTTTCATAGAGCTGTAATGCACTGAAGTTGATCCTTCTGTACAGGAAAAACTTGAGTTGTATGAACACCTTGAAACATAGAGGAAGAAGGTAGTTTCAATTAAAATGAAAAGGAGGAAATAGATAAGAAATATGAAGGGACTAAAAATGATGCCTTAGATGAGATTCCCCAGAAGCAGAACCTGAGATGTTCTCAGGAGAAACCCTCAGGACAGTACCAGGAAAGAAGCTAGAGAGGATCACCTTCAGCTGAAGTTTAGACTCAGCCTGGTCCTACAGGGAGCTCTGGAGCATGAATGCCACTGCAAATGTTCTCCCTTAAAGCAAGGGGCGGGCAGGGATTTTTTTTCCATTTTATCAACCACTGATTGGAGGCTCCTCCCAGGAAAAGACACAGCTTCCCAGGCCATTTCAGGTAAAGTGGTTCCTGTAGGTCAAGGGCAATTCTCCAGAGAATGATGCATCTGTGAACTATGAACAGCCATCACTTATGTCAACTGAGTGTCTGGGTGAGGCACCAAATTCATAAATACTAGAAGAGCTTTGATAAGACTTAGTGGCACACTGGATACTGATTTTTTTTAAATGAGCTTTTTATGTAATGCTTCCTTTTTCTTTCTCCCTTTCTTTCTTTCTTTTTCTTTCTTCCTTCCTTCCTTCCTTCCTTCCTTTCTTTCTTTCTTTCTTTCTTTCCTTCTTTCTTTCCTTCTTTTTTTTCTCTGGCTGCACCACAGAGCTTGCAGGATCCTGTAGTTCCCCGACCAGAGATTGAACCTGGGCCATGGCAGTGAGAGCACCAAGTCCTAACCACTGGACCACCAGGGAATTTCCATCCATTTCTTGTTTTTACTTATCTCTACAATGAATACATATGTTTTAAAACTATTAAAAAAATACAAGAAAAAAGGGAGTGAGAAAGGCTTACTTGCTTCATACTAAATGAAATTGCCTTTCCCCTCCCTTTCCATTCTAGTAGAGATGTTATAGAAGAATGTCTAGGACTCGATTTTAAGCTACATCAGGAAAGAAGTCAAGCATCTTACCAAGGCTGTATATATGAGGACTCAATTCAAACTTGCTTAAAGCAGAGGGATGTTATTGGCTCAGGTCACTATAAAGGATGAGTTTGGGGCTGACCTGTGGAAAGGTGAGAAGACAACTGTGGCCTTCAGTACCAAGTGTTAGTTAGTTACTAGCTCTGATTAGACTCCAATTGATCATGCCTGTGTCACATGTCCTTCCTCATAATAATTGCTAATGTCACAGAGATAGATTACCAGATTCAGCTGGGCCTGAGTCGTACACCTTCCCTTTTGACCAAAGGCATGGAATTCCATGATTGACAGACAATACTCCTGAGGCCACACAGAATGGGGAAGAAACTGATCCCAGAGGAAATAGGAGCATCTGCAATGACATCATCTAAAGTGAAACCATTAATGCCCACTGCTTGCACAACGATCACAGAAGAACAGGATTATCTTCGAAGAGCCTGTAATTCTTACCTAAAAATTTTTGTTCAGGAAAAACCAAGTTGAATTTCTCAATATCTGAAAATAATCACCTTAACATATTGGGTGACTGCCCTTCTTTCTTTTTATGATTTTGTGTTATTCTACCACCACCATGAACTCCCTGCTCCAACCGTGTAAGTTTCCACCTGTCATAACACGGAAGACCCATTCCTGTAGCCACAGAGCAATGGTTCTCAGTTTAGCTGTATATCAGACTCACCCAGAGGGCTTGTGAAAGCACAGATTCCTGGGCACCACACCTAGAGTATTTGATTTGGTAGATCTGGACTGAGAATTTGCATTTCTAAAAGCCTTTCAGGTGGTGCCCACTCTGTTGCTCTGGGGACCAAATTCTGAGAACAACTGCTCTAGCAAAAGTAGATGGAAAAGTAAGCATGTTTGTGTGTTGGCAACTGCAGGTAGATTTTAGCAAGATGTTAGAAGATCACAATAGGCTTAGACAAGTAATAGCTGGTTTCAATGCAAATATCAAAGGAACTTGAGAGAATTCCTATTACAGGATTGGACTTTCATGTAGATAAAACTGGAAAGGTTTTGATTCTGAAAGTTCCAGGAAGACTTCGTCATTGAACAAAGAGATTCAGCCAGAGACAAAGATCAGATAAATGGCCTTACCTTCTCACCTCGAGCCTATGGTTTCACATGGCCTCAAAGAGTAGCTGCCGTTAGCTAAAGAGAAAGGCATGGGGGCTAGGACAAAAAGTAATGAAAAACAGATTTGAGATCTATGTTTAGGTCCAGAACTATGTAATGACGTGAGTGTACTAAATTTTTTAGGCAACTGCATTGCCAAAGAAACTGAGCCAAGACTGAAAAATTTTGTAGCGTTTGAACTTTAAAACAACATTCAGTCTGTCTCCTTCACTAGGAGGTAAGATACATGAAAAGAGGGACTTTGCCTGTGTTTTTATTTAATTTATATTTTTAATTTTAATTTTAAAAAATTTTTGTCTGTGTTGGATCTTCATTGCTGTGTGTGGGCTTTCTCTAGTTGTGGCGAGTGGGGGCTACTCTTCATTGTTGTGTGTGGGCTTCTCATTGCAGTGGCTTCTCTTGTTGCGGAGCACGGGCTCTAGGCACGCAGGCTTCAGTAGTTGTGGCTTGTGGGCTCTAGAGCGTAGGCTCAGTAGTTGTGACGCATGGGCGTAGTTGCTCCGCTGCATGTGGGATCTTCCTGAACCAGGGATCGAACCTCTGTCCCCTGCACTGGCAGGCGGATTATTAACCACTGCGCCACCAGGGAAGTCCCTTGCCTATGCCTTTAAACCACTGTACCTGTGCCTAGCATGGGGTCTCATGCAGAGTATAAGCTTATTATGTATGTGTTGGGAAAAACAAAACAAAACAAAACATTGTTCAGAGACCTGAAAGTTGCACCAGCTAGAATCTGGCTATGAAAGCTGTGTATCCCCAGGGAAGGTATACTCTCTGGGCACCTTGGATATGGCCATGGATGTTTATGGACAAGAAAGAGACTATTTACAGATGTAGAAAACAAACTTATGGTTACTGGGGAGAAAGTGGCGGGAGGGCGTGGGGAGGGATCAATTGGCAGACTGTGATTGACATATATACACACTACTATATATAAAATAGGCAACTAATAAGGACCTACCGTATAGCACAGGGAACTCTTCTCAATACTCTGTAATGACCTATATGGGAAAAGGATCTAAAAAAGAGTGGATATATGTATATGTATAACTGATACACTTTGCTGTACAGCAGAAGCTAACGCAACATTGTAAATCAACTATACTCTAATTAAAGAAAAAAACGAAAGAAAGAAAGAAAGAGACTCTTTGAGGGCAGATCCACGGACGTGGGACCATGGATATGGGGGTTGCCCCCAGAGGGCAGAATCAAGGTCTATCAAGTACTCCCCCAACCCTCAAGGTACTCATTGTGAGAGGGGTTTCACCATGCCTGCTGATCAGGATCTCATGATCTCTGTGTGTGTCTCCCAGTGTCCCTTTCATGAAAGGAACATTTATTTGGTCTCTCCTGGATCATTGATTAGTGTGTGTTGTGGGAGTTTGCAGATAACTTGTCTTTTCAGATAATAGGTCATTTGATTATGATAGGTCATTGGGTTCTGGATGGCGTGGTCTCTGCCATCACCTGTGATCTTGGAATGCAGCTGACTATAGTGATTGAATGGAGCTTTGAGTTGTCTTCCTTGGGGAGGGAATATGTTCTTGTGTGGGAAGAAAATCAAAGTAAATATTTGAGCATCAAGAGAATGACGGTGTGTTCTCCAATCTGTTTCCTCTTTTCTTTCTGGGCTCCCAGATGGCCTACATTTCCCAGTCTCTTTTGAAGTTACGTGTGGCTGTGTGACTGAAATGTAGCCAGTTCAGGCTGCTGTAGCAAAATACCATGACTGTGTAGCTTATAAACAACAGACAGTTATTTCTCACAGTTCTGGAGGCTGGAAGTCTGAGTCAGGGTGCCAGTGTGGCTGGATTCTGGTGAGAATGCTCTTCCAGGTGGCACACTCCTGATTTCTTGTTGCGTCCTCACATGGCAGAAAAAGTGAAAGCTAATTCTCTGGCCTCTTCTTATAAGGGCACTAATCCCATTAGTGAGGGCTCCATCTGCAAGACCCAACTAACTTCCAAAGGCCCCACCCCCAAATAAGCATCATGTTGGGGATTCCATTTCAACATAGAAGTCTGGAGAGAATACAAACATTCAGTCCATAGTAATAGACAATGGAATGTTCACAAAAGTTTCAGGTTGGAAACATAAAGGTTTCCCATGTAGGTTTCTCTATGCTTTTTTTTTTTGTTGTTAATATGCTGGGCAACTCTAAAAGCCACATGTTGGAAATGGCAGTGCCTCCATCAGCATGAGTCCCTCAGGGACTGAGTGAAGCACCCACCACATACTGACTACAACATCTGCACTGGATTCTGTGAGACAGCAATAAAAATTTAAGGTGTTAAGCCATTGAAATGTTAGGTTTATTTGTTACAGCAGCTAGCATTACTGTAATTTATACCCTTATTATTCTCCTTCAAAGTTGTAAACTTCTGCTAATGTGAAAGCTATCCATCTCTGTCTGGAATGAACTTTTAACATCTAACCTAACAAAATATAGCAATTACCTCAAGGTCAAGTTCAAATTCCACCTGTTTCCTGAATATTTTACTAATAATTGAGGAAACATAGACCTTGTCTTTTTCCTGCCTTATATTAGTTTCCTGTGACTGCTGTAACAAATTACACAAACTTGGTAGCCCAAAATGTATTCCCTCACAGTTCTGGAGGCCAGAAGTCTTTAATCAGTATCACCTTAATCAAGGTGTCCGTAGGGTTGCCCCTCCTCTGGAGGCTCTAGGGGAGAATCTGTTCTTTGCCTCTTTCACCATGTGGTGGCTGCTGACATTCCTTGATTTGTGGCCACATCACTCCAATCTTCAAGGACAGCATCTTCAAATATCTCTCTGATCTGTCCTCACACTGCTTTCTCTGTGTGTGGATAATCTCCTTCTGCTGCCTCTTATAGATAAGGATTCCGAGAATGCGTTTAAGACCTACCTGAATAATCCAGAATAATCTCCCAATCTCAAAATGCTTAATTTTATCACAACTGCAAAGACATTTTTTTTGCCTATTGAACATATTCTTCATAGAATACAAGTTGGAAACTAACATCATTTAATTCAGAATTTCATTGTATATATCACTTTGTATTGAACTCTGTTGCATGTGTTTCTACCATATACAATGCTGATACCATTTAATCATGTATTCATTCAACATTTATCAAACATGTTATCTATGACAAGACTATAATATAAGACTGTAAAGGTAAAGAGTAGGCAATCACACCATTTTAAAGGAGTTCATAAAATCGTAGGAGATACACATGACTATGATAGACTAAGGAAATATGATGCGGTGCCCAGTCAGGGGTGAGTGAAAGATACAATACGTAATGGGACACAGGGGAGGGATTTCTAACACAGACAGTACCAAGCTGAGACCTGAAATAACTATTCTGCTTTGGGGAAGTGAGTGGGAGAAGAATGTGGACAGGGTGAACAGAATGTGCAAAGGCACAGTGGTCTCCAAGAGCATGTATTTGTACAAGGGACTTCAAGCAGCTCCTGATCCAGCTGAAACACAGAGAGAAGGGGCAGGAGGGTCGCAAGAAATGAGGCTGGATAGGCAAGCAGAGGCCGGATCATGAAGGGAGGTCTTTGTAAACTGTGATAAGGATTTTGACTTATTTCAAAGGCAAAGAGAGGCACCTGAAGGATTTTAAATTGAGAATTATGTGATTAGCTTGACGCTTTGGAGACACCACTGTGGTGTGATTTAAAGAATGGATTAGAGTTAGGCCATTGTGGTCTCGGGAAGAGCAATGAGTGGCTGCTACCAATGACCCAGGAAAGGAATGAAGGTGGGTGAGCTGTTATGAATGTGGATTCAATAACTATTTATCCTCCTCTTCCAGCTTCTTCTCTCTAGATACTTCCTGCCATGCTCCATGTACTGATAAACATAGAATAAGTACTCAATACATTCTTGTGCAATGGACCATTAACTGTTCAAAATCTGCCAAATTCCAGGACAAATTCAGTCCATTTAACATAACCTCCTTATAGATATACCAATTCAGTGTATGGTTTTACCCACGGTATTATTCACTAATTAAGTCTAATTATAGACTTAGCTATAATTTAAAACCCTTAAAGTCTCAGTGTCTTAACCCAAAGAGGTTTATTTAAGGGAGAGAACCACCATTGCCTAGGGTCTTGGAGTCCTTCCCTGGATCCTTTGCACTTGGCTGGCAGATGAGGGAAGCAAGACAACATGGAAGATATTCATCCATGCTTCACTACCTTAGCCCAGAAGTGATCCCCATTACTCTGCTCACATTCCATTGGTGAAAACTAGTCACATGGATCCACCTGATTGCAAGGGGGTTGGGGAGTGCAGTGTGTCTAGAAGGAAGAGGAGAGCATGGACATCAGTGAACCCAGGCAGTCTTGGCCATAATATGCATGACTCCTAAGATGACACTCATTTGATAATATAATATTTAATTAAATCACATATTTCTTTTGTTTTGAATGTTTCATATTGAAGTAGTCACAGGATGGAGTGGGGAGAGATGCTTGTTTTCTGAATATTAATGATTTACCTCCCTGCAGTTACAGGAGCCCATGTGACTACATATAAAATTAATTCTGAATCAAACATTTCTCTTTGCTTAACATTATCTTCTACTCTCAATTGTGTGGTGGATGACATTCAATAATATTATGTGACTGGATTACAAACAATTGCCAAAGGAATTAAAAATCTCGTAAAAGATGCCAAATTTTATGATGTCAGTAAATGTGATATTGCTGAATTTTGACCCCCTCCCCCAAATCTGATAAATGAGATGTTCACAGGATTAACAAGAAGAGAAACGAGAACGTGATTTTGATGAAATATGTACTTTAGAGGTGAACAATTAAAATATCAAGTTAAGAGAACCCAATGGAAAAACTGGTGAAGCCCTCAATTTAAAAAAAAAATAGCCTTTTTATGATCATGCTACAAAAGTCAAATGTGATTTGAATGCTTAATCACACATAATTCTTTATAACTACTTATACGCTACAGTTAGAATTTGATTTATTCAATCTCTGCTCTAAAACTAGCACAAAACTATCATTTTAACCTGTTTTTAAAAATATATGAAATACATTTATTTTCATGACTTTTTTCCCTTTCATTTCTCAGGCTTATGTCAATATCAAGCCCTTTCTTCAGTACTTCTTATGAAAATGTGGTCACTACTTTAAGTGGAATTAAGTTTTCCAGTACCAAATCTGTTCAAATAGCAAAAGCTGCCATTAATGGAAAAGCCTTGGCCTTGAACTGCATTCAGCAATTTCAAATAGAGCTTTCTGTGATGATGGAAATGTTCAGCTTCTGCTTTGTCCAACATGAAAGCCACAAGCCACGTGTGACATTTGGTATTTGCTGGCCCTTTTACTGAGTTGTAGAGGTTAAGTCACAGCTAACCTTGGTTTAAACTATCCAACAAAGAGGTAGACACACAAGTCCATGCACAAGTATTCTTGAATGTTATGATATATTGCAAGGGAAGCAACAGAATCAGCTCAGGTACAGAGAGAGTGGAGGCTGATTGGGGGGAGATCATGGGGCCAGGCTGGAAGCTGGGGCAAAGACCAAGATCACCCCTCCATAGGTCAATCAGCAGACCAACAGGCCTTTTTATGATACCTTGAAAATGTGGAGATGTTTAATGTCCTGCCCATGAATATTAACATGTTCCCTACAGCAGTTGTGAAGATGAATATATGATGTCACAATATATGTAAACTGTAAACTGTTATACAAACCTTAGGTAGGTTTTAATCATTACTTTTATCTTGGAGTTTGATGTTAAAATGTTCCTCACTTGAATTCCTTTAGACTTTTACTTTTATCAATCAGTTTGAAATCTCTTCAAATACCCACTGTGATTTTTCTTTGACTGTTGGGTTATTTATAAGTGAGTTATTTATTTGAATTTCCAAATATTTGAAGTTTTTCTAGCTATTTTATGTTATTAATCTAATTCCATCATGGCCATAGAACACACTCTGTAGGATTTAAATCAGTTGAAATTTATAGTTTTTTTTTTTTTATGCCCAGAATTTAGTCTATCTCAAGAGATCTACAGGGCTTCCCTGGTGGTGCAGTTGTTGAGAGTCTGCCTGCCGATGCAGGGGACACGGGTTCGTGTCCCGGTCTGGGAGGATCCCACGTGCCGCGGAGCGGCTGGGCCCGTGAGCCATGGCCGCTGAGCCTGTGCGTCCAGAGCCTGTGTTCCGCAATGGGAGAGGCCACAACAGTGAGAGGCCTGCGTACGGGGGGGAAAAAAAAGAGAGATCTTTGGCTTGCACTTGAAAAGAATATGCATTTTGCAGTTATTGGGTAAGATGGCTATAAATATCAATTAGGTCAATGTGGTTGATACAGACTCTTTCCTTTTAGAAAAAAAATTAAATGCCCAATCATTTGGGGAATGGAAATTAAATATGGTAAATTCACATATGAGACTATTTTATTCCTAAGTACTCATGAACAGTTTTACGCTGTGGATACTCTCAAACTTGGAAAGTTCTCTTACCAGCTCAACATTGCTCACTGCATTTTCCCTTCGGACAAATTTCCTGAGTAGATTAGAATGACTGACAGTATTGATGCCTAATTTTGCACAGGTCACAAATATTTATCACCAGAACTTCTGAAGCAACAGAGCACTTTAAGCCTCAGCTTTCCAAGTATTTTCCTAAAGAGCTTTTCAAAGCTAGAATGACCCAGGAATCTGGAAATGGTTACATTTTGCTTTTCTTAATCATTGAATGCACAATTGATTCAGCTGATTCCTCTAAAAGAATGAGAAGCTTGAGGGTCTGAGCAGTTTATCTTCTATGGCTACTGTTCAGCTATAAGCAATAGGTTCCATGGATGCCAGAAAGATGACCTGATTTTCAAGGCTCAGTATAAATCTGAGGGTTTTGAGCAGAGGACTGTGATATGATCTGATTTATGTTTTCAAAGGATCACTCTGGCTGCCCTGTTAAGAGTGCCTTGGGCCAAGTACAGAAGTAAGGAGATGCTCTGGTAGGGAGATACCCATGTAGGGAGAAACCCCAACGCTCCAAGCAAGAGATGGTGGCAACTTGGGCCACAACCATGGTAAAATGGTGTGAATGACCAGATTCTGGTTTTAGAAGTAATGCCAACAGCTTAGCTAATGGATTGGCCATGGGCTGTGAGAAAAAGAAATGAGGCAAAGATGACTGAAATTATTTTGGTCTGGGCAGCTAGACTGGTGGAATGGGTCTTCACTGAACTGGGCAGGATTGGGGATGGGGCAGGATGGAGAGCAGACCAGGAGTTCCATCTGGCATCTGTTAAGTCCCAATCTGGAATGAAGAATGAATGTGCTTCTGAATCTCCAGCTCCAGGGATACAGACGTCTGTCATTACAGCAGAAGGTATCACTGCCCACCTTAGGGGACACAGAGAAGCCTGAAGATCTCCTGCTCTGTCAGGATGTGGCAGTTCTCCCCAGCTACCCCCTCCTCCCGAGGCTTCAGCTGTGTATGACAGCCCATCTTCCAAAGAGCGAAGCATCCAGCTGGGCCAGCCACTGTTTATTCTGCCTGAAGGAAGCTGTCTAGACAACGTCTTTCACTCCTTACTAATAGAGTTCTGCCCTTTTTTAAAATTTAATTTTAAGGTGGTGAATAGATTGAATACATTGTGTTTGCTCCCCAAGGTACTTGCATTCCAAGACTAGAAAACATTACACAATTTTAGCACAAAAATGATTTTCAAAATGTGTATATCCTGGGGACAAAACATTGCCTATTGTTAAGTCATTTAAAAATAAATTCTCCCTTATTTTACATACATTTGTTTAAAACTAGAAAGGTATGATATAGAAAATAAATGCAATTCACTTTAAAATGCATAGACACTGGGTTAAAAAAAATAATGTAAAGAGTTTCATTCTTTTTTACCGCCCCCCCCCCACCCCAAAAAAAACCCTGGAAAGGATTTTCTAGGCTTTGGAATCTTTCATTTAGGAAAGTCTGGGAGCTTGGCATTTGTTGGTTCTTGGGCTGGTGCCAAGAATATAAAATGTTTGTCATGTGATAGGACAGAAGTCCTCTTTGATTTCCTAGGAGAAAACAAACTCAGAGAAGGTGAAGCCAGCTAAAAGGTAACGTGATAGGAAACCCCTACAGAAGGCCCACAGCCCTGCCAAGCTTTCTCTTGGGGAAGTCTTTGCAGAACAGGGACTGCATTGTTGGGCCAAGAGGAACTCAGGGCATCTCCCTATTTCCCCAAGTTCCTGGCTGGTGCTCCAGATTCACTTTTGGGTCCTAAACATACCCATGTTTCTTGTGTCATGAACAAGGACTGCCCTTTGCTTGTCTCACATCTCTCTGGATCTCTGTTTGCCTCTAACTTCAATGTCATTGGGGAAAATTCTGAACTGAAGCGATCTGTGTCCACTGGTGCCCAGCTCACACCCCGTTTACCATCCTGTACACTCATCCCGGTGGTGAGAGCTGTTGATAATGACCCACAGCTGCACCCATCTCTGGAGAATTGCCCTTGGCCGATGGGAGCCCCCTTGCCCGGAGAAGCCTGGCAGGTTAGTTCTCCCACCCTCAAGTGGCCAATGACTAGTCAGAGATCACAAAAGCTCGGTCCCTTTGCCCCACGGGCAAACAACTCTGTGGTGCAATTTATGCTCCCGAGCCTCACTAATGAGATTCAGGCTTTGGGTCTTGAGACCACATCCTTGTTCGGTGCCCTCCCCTTCTCTAGCCTACTTCTGGTTCTCTTACAGGTGTCTTCCGAGAGTACTCCCTGGATAACTTATGTGCAGCCTGGCTCAGGCTCTGCTTCTAAGGAAACTAAGAGAATGTTCTCCTAATTCCAGAGTGAGGAGAATTTGCTATGACATCTTACCTTGTGGAGGTGGGAGAACACTGCCCTTTTTGTTTTGTCAAGCAAATTCTCTTGGTGTGTAGAATATCACAGAGGGTGACAGAAGACCATTGGCAACCATCTGTTGTCCCTCCAAGAGAGGCTTCTTGGTATTTTGTGCTTACTTGATTGCCATGGACTTGCTTCAAGGCTGAATTTATAGACAAATGCCACCTAACTACGGCCACAACATAAAGAGGGCAACATACGTTGCAAAACAAGGTACCAAGCAATCACAAGGATTTCACAGAAGACCATTACTATCTGCAAAATGTTTGACCTTTAGGAGTGTCCACTGAATCTCTGCATAATATCTTATTTTTAACAAAGACGAAAACTGGTCTGGGTGGAGTTCTCCCTTGAAAGCACCCTAACACCTCACCTATGAAATATGATCCATGGACCAACAGCATCAGCATCACCTGGGAGCTTGTTAGAGATGCAGAATCTTGGACCCCACCCCAGGCCAGCTGAGTCAGAATTTGCATTGTAAACAAGATTCCGCAGGAGATTCTTCTACACATGAAAGTTTGAGAACACTTGTTCAAAGATGTCCTATGGGTGAGTTTTGCATGGTCGATAACTGTAAAAATTTGAAGCTATAGTCAGAATCCACAAAAATGAATGATCAAGATGGAATAAAAGCTCATTTAACTACAGGTCGTTTCTCCTCTACCTTGTACTGCCAAGAAAAGAGCCTAGAACTGGGGTTATTAGTTACCTGGTTTTAAAGTCTACTGGAAGTTTGAGAGCAATTAAGAGGGGGAAAGTGATTTCCTGGAGCACTGGATCTCAAACTGTAATCCTGGACCAGCAGCATATGCATGCCCTACAGACTTGTTAGAAATGCAGAGATCCTATCCAGCTCCGCGCACTGGATTTAGGAATATGGAGGATGGGATCCAGCCTTTGGCAGTTCAACAGGCCCTCCAGGTGATTCTGATGCAAGCTCAAATTTTGCTTCCACTGTCCTGGAGAAAGCAAAGAGCGAAACGGATGACAACAGAAAATATGGGGGAAAATAAACAAACACAGGCCCTAAGCAGGCAGAGAGAGGTCTTAGGATCATTTAAGTGTGAACTAAAGGAGTGAGAAGCAGTATCTCAATGAAAAAATTAATCATCAATCTAAGAAAGAAATGAAAATTTTTATTTGAGCCAACGTGAGGATTATGACCTGGGAGACAGTTCTCTCTGAGAACTGTTGCAAAGAGGTAAAGGGGGAGGCCTGTGTATATGTGATTTTGGCAAAGGGGTACATGCAATCAAGTACTCATCTTGGTAGAAGATTGCCACTATTTGCGAGGAACAGATATCTTAGTTAATGGTTTTAGTGTCTTTCTAAGTATGGGAAGATGAAAGACACTGGGTTCATAAAATTTTCTCCTGAAAATATCTAACTCTGCGGGCCAGTTCTGTCAGCTTTCCCAGAGCACAAAGTACCTCATCCTAATCTTCACCTTGAATTCCTTTCAGGGTATGTCGTAGGTCAGTGGCTGCAGTGCTAATGACTTGATCCTTGTAGAACCGGAGGGTGGGCAACCTTCTTTATCTGACAATCCCTTCCCTTTTGCTCTTAATTTCGACCAAGATTTGGGAGTCATTTCTTGACCGATTTGTCCTGTGGCGCTAGGAATGCTCATTCCCAGGTCAGACAAGGATTTTGTTGATAGGTCACTCAATGTGCTATTACTGGACTAGGCCCTGTTAACAGTGGCCCAAAGCCTCTGGACCACCTGTCTTATGTCTGTTATGGTCCAGGAAATGGTTCCCTCTTGTTGCTTCTTCCCATATCTAGAGTTATACTTAGAATCATTGATCTTATAGGAATATATACTTGGTCAAATTGCCTAATCATCATTAATTTTACCTGAGGCTCAGTCACACATTTGGTAGTGCAAGAAACAATAGGCAGAATGCAAATAACATAGCAAGTATCATTAATAAGGTCATAAGTCAGTATCTAAGCTAAAAACTTCCATTAGGTACAACCCAGCATCTCCCCAGGTCATCTGCCCTGTCTGTTCTGCACCAATCACTATCTTTAAGGGAAATGAGAAATTGGCATTGTACATAAAGTTCACCAAAGATGTCTGCATGCACATGGTGAGTGGTGAATCATTGTGAACATTTACAGGATTCAGAAAGGAATGCTATCTTGTAAGGAGGTAAGTGGCTGTCTCCAGAAAAAGAAAAATTGATCTTCATGGTTGAGCAGGTATTTCTGCTATTGGGGAAGTCTGGTTAATGCATAACACAGATGCACAATGCACACTAGAGGGAAGGGAGGAGGTCCAAATGGGCAGAGAAAAAAAATGCTGCTTAAATTTTTCTTGTCTTGCCTTAAAATATGAATTTCATTTCATCAGGTAGACTTCAGTAAGAGGTGCCAGTGTTAATAAAGATACAGAATCATTAAACAATTGCATGGCTGGGGCATAGACTTTAAAGTATGGTAGAGAAGATGCTAGAAAGACAGTAAAGGGGTCATTGTAGGATATATCAGGAGTTCAACCTTTTTACTTCCAAGTAATATGGAGCCACTGAGACCCTGAGCAGTAGAGTAACATCATTAAAAACGAAAAAAAAAAGTTTTGTAGTTGAAAGGGAGAGGATTCCATTACCTAAAAATTTAATATACCCAGTGATGCAGAATGAATGAGGCAATTTTATATTCAGTTAAATCACGAATATTGCCCCTAGGATAACGCAGAAGTCACCGACACAAACTTCTAAGGTAACAGGATCTGGTTGGACGAGGTATGGGGTGCCTGGGACTTTATTTTGAGACAGTAATCTTCTCAGAAAATGAAAATGGTCATGTGTCCATTTCCAGGTACCTTTCCCTGTTACATAAATATAACTACATCTCTCTTCAAAACACTCTTCAATTTTGTTCTAATAGTATTTCCACAAAGTAAAATTTGCTTTCCCACTTTCCTTTCACACCTTTGTGTCTCTACCCATGACTTTATTATTCGTAATAATACTGAATAAGAAAATGAAACCACAGTTTTAATATGCATACAAACCACAGTGGAATTCTGCCCATGAAACACACTTACAGGTCAGGATTTTCTTTTACTTTCTTGAATTTTTCTCATTTCTTTTTAATGAGTTATGTAGACTGACACAACAGCACACACCAATGTTGCTCTGCCTAGAAGATTGCTGGGCAGAAATAATAGAACAAGATGCCTCAAACATCCTTCAGGATGCAGAAATACAGTGAATACATTAAAATATATAATTCTATGAGCTGCACTGCTCATAGAAGTATTCAGTAGCTGCACTGCTTGGTGCTTTATGATTAAATTATCAAGCAGTAAAAAAACCTAGAGGATGTCTTAGTGGCTTTAAGAAGTTAAGGGATCTCCTTTAAACCCCAGTGTCATAGGGAATAACGTTAATTTAAGACGGTCATGCTAATTTGAGGTAGACGGCAGCCAGGTTAAATGAATCCCTACACTGCATGGGTGCGAGAGCGTACTTTTACACCTATTGGGGTTTCTGAGAGAGATTTCAGTCCTGATGACTACTAGCACGGTCTCAGACGTGTCTTAGTTTTCACCTGTACAAGTCTTTTTTGCAACAGAAAAGAAAGATGCAGTTGCTTTTGATGGCCTTTGCTAAAACTTCAAAAAATATTCCTTAAAAATTCACAAAATGGGGCTTCCCTGGTGGTGCAGTGGTTGAGGGTCCGCCTGCCGATGCAGGGCACACGAGTTCGTGCCCCGGTCTGGGAAGACCCCACATGCCGCGGAGCAGCTGGGCCCGTGAGCCATGGCCGCTGAGCCTGCGCGTCCAGAGCCTGTGCTCCGCAACGGGAAAGGCCACGGCAGTGAGAGGCCCGCGTACCGAAAAAAAAAAAAAAAAATGCACAAAATGTTCTCAGTAGTTTCACTGTCAATGTTGTCTTTTGTTGATTGCAAAATAGAACGCCCACTTGTATAACTGAAACAAATTAAAAACACATTGCTGGAATTTTTTTAGTGGTTGTATATAGCCATTCAGAGATAAAATTGTGCCTTTTAAACGAGGTTACACAGAGACATGATGGATGTTCATTTCATAATGTAAAAAAGAATATTTATATGAGTTATGTTGGGGCAGAATATATATATATATATCTTCAAAGGTATATGTGTTTGTGTATATAATTACATATATATATCACCTGGGTTTGGCCTCAGGTGTTGACATGGTGTTAAAATTCCCAAAGATTTTAAATAATTAACTCATGGGCATAAACACACATCTAACACACACACAGATGTGAAATATCACATCTTAAAGCGCTGTATTCTAGAAATGAGGAGGAAAAAAAGGAATAACGATTTCATAATCTTTATTATTCCAACATCACGCCAAAACAAGAGGGTAGTAGTTGCTAACTTTATTGAATCCAATTTAAAGTAATGCGCACATATATTCAAAATATTTTTTAAAATTTAACTCTTTTTTTTTTTTTTGTACTGGAAGAGAAGTGCCCGATTCTTATGCTGTCCTCTTTATCTGGACTCTTTTACTCCTCCGAAACCTGCAAACCCTCAGCTTCTCCTCCATAAGTTAAAGTCTTGTCTTCCCAGGATCTCTGATTGGAGGTCACCTCCTTCAGAATGTCTTTCCTGATTTCCTTCCTCTGGAACATCTGAACCAGGACCTTCTCCTTTATACTCCCATGATACACGCCCTCGTAGTACATACGACCCTGTATTTAAATCCTCATTTTATCTGTCTGTCCTCCCTGGAAGACTGACTGAGTCCCTCTGAGAGTTGGAAGGAAGTCTTATTTATTCTGGTGTCCTCAGGGTCCCTCACAGTTATTAAATAAGGATTGAATTTTTGAATGAGTAAATTCCTTTATTATTAGGAGGTTCCATTTGGACTTTTTATACTCTGGTCATTATGTTCAGGCATAATCTACCGAATAATCTACTGCATGTGGCAGTTCATGGTGTTTGATTCATCTGTTTCATGGATTTACAATTAAAGCTTTGCCAATACACCTACAGTGATTAAGAGGACAAACTCTGGAGCCGCAATGCTGGGGTTTAAACCACAGTTCTGTGAGAACTTGGAAAACTTACTTATGCCCTTCATATCTCATTTCTGAGGATTTAATTAATCAATAGAGGGTTGTTCTGAGGATTTAATTAATTTATATGTGTGCAGCAATTAGAACTGTGTCTAGCACAGAGTAAGTGCTGCATAAGTGTATGTTGTTATCTTTACTATTATTATTATTTGTAAAACAACTCTGGCTAATAACACATTTGAATATATTTTGACAAGCTGGTTCTCTAAATATATACATTTACTTTCTTTATCCTTTTTATTCTGTTTCAGCTGGGATGTAAAAATACAGACTCTGGAATCAAATTTATGATCCTGTTTACAGTTCCTACCTTTCAAGGGCATTTTCCCTTTAATTTCCTGAAACCATAAAATCTAAGCCCTCCCTTGTAATCCCCTTTGTACTGAAAAGACTCTCGTGCTTTGAGACAATTTGAGATTCAAACTTGACACGGGTTCCACTGTCATTTTCTTGAGCTGCAGTACTGTAGGGTTTGAAGAAAGAGGACCTACCATGTGTCAAATCCTCAGATGAATACAGTATATGTTTCCTCTGAGTCCGGTGTTGAACAATGAGGTTTGTTATCATAATGGATAAAGTACAAATAGAATATTTTGCACGTAAGTTGTGCCTGTCCGATGCATGCTGTCCTGCATAAGGCATTTTCCTGCACTCTCTTTGACTTGATATTCATATGAGGAGGTGTCAGTCAGATGGTTCAAACATCAAAAGTATCCATCTTTTAAATTTCCCTATATATTCCTATCCCGAAAAACTTAGAGACCTCAGTAACATTGTATTTAAACTTTTATTCCCCTTTACATATCACCCATTGACAAGCACTCAGAAAACTGTCTCCTGATACAGCAGCACATAAAACCACCTCTCCTGTATCCTGTCATAGAGAAAACAGGGCTCCTGCCATAAGGAACATGTCATATGGTGTAATGCCTATAAAATGACTGCACAAACATCCACCATCCTAAAGCTCTCATCCCAGGGTATCAACATTTATCTTCTCCCTGCAGAGAAGCCATTGTTCCCACTTGGTACACTAAGAAGTAAGAAAGAGGCAGCAAGACAGGGAGACAAGATTCTTTTTTTCAAAGCCACAGAAAGAATTAGAGGGAAAGAAAGGTCGAGAGAAGGGCACTCCTGGGGCTTCCCTTTGCTGAGTCACTTCCTTTGTTCATCTACTTTGTCAGTTTTCAATAGTAGTATTGTATTTTTGTCTACAAGAGGATAAAAGTGGAGCCAAAAAGTAAGAAGCAAACCTTGAACATTGAGAAGAATAACTTAAAAACTGATTTCACTTAGAGATATGAAGCTATAAGCTTACCAAATATCTAGGTATAGCCCCAGGTTTAAAACACTAAATGCACATTCAAGAGTTGCACCATTGGGACTTCCCTGGTGGCGCAGTGGTTAAGAATCCGCCTGCCAATGCAGGGGACAACGGTTTGAGCCCTGGTCTGGGACGATCCCACATGCCATGGAGCAGCTAAGCCCATGAGCTACAACTACTGAGTCCACATGCCACAAGTACTGAAGCCTGCGTGCCTAGAGCCTGTGTTCTGCAACGGGAGAAGCCACCACAATGAGAAGCTCGCACACTGCAATGAAGAGTAGCCCCTGCTCGCCACAACTAGAGAAAGCCCGTGTGCAGCAATGATGACCCAATGCAGCCAAAAATAAATAAATAAATAAATTTATAAAAAGAAAAAAAAAAGAGTTGCACTGTTAATATTTGTGTGCTCCTCCATTCTACCATGAATGGATGGCAAAACTTAAGAACAACACATGTCAGAGGGCCACTTAAATCTGAAACATCATTTGAGTAAAGCAAAGCTTTATAATCTATTCTTACAGGCAGAATTCTAAAAATTAATGTTCTGTGGCTCTGATTTCACTAGTTTAAATGAAAGAATTTCACAATAGACATACATTTTGTTCCAGGAAAATGAACATTTTCATGTAATTCTCAAAGAGCTTATGAAGTGCAAGGAGAAAATTCACAGCCAGAAGAATGTGACACAATGAGAATGCCAGCTTGGGCAACAACAATATTATCCAATAAAAAACATAATAAAAACATGCTATAGAATGTTAATTGTTACCTTAGGGTAATTTAGCTATCCTCAGATGGCATCTGCAGGCCATTTTATCAAGCACACATTTTATTTGTGGACTGTCATCTCCAGGTGACAGTTTGGAATTAATGAGGGCTGGAGTGGGTGGGTCACTCTCTCTCTCCTTCATGAACATATCTCATGGTTCAGAAGTCCATGGCCATTTGGCCCAGGAGGTTGCTTTTGCTTGGTTGTAGATTCCCAGTATAATAATAGCTAACATTTACCAGGCACTGTTTTCCAAGCATTGGGCTAAGTTTATGTGAATTATTCAATTTCATGCTTATTACAAAAATACCTTGAGAATTCCTGCTTTATGAGAAAATTGAATTTTACAGAGGACAAGCAGCTTATCTGAGGTCATGCACTTAGGAAATAACAGTAAGTTTTGAAGCCGAGTGGTCTGTCTCCAAAACTGGTGACCTTAACCATTGGGCTACATTGTCTCACACCTGTTACTTTAAATCAAATATGCAGAGTATAAAGCCAACTCTAATTTATTTACAACAAGTGGGAATTACTGCTGAAGACAGCTAACTCTAATATTTGCCTCCTTATTTTGGTACCTATTATACACTCTGTTCAGAGATGGTGGTATGTGGTTTATGATTTATACTTTAAAGTTGCTATTTATTGACTACCTACTATCCAGCCAGTATTCTTATTATCTATAAATTGCTCTGTGTCAAACTGACTCAACCTTCATGCCATAAAACAACAACTGTTTATGATCATTATCTCCCCTGCTTCCGGGCATTGACTGGGCTCAGCAGGGCGGTTCTGATTGCTGCCTCTCAGGCAGTTGCAGGCTGGTGGTGGCTGGGCAGTCAGGCTGCGGACAGGGTGGAGTCAACTTGAAAACTCCTTCACTCACATGCCTGGTGCCTGGACCAGGAGGATACAGACTGTTGTGGGCTGGAGTGGGTGGGTCTCTCTCTCTTTCCATCTCTCCAACACGGTCACTTGAGGTGGTCCGACTTCTCAGATGCAGCTCAGGGCTCCAAAGCTGTGTTACCCCGCATGGAGAGTCATGCAGGGTAATTTCCACCACATTCTATCATTTAGAGGGGAGTCATTAGAGAGCCAGCCCATCTTTGAGGGAGGGGAATTAGTCTCTGTCTCACAACAGGAAGAGAGACAAATAATTTGAAGACTTGTTTTAAACCCACCACAGAACAATAATAAACACTTTGCATCATTACCTTATTTAATTACCAAATTATTAGTGCAAAGTAAGCATTATCTTCATAGTCCTATGGAGGAATCAGACACTCAGGTAGGAAGTGATAGAACTTGGATTCAAACTCACATCTGCCTGAATCCACAGCATAATCCTATTCTCTCATCCACTGCACTCTAATACCTTAGTCCAAGAAGATGCGAAGATTCCAGCAGAATTAAAACAGAAAATTTCAGGATACAAAGCAGGACCATTCCAGGCAAGCAGAGTAAATCAATAGAATCAATTATTCATTCAGTCATGAAATATGTATTAAATGCCTACTCTATGCCAGGTGCTAGGGATATGGGGATATAGAGATAAGATTCAAGCAGAATAAGAATATAAACTTCTGGGGTATGTATCAGTAGCAGAATATTTCCCACATTTTCTACTTTCATGAATGTTAGTTCTAGAGGAACTGGCAGTTAACTGGCAGTTATGAGTTGTGATAAGTACTCAGAAGTGAGTAAAGGGTATGGTGAAATTTGTGTTCTTTATTCTAGGTGGTTCTTTGGAATTCACAATCATATTACCTTATCCACCTTCATATAGAAAATAATATAGCTCAGGCCAGGCCAAAAATAGTGCCCTATTGCTCTGGCAACAGGGATGGGTCCAAAAAATGGACATGTGACTTAAGAAGGACCCATTAGAGTGTTTCCTGGATTCACACATGCACAGAGCAAAAAGACGTTTTCTTTCTACTAGGGTTGCCAAACTGGGGCAAGATGCGTATGAGCAGTGGGTGGTCATATTGAGGAAGCATATCTGAGTAAAGATGAAATGATGCTGACACACCGAGAGGGAAGAATGCTTTGTGGGGTCAGGGAGAGGAGAGCAGAAACAGGAGAGGGGAAGGAAGGAAAGGAGGAGAGGCAAGGAGAGAGAGAGAACTGATAACACCCCCGTAGCTCAGTCTGGGCTACCAGGTGCCTTTGCCTTCTACAGAGCACTCTACTTACTCTCAGGGTTGCACTGCCTGTTGGCTGTTACCTGGTCTGCAAAACCCACTCAGGCATGAGACTGGGACATGCTCTCTCTTGTATCCCTTGGTACAGCCTCTGGGACACACTTGGTGCTCAATGAATGAAGGGATGGTGGATGAGTGAGTGAACGACTTTGAAAACAAAAAGAAAAAGAATCTCACAGAGGAAATCTGTTTTCCTCGATCTAACTACAAGGACAGTGCCTAGTTAAGCTGAGGAATCAGGGAATACTTTAACATTTTCATATTTTAAAAAACTTTAATTAATAGAAAGTTTCTTCAAAAAATTAAAACTAGAACTACAAAATGATCTAGCAAACCCATTTCTGGGTGTATATCCCAAAGAAATGAAAACAGAATATCAAAGAGGTAGCTGTACCCCCATGTTCATTGCAGAGTTATTTACAATAGCCAAGACCGGGAAATAACTTAAATAGTTAAAGATGAATAGTTAAAGATCTGGTATATATATATATACAGTGGAATATTATTCAGTCATGAGGAAGAAAGAAATCCTGCCATTTGTGACAACATGGATGGACCTTGAGGACATTATGCTAAGTGAAGTAAGCCAGACAGAGGAATACAAATAGGGTGTGGTATCACTTATACATGGAAATCTGAAAAAAAAAAAAAAAAAAGAGTCAGACTCTTAGAAACAGAGAGTAGAAAAGTGGTTGCCAGGGACTGGGGGGTAGGCAAATAGGGAGAGCTTGGTAAAAGGGCACAAACTTACAAGCTTTCAGCTGTAAGATGAATAAGGTCTTAGGATCTAATGTAAAACATGGTGACTATAGTTGACAGTATTGTATTGTGTAACTGAAATTTGCTAAGAGAGTAGAGTGTAAATGTTCTTACCATGATCCCCCTACCTCCCCGTAAAAAAAGATAAATATGTGTGATGATGGATATGTTAATTAACTAGATGGATGGAATCCTGTCACAATGTGTATGTATATCAAATCACCACAACATACACTTTAAATATCTTAACTTTATACATCAATTACACTTCAACAGAGTTGAAAAGAAACATTAATGTAAAAAACACATAGTATTTTATTTTCTTCTTAGATTCCATATATATGTGTTAGTGTACGGTATTTGTTTTTAACTTTCTGACTTACTTCACTCTGTACAACAGACTCTAGGTCCATCCATCTCACTACAAATAACTCAATTTCATTTCTTTTTATGGCTGAGTAATATTCCATTGTATATATGTGCCACATCTTCTTTATCCATTCATCTGTTGATGGACACTTAGGTTGTGGCAAGACGGGAATAAAGACACAGACCTACTAGAGAATGGACTTGAGGATATGGGGAGGAGGAAGGGTAAGCTGTGACAAAGTGAGAGAGAGGCATGGACATATATACACTGCCAAACGTAAAATAGATAGCTAGTGTGAAGCAGCCGCATAGCACAGGGAGATCAGCTTGGTGCTTTGTGACCACCTAGGGGGGTGGGATAGGGAGGGTGGGAGGGAGGGAGATGCAAGAGGGAAGAGATATGGCAACATATGTATATGTATAACTGATTCACTTTGCTATAAAGCAGAAACTAACACACCGTTGTAAAGCAATTATACTCCAATAAAGATGTTTAAAAAAAACCAAAATACATAGTATTGATTCAAATACTACATTATCAACAGTCATCAATTAATGACATACAACATACAATCATAAAAGAAGCTGTAATTTTTCTTCCACATGGACATGAATACAAGTTAAGAAATAAAATCAAATATCCCAAACCCTTAAAATACATACACCCTGAGGATCAACTTGGCTTAAGGAAACTCAATACTGACAGGTAGAGGACAAAGTCATGAGAAAAGTAAGGAGTTAAAACGTTCATAATTCCTAGCTTTCTACCATCACGGGCTTTAAGCCTGTAAAAATAATGGAACTTCCTTCAGAATCAAATAATAACAACTTGAGTTAGTACAATCAGAGAAGAATCAGGAAGCTAGGGCCTCAGGACCAAAACATTACCAGATTGGATATATCTTTGTGAAACCTCAGAGGTATAATTTAAAAATTACTGGGTTAATTTGCTTTTCTATAGCAAATGGTCCCTGAAAATGAAGGTGTAATTTATCATCAGGCATGAGGATTAAAAGTTCCTGGTGGGTAGCCAGGCCTTGTCTGGTCTCATAAATTCTGGCATTGTGAGATTTCCTCCATCCCTGGTGAGTTTATGGACACAGTACATTTCCACGTTATCACCTTTCATTTCCAGTTCTGGCAATCCAGACCTTTTGACATCAAAACAAACATAAAAGCCAATAAACATTCAGCAGTAAAAACTCATAAAGAATCCAGACATAGGGGAATTTAGTATCTGATGAATTAAAAAGACATCAAAACAAACATAAAAGCCAATAAACATTCAGCAGTAAAAACTCATAAAGAATCCAGACATAGGGGAATTTAGTATCTGATGTTGCTGGTCATTAAATTCTAAAGTCTTTCTTCTTTTCCACCCAACTCAGGAGACTACCACCCTCATGCTCCTTCCCATCCAAACCCCTCCTAAACTAGCCTTCTCTCATCCACACTCAGGAACGTATGACAGTGAGTAACTAAAGCTACTTCTCTTTCAAAGTGTCTTGGTGACTTAAGAGAGCAAAGCTTCAAGATAGGACCATGAGTTCTGACGGTGAGATATCCAGTACGAGTGAGAAGATAGAGGATGCATTTTGGGCCCTCACGGGTTTTTCCAGATACCTTTCTGGTATCTCTGGGAGAGAAGGTTTTGCAAATCAACTCAGATAAGAGTCTTACTAATCATAAAATAGAGAATAATCTGTCTTCATTGATATATTTATCCTTTCATACAATTGTTTTTTTTTTTCATTTTTCAATAAACACCTGGAGATCATTCTTTTTCCATCTGTTCCTAGATGAATACATTTGGTAATTACTTAATTACTTTATGCATCAGTTTCCTCTTCTGTAAAGTGGGAATAATGATAATATTTACCTGCAGGGTTATGGTGAGGGTGAATTAAGTTAGTTCACATAATGGTCTCGGACTTGTGCCTGGTACCTGGTGGTAAGTGTTCTGGATTCATTTTAATTATTGAGTAACTGCTGTGTGCCAATGACTCTGCTAAGTACTAGGGATATGAAGAAGGAAAACAATGTTACTATCCTCAAATGTCTTCCATTCTATTCAGAAAAACAGTTGTGCTGACAATGACAAGAAGTGCTTTAATAGGATGAAGGTTAAGACTAGAAGCAAGGAAACCACATAGGTGTCCATGGCAAGAGTCAAAGAGACTAATGCCACAGGTTTGAACTGAAACAGTGGATAAGGAAGTGAAGGCTTAGTGGGTTAGAGGAGAGGATGGATATGCAAGCCTTTTAGGAAGTTGAATAATGAGACGTGGAAACCAATTGGATATGGGAGGTGAGAGAGATGAAGGCCTATTGGGTCACTGCCTTGGGCAACTGAGGAGATGGCGACTGTTCCCCATGGATACAAATAAAGGAGGAAGAAGGGAGAGAGGTTCATTTGTGGATACTTTGTGTCTGAGGTAGAGATGTTAGTGAGGAATTGGATATAGGGATCTGGAAAGGTTTAGGTTGATGACTGAGATTTGGAAAATTGTCAGCTGATAGGCAGGAGAGGACACCAACTAGATAAGTGGCCTAAGGACATGTCCTCCCTTTATTAGACAAGCTGCGTGTGTCATTTTAAATAACACTCATAACAACCCTGTAAATTAAAGGTATTAGTTAGAACATGGTTCTAGCTATGTGTGACTGAGACCAAACAACACTGGCTTAAAGCAGATACACAGTTATTTTTCTCTTATGTAAAAATTTGAGCTGGATGTGAAGGCCATGTTCCAGATATGATGCTCCATGGTGTGAGGGACCCGGGATCCTCTTTTGTTGTTCTATCATTACTAAGCTCACTTCCATGCCTACATCCAGCCAGAAGAAAGGGGACAAGGACAGAAGAACACATCCATTCCCTTAAAGTTATGACCCAAAGTTGAATATGTCACTTCCACTTTTGACTCATTGATAGGAATTTAGTCTGTGTCAATATATGGTTCCAAGGAAGGCTGGTCTTTATTCTGAGAGATCCTTGTAGTGCTATCTATAAAAACAACATTGAAGACAACACATATATCCATCAAAAGGGAACAGGTAATTCTACATAGGGAGTACTATGCAGCTGTAGAAAGGAATGAGAAATAGCTCTATAAACTCTTAGAGAAGAATTTCTGGAATGAGTGTGAAAAAGCACAGTAGGGTATGCTACCATTTATCTAAGAAGGGGAAGGCATATACATATACATATATATTTGCTTTTAAGAAGAAGTTGGAAGATGAACAGTACAATTTAAAAATTAGTATTCTGTAGAGGGAGGAAAGGAACAGGTGGAAGAGATGAGGCTAGAAGCTGACTTTTCTGAATAGATGGCATGCTAGTTTGGAGCCTTGTAAATATTTTACATAATTATAGAAAAAAATTAAAAACTAATTCCTAAACACCCAATACAAAATGAAACAAATAAATCTGATTATAAATTTATTTGGTCACATACCACCCTATTTTGAGTAAATTTAAAACACGGGAACTTGATAGTACATTCTTAGTGAGCTGTACCCCATGGACAAAAACAAATTGTAATAAAAAAACCTTTTTGATGGTGGTATTGATTGTTATTCTGAGTCTGTGGACAGTGGAATAAAGCAATGAATAATTTTGTTCAGTGTTATTAAGAAGCAGGATTTTTAGACAGAAAGATAAGGCATAGGGAGGTAAAAATCAATAAAGTTAAGACAAAAATTCTGTAGTTCTGAATTTGAAGTTTTATTAATAATTAATGACACATTTTCTTTTTAAAAAAAAGATATATGTACACACACACACACAAATATTTTCTAGATCTCTCCACTGAAAATGTCTAGCTGGATACAACAACAAACTCAGTAAAACAAGTACCTCTTATGTAAGAGTGTTATCTGTAAATGCTCTTGCTTCACCTGGAAAATGGCTAGTTCTGGGTCCAGGGCAGGAAGTGTCCACGATGTGCCTGGAACAGGGAAGTTATCAAAACTACTAAGTGCCTGTCAAAAGTCTCAGGAACAAACTTGGAGAGTCACTGACCAAAAATGGGAAATACAGACCATTAATAAGGTTAGTAACTGCAATAGATTGAAATATATCAGTTCAAAATCCAAAACCAAATAACAGCAGAATAAAACATCTGTTTGCTTACCTTTGGAGGACTCCAGGGAACAAATGATTATTTTGAAAACAATATAATATGAACTATATTTCAGGTTGCCAAACAGTTGATTAGAGGAAGTTTATTTTGTAATGAACTCTAGCTAACATTTTCTAACTAAGAAATGAAGAAGAAAAAATAGAATCAGAGTATTGTCACTTCACAATTCCTAAAAATTAGGTACATATTGATTTAGGCAATGATCCTCAGTACCTGTTAACATCATAAAAAAGCAAAGTATTATTTGCTTCCCAACCAAATACACACCACCACTCAAACACAAATCTATTTTTATTTAGTCTTTAAACCTAACTACCAATTCATAGGAAATTACAGGGAACAAAGGAACATGCCAAACAACATCTAGGTGATACCCATCATCAGACTCAAGACTGTGGGAAACCAAACAGGACAAAAAAACATGGTTTATTCAATAAAAAATGCCAAGGGCCAAAAATTCAAGGAGTAGATTATGTCAACCAAATGTAATGTGTAAACCTTACCTGGATCTTGATTTAAATAAAGAAAGTTAGGAAACATTGAGGGAAAGTCAAAGACTGATGGATATTGGAAGATATGAACTATTATTACTTTTTAAGTGTGATACATTGCAGAAAAGTCATTATCTTTTAGAAATACATACTGGTATATTTCTGAATAAAATGACAGAATGGATGATATTTCTGTGATTGGCTTCAAAATAATATGGCAAGTTTGGGATGAGAGATACACGTGAAACCAGATTTGTCATGAGTCAGTAATTGTTAAAACTATGTGATAGGTACATAGGGGTCATTATACTAATTTCTATCTTTTATTATATGTTTTAAATTTTCAATAATAAAATTTTTAATTGTTATCTATGGAAGATAGAAATAATGAATACTGGCAGGAAACTAGAAATTTCGACCACAGTGTATATAATAATGTACGTTGAATTTATAGATGAAGAAACTGTGACTTAGAAGGGAGCCATGGATGGCATCCTAGGCTGGTACCTAAAATGGGCAGATTTAGGAAAAGGAACACAGGAGTCAGAGAAGGAGAATAGGGGCCAGTAGGAAGGTCAAGAGAGAACAGTACTTCAGAGATGAAGTTAGAAGGAGTTTGAAAAGGAGGAGTCTCTGTGCTCATAAAAATGTGCTGTTTTTTTTCTTTTTTAAAGAAAATTTATTAATCAGGCATTTATTAAGGACCTACTGTTAAAGCTCACTGACTGTTAAAGCCCTTCTGGAACACACCCTGAGTCAAATAAAATGAACCTGAGTTAACTTGCAGCAGCAAAGGAGACCCTGCCATGAAGCGTTATGGGGAGCATCTTATGGGATGTGTGTTCATGGTGGATGATTCTACAATGAGTTTAAGGAAACAGGGGCCAGTTTTGAGGGGATGTTGTCCAAGCTGGGATATCTGAATAATTTTTCTCCAAGAGATGGGAAGGTTAAACAGAGCTAGATGTATCGTTGGTAGTCAGGAGGGGGCCACGGTTAATGGTTTGTTGAGGGTACCAAGTGGCCTTGCCCCTGTCCTGTTTATGTGCTTTGAGAGTTGTTTATGTTCAGTGAGAAATGGTGTGGCCTAGTTGTCATGAGGGCCATTCTTCACCTTCTGAGTCCTTCTGTGCAGAGCTTTATGCTGGGGTTTCAAAACTGAGTAGCAAGGCTCTGGCCCCTGAGGGTATCAAAGTCAAGGCCAATCACATGGGTGTAGGGAGAACATCTTAGCACCTTATATGTTGAGCAAATTTTATTTTGAATTTTGCTCTTTAAGAAGTACACACACAGGCATCTGAAATGATAAGGGGGAAGCAACAGAGATAAAAATGGTTCCCAAATGGTGTGAACAAGCGTTAATCTCACAGCTGAAAAGTGGAATGAAAATAATAGAATCAATTACCCAGGAAAGTCCCATGTAGAAAGGATAGATAACCCATTAGAAAAAAAATTAAAAGGAGTCTCATTAATGGTTACACCAATCTTCTAGATTGTTTTAGAAACTATTAAAGGAAAAAGAATTCAAGTTGTTTTTCTTCAACGCACTTCACAGTGTTAACTTACATAAAGAGCAGTATCACAAATAAATGAAACAATTCAACTGGCACTGAGTGCAGTATAATTCCAGAGAATCACCACTTGAAAATAAAACCCTTAGATTCTTCAGCATTTATATTTCAGTATTGGCCATAGCAAACAATTTCAGCCAAAGGAAGAAAAAGTAAAGTAACTTCCCTTGATTTTGGAGGTTAAGTAGGTGCAGCTGCTGGACGTTTTTATCTTCTTGAGTAGAAATGTTTTTCAAATCACTTTTGTTCTTCATTTCTTGGTATTTGGAATACAAGTTTTTTTAAAAAAAACTTTGCTTTATTTAAGTACAGTTGATTTACAATGTTGTGTTAATTTCTACCGTACAGCAAAGTGATTCAGTTATGCATATACATTCTTTTTCATATTCTTTTCCATTATGGTTTATCACAGGATATTGAATATAGCTCCCTGTACTATACAGTAGGACTTTGTTGTTTATCCATCCTATATATAATAGTTCACATCTGCTAATCCCAAACTCCCAATCCATTCCTCCCCCACTTCTCTTCCCCCTTGGCAACCAGAAGTCTTTTCTCTATGTCTGTGAGTCTGTTTCTAGTTTGTAGATAAGTTCCTTTGGGTCATATTTTAGATTCCACATAAATGTGATATCATATGGCATTTGTCTTTCTCTTTCTGATTTACTTCACTTAGTATGATAATCTCTAGGTCCATCCATCTTGCTTCAAATGGCATTATTTCATTTTTTCTTATGGCTGAGTAGTATTCCATTGTATATATATATACCATATCTTCTTTATCCATTCATCTGTTGATGGACATTAAGGTTGTTTCCATGTCTTGGCGATTGTGAATAGTGCTGCTATGAATGCAGGGGTGCATGTATCTTTCCAAATTATAGTTTTCTCCCAATATATGCCCAGGAGTGGGATCCCTGGATCATATGGTAGCTCTATTCTTAGTTTTTTGAGGAAGCTCCATACTGCTTTCCATAGTGGTTGCACCAATTTACATGGATTTTGTAATGGAACTTCTGTTTGTGGATATGACATTGATTCTAGAAGCCCCAAGTCTGGAAAGGAGAGCCCCTCTTGTTCCACTTATCACCATAGTGTGAAGCCGGCAGTAGGATTTGGCTGCAGGCAGGGCTCATTCTAATCCTGGAGGAAGCAAGGTCTTTTCTAAGGAGTAGAAGCTGAGCTCACAAGTCCTGGAAGGGTGAGCCCTTCAGGAAGAGGCAGGAGAGAAACAGAGGAGAAACGCGAGGAGAAAGAAAGAGGAGAGATACAGGATGAAAATGGGGCAGAAGAGAAATGGACAGAAGAGAAAGATGTAGGAAAAATGAACCAGGATATATTGAGTACCTTCAGTGTGCCAGCTACTCTGCTATCCACTGAAGACCTGCTAACCCCATTCATTCTCACAAAATTCCCTACATTAGATGTTACTGCTTATAATTTAGAGGAAATAGAGACAGAGAAGAGGCTGAGTAACTTGTTCGTACAGTGTAGGGCTGGGGCTGTTGGAATCTACAGACTGCACTGTCTAAGGCAGCGGTCCCCAAACTTTTTGGCACCAGGGACTCGTTTCATGGAAGACAATTTTTCCGTGGACTGGGGAGGTGGGGAGAAGTGATGGTTTGGGGATGATTCAAGCACATTGCATTTATTGTGCACTTTATTTCTATTATCATTACATCGTAATATATAATGAAATAATTATACAACTCATCATAATGCAGAGTCAGTGGGAGCCCTGAGCTCATTTTCACTTGCCACTCACTGATAGAGTTTTGATATGAGTCGGCAAGCAATTGATTGATTATGGTCTCTGTGCAGTCAAACCTCTCTGCTAATGATAATCTGTATTTGAAGCCGCTCCCCAGTGCTAGGGTCACTGCCTCAGCGCCACCTCAGATCATCAGGCATTAGATTCTCATAAGGAGCGAGCAACCTAGATCCCTCGCATGCGCAGTTCACAGTAGGGTTTGTGCTCCTATGAGGATATAATGCCGCCACTGATCTGATATGAGGTGGAGCTCAGGCGGTAATGCGAGCGATGGGGAGCAGCTGTAAATGCAGATGAAGCTTTGCTTGCTGGCCTGCTGCTCACCTCCTGCTGTGCGGCTTAGCTCCTATCAGGCCACGGACCAGCACCGGTCCATGGCCTGGAGGTTGGGACCCCTGGTCTAAGGTGTTGGATTCTCACTTTAAGTGCTTCTCATCACAACCAGGGATTGCAAAATCAGATTCTGAAAGAAATGAAATAGGTAACATGAAGGTGTAATTTGGATTGAGGGTTAGAAACTGTGGCCAAACAGAGAAGTTTTGCCCCAGTTAAAGATGTTCCACTTAAAACAATTAAGTATTGTGTTGACTTTGTAAAACCATTCTGAGTGCCCACTGGTAGAACTTTAGTTTAACACCTGTGGACCATGCTGCTCATCCTATGTCTATTTCCTGTCACTTGTGCTCTCAATACTCTCCCTCCCTACAGTCCTCCCAACCTTAAAATTCTATCTACTTTCTTAGAGGCCATGGCCTCTCCCGTCGCGGAGCACAGTTTCCGGATGCGCAGGCTCAGCGGCCACGGCTCACGGGCCCAGCCGCTCCGCGGCACGCGGGATCCTCCCGGACCAGGGCACGAACCCGCACCCCTTGCATCGGCAGGCAGACTCTCAACCACTGCGCCACCAGGGAAGCCCTCTACTTTCTCTTTAACTTTGCTAACATAAGTAGTAAATTTTAACTTGTTCCAGTAAAAGACCAGTTAATTTAGAGTCTGAGGGGTAGACGAAATCTTAGGAATTTTCAAATCTAGTTAAGAGGAAAATAAATAATGTAAGAGGATATGGTGAAGAAATTATTGCCCATGAGAATTTGATGCTGGCCTCTGCTTAGAACAGTGTTTCTCAACTGTTTTTTTTATTACTGTCTCCCGTAAGGAGACTTTTTAGACTTTTTTGTATATTAAGTCACCCCTCCCCTCCCCCAAGAAATTCTAATATCATAGATATACTATATATCTGTTTATGTACTATAGCTCTTTGGAAGGCCACAGGCCATTGAAACATCTAAGTTTTCTTGACCCCCAAGAACCAATTTTCTTTCCTTTGGGGGCCATACTGCCCCCAATGAGAATGCACAGCTTAGCATAATAACTCTTACTCCACTCTATATTCTGGGCCCATTCCTTGGGAACTTTTGGATTCCTTATAAAGAGATTTGAAATGTATGAAGCAGGGAATTAAAAGTTGTTTTAGCGAAATGACCAGGTACTTTTAAAACAACCCATCCACTGCTATTCATCAAAATATTAACAGCCAGGTAGGTTTTATATTTAATGATATTCAGCCAATTGGCACAACCAGCACATCTTCAAATTACCTCTGTACACAGAGATACACCATCAATCTATCAGACAGGCAAGCAGTTTTGCAACTTAAAAAAAAAAAGTTTAGTGTTTGATTTGGAAGTCAGATTCCAAATGCATTATCTTCTCAAACCAACTGAGTAGTTGGTAGAAACTGTGGTGGTTTGCCTATGTCAAACCTATACTGCCAGTCCCTAAGACAAGGCTTTGCATCATTTAGCTGTTGCTGCATAACAACCCACCCCAAAATTCAGTATCTTAAAGTAATAAACATTTATTATTGCTCATAGGTCTCCATGTCAGCTGAGTGTACTTGTAGCCTTGCCTTCACAGGTAGTTATAGATCAAGGAGGCAGCTCTGTTGATCTTGGCCGGGCTCTCTCACATATTTGGGAGTTACCTGGCTGAAGGCTAGTCTAGGATGGCCTCAGCTAGTACAAATGGGCCCTTTCTTATGTGATCTCTGTTCTTCCAGCAAGCTAGCCTGGGCTTGTTCACATGCTGGTGTCAGTTTCATGAGAGATAGAGGACACTGCTCTAAGGAAACTGAGTAGTTTTTATGATTGTAAAACACAGTAACAGCAAATTAGAAGAAAAGGAAACAAAAAAAACCCAGCATTAACTCTCAAAATATTGATTTCTTTATGAAAAAGAGAAACAGTGGCATGTAGCCTTTAATGCTTCTGGCTTCTGTTTTCCAATTTCATTCAAAATGAAATCCATCTCTCCTCATTTCTGGAGTAACTTCCAGAGTAGAATCCTCGCTAATATTTTCATCATCACCACCACCATTAATTATTTACTTTTTGTAAGGAGCCACTAGCAAACACTCTCTCTGGATAAATATATTCCATCTGCCACAGAGTTCTCTATCCTTGTTACCATGGAGTTCCCAAAGATACAAGTCCTTTACACCTGGCTGATTTAGCAGCAGGTGTTAGCGAAAACAGCTGATTGGTGTACCTAGATAAGGAGGTAATAGAGCATTTTTATACTGTGGTCTACTGGGAGAGGCAAGAATTTCTACTAGAGTAACACTCTGGCCTCTCTCCATCCCCTCACCCCTTACCCTGCAGGGAGCAACTAATAGGTGAGGTCAGAAGAAGCTGAGCATGCTTGACTCAGGTCCTGCTCTGTGGGATCAGCTTGCCAGCAAAGAGCATGCATTCCCATCTGTTCTGTATGTAAGTTTTTCAGGAACATGCCCCCATGGGGAGGATGGTATTTGCCCCAAGTACCTGTAACTCATATGTAAGTTCCAAAGGAGCCATATTGGATAGCAGATAGAAGGTACTTTCTTGAACTAGCCTTTTTCAATCATAAAAGTTATTCTTTGATCTCTGACTGATGCCTACATCTATCAGTTGGCTGCATATTTCGATGGGTAAAAAGATGGGTGCTAGACAGTTGCTTCCTTAAATCTGCACATGAATTCCCCTTAAAAGAAGTTTTTCTAACGTTGAGATAACTTTCTCAGGTTCAACTTCTATACACCGCCCTTCAGTTAGACCATAGAATGGCTAGATTCCATAATTTATACCACCTATATGGCTAACCCCACGTCCCATGTATGAAACACACAAACCATGGACTTCATTAGGAGTGCCACAAATAGGTCAGGTGTGACAATTTTTAGGCTAAATACCTCTGTATGGTTCATGATTTGAGAGTCCAGGATCCTTAAAGGGAGAAGTTTTATCTTCTTTTATTTGAAATGCAATTCCCTCATATACTTATTCAACAAATACACATGCTGCACACATAACAACTCTGCATCTGCTGCCCTATACTCTTGCTGCAAGGGATGCCCATTAGACACATTTCTAAATTATGAGACCTAAACAAACTTCTGCTGTGCAACTTCTGGAAAGACTCTTACTTTCATAGGAAAAAAGTATAAACCTTGCTGGCATTTCTTCATTTTTTTCTTTTTCCTGAGTTAACTGTAGACACGGAAGCACAGCAGTTATCTTGCACCCATGAAGATAAAAGTAATAATAAGGGTGAAATGAAATCAATCATGAACTAAGCATGTTGAAGCAGGAATATAGAAGGAGCCAAAATTCCTGTTGGCAACTGAAATGATAGGAATCAAAGCCACCAAGTGCATTCCTCCAGATTCCTTTTCAGTCTGTGGGGGTAATAAATCTTACTTATTAAGGCTCTGCTAGTCAGGTTTTTGTCACTTGCAGTCAAATGCTTTCCTAATATATGATACGCAACAGTGGATAAGATATACTTCCTACTCTGAAGCTGTTCATAGTCTAGAGTGACCTCAATATAGGTGAAAAGCCTTATTATAAAGGTAAATACAGAAAGGCTGCAAATAGAAAATGGGCCACTAATTTAGTCTAGGATGGACTTTTTGGAATAGTTAAATCCAAGGTAAAAAAGGAGTTAGGAGGGCTTCCCTGGTGGCGCAGTGGTAGAGAGTCCGCCTGCCTATGCAGGGGACACGGGTTCGTGCCCCGGTCTGGGAAGATTCCGCATGCCACGGAGCGGCTGGGCCCGTGAGCCATGGACGCCGAGCCTGCGCGTCCGGAGCCTGTGCTCCGCAACGGGAGAGGCCGCGACAGTGAGAGGCCCGCGTACCGAAAAAAAAAAAAAAAAAGGAGTTAGGTACAAGGTTAAGTGGACTAGAGCAAGAGTAGAAACAATAGCAACAAGACAGTTGTTAGAAGATGAGAAAGGAGTAAAGCCAAATGAGGATAGAGAGCCAAGGGCAAGATGTGAGTCAAATCAAACCTCCCCCGAGCCACACTGCGGCTAAAATATCACTTATTCTATGCTGAGTGGCAGAAGAGTATTGTAGGCATGATGCATTATAGACAAGAGATTATGTTCAGTCATTTATTAGCTACTGTTCTCCTTTTTGTCAAGAAATAAATCTCCTTACACGTACTGAAAAATTCTGGGATGATTCAAGATACAAATCTCATAAGCTTTCCTTAATCTTAGCTGGGGGTAATCCAGAAACCAAGCTTTATCTCAGATGCTTAACAATAAATATTCTATTCAATATTCTCTTTTAAAAACATGTTTTGGACTCAAATTTGTGCTCTATTTTCCTTGAAATTCTCCAAACCCTTTATGCTTTCATGGTCCAGTTCCCCTTTTGCCTTTAGTGATAGCTGAGTGAATCTGGGGACTTGCGGAAGGTCTGGTAACTGGGCATTCTTACTTGAAGGGAGAGAAGGAGGAAGCTCAGAGTTGCCTGGTGAGCTAAGCCACGCAACCCTCAGGCTAGGGGTGTCTGGAATGATCTCCTCAGCTTGATGATTCACTTTCCAGGAGCCACCATTTCATTGACTGCAAGCGTTATCTTCTACCTGACCCTGATTGCTTAACAAACCTCCCCAAATCTTAGTGGCTTAAAACAACCACTATTTATTTAGCTCATTATAGAAGATCAGTTCTTGGCTCAAGTCTGGCTTATCTTTGTTGGCCTTGCTCACACATTTATGGATAGCAAGTGGGCTGGGACTGGCTGCGTTTCTGACGTTCGTGGTTGTTACAGCTGGACCACTTGGGTCTCTTATCCTCCAAGCTGGATTACACGGTGTCCCATGTTCCAAAGCAACAAATGAGTAAGCACTGATGAGTAAACATGTTATAAGTCTCTGCTTACGTTATGTTTGCTACCTGTCCGAGGTCATATTCCTCCTCTTAATGGGAGGAGTAAGGAATGACAAAGGCACATTACAAAGGATACAGGTACCAGGAGAGATATAATTTGTGGCCATTTTTGGCAACCAGACCACTACAGCTGCACATTAAAGTCAACTGGGGATATGCCTGATGCCTAGATGGAACATCAGACTGATTACATCAGAATTTCTGTGAGTAGGAAGTGGTATCAGTGTTTACTTTTTTTGTTTTTAATTTTTATTTTTTGCCAATGGTCTAGAGCTCTATCTCTAGCTCTGTGACACCAGTTTATAGAAGAGTTAGGCCTCCTGAGAAACATTATTTATTTATTTTTTAGTAGGGATACAAGATTTTTATTTTTATTTATTTATTTTTAAAAATTGAAACATAGTTGATTTACCATGTTGTGTTAGTCTCAGGTGTACAGCACAGTGATTCAGTTTTATACATTTTTTTCAGATTCTTTTCTCTTACAGGTTATTACAAAATATTGAGTATATTTCCCTGTGCTATATAGTAGGTCCTTGTTGGTTATCTATTTTATATATAGGAGTATATATATGTTAATCCCAAACTCCTAATTTATCCATCCCCCCATCTTCTTTGGTAACCATAAGTTTGTTTTCTATGTCTGTGGATCTATCTCTGTTTTGTAAATATGTCCATTTGTATCATTTTTTTACATTCCACATATAAGCGATATCATATGGTATTTGTCTTTGTCTGACTTACTTCACTTAGTATGATAATCTCTAGGTCCATCCATGTTGCTTCAAATGGCATTATTTCATTCTTTTTTACGGTTGAGTAGTATTCCATGGTATATATGTACCACATTTTCTTTATCCGTTCATCTGTCAGTGGACTTTTAGGTTGTCTCCATGTCTTGGCTATTGCAAATAGTGCTGCTATGAATATAGGGGTGCATGTATCTTTTTGAATTATAGTTTTGTTGAGATATATGCCCAGGAGTGGGATTGTAGGATCATATGGTAGCTCTATTTTTAGTTTCTTAAGGAACCTCCATACTGTTTTCCATAATGGCTGTACCAATTTACATTCCTACCAACAGTGCAGGAGGGCTCCTTTGAGAAGCTTACTTTATAGTTAGTAAACTTTTAGATAGTTCAGAACTCTTTGATATGCAAACACTATTTTGGTCCAGCTAACTTGACAGACCAATCCAGTAAAAACAGTTAAAATTGGTCCCATAGCTCAGATGTCCTCAAACTTTAGTGTGTATCAGAATCACATGGAGGGCTTGTTAAAACACAGATTGCTGAACCCCATCCCCAGAAATTCTGAATAAATAGGTCCGGGGTGGGGCCCAAGAATATGCCTTGGAAGTTCTCAGGTGCCGCTGCTGTTGCTTATTGGACAGGACATTTTGAGAAACCACACGTGTAGACATGGCCTTAGCCAAACATAGCGTCTAACCAGCATGGCCTCATTGCCCTCTAAAAGGGCTGTGGTTATCACTGTGAGCCAAAGCAACTTTTGCAGGAGTTCTCAAAATCTTTTACTGCAGGGCATTTAGATACAGCCAGAGAGTAAGTCATCCTGCCACAGGGGAAGGGTCCTCTGCTGGGACAAGAGACTGTTCCAATTGCCTGAGACTTTTCATGGACCTCTCCAGGGCACTCACTTGACTAACAATCCTTTTCTATGTCTTCCCTTCCAGCTCTCTATTAAATGATGAGAAAAGATGAAGATTTGGAGTAGCTGCAGCAAAGCAGCGTGAAACCTCCGGTCCCAACAATGAAAGTCTGAGACTTTACAGTGAACTCACTCATCCAGTGAACAGTTTTCAATCAGAACCCACAAAAGGTCTCAGCTGAATCCCTGGGGAGTCTATGAACCTGACCCTCTACCAACAGAGAATTAGTATAATAATAACAGAGAAAAACCACTCACTCTTTCCAAGATATGAGCCAATGCTTTTTAAGTGCAGTATTTGCAGCTCATGCCTCGAGCACAAGGAACAAAACACTCTGGCTTATCCCGATAATTGCAATGGAGAGTGAAGGGGCTCTTATCAGCACTGGCCAGAAAATTATTTTCTATTCTTTAATGTAATCACCCATCTATGTATAAAATACACACTCTGTCTAACTATTCCCACCCAGTTCTAGGTTAACCTAACTTTAAGAGTTTGTTGGTCACACAGTCTACTCTCTATAGGAATCTGCAAAGTGAGAAAGCTGGTTTTACGTAACATATAAGCCATTGTTTGATACTCACAGTGACATTACCAGCTTTGCCAGAGCTCGACATTTAACTCTAACCCCAATCCAACCAATGCTCAGCCTGGGCCCCCAAAGTGGTGCCCATCTACCCTTGGCCCCAAGCAATCATTTTTTATGCTTGGGACTCCTGCTTTTCCTTATCCCATGTGCCCCTGAATCTCCTGGGTTTGTTTCTCTCTGTGGTCAGTCAGGGCACATTTTCTCCTAAATTTCTTCTTTTTTTTAATTTGGAATATGGTTAATTTACAATGTTGTGTTAGTTTCAAGTGTACAGCAAAGTGATTCCTATATATATATATATATATATATATATATATATATACCCTTTTTCAGATTCTTTTCCATTATAGGTTATTACAAGATACTGAGTATAGTTCCTTGTGCTATACAGTAGGTCCTTGTTGCTTACCTATTTTATATATAGTAGTGTGTATGTGTTAATTCCAAATTCTTAATTTATTTCTCCCCCTCCCCCCTGCTATGCCCTTTGGTAACCATAATTTTTTTTTCTGTGTCTGTGAGCCTATTTCTCTTTTGTAAATAAGTTCATTTGTATTATTTTTTAAGATTCCATATATAAGTGATATATTTGTCTTTCTTCTTCATTTAATATGGTAATCTCTAGGTCCATCCATGTTGCTGCAAATGGCATTAGTTTATTCTTTTTTATGGCTGAATAATATTCCATTGTATATGTATACCACCGCTTCTTTATTCATTCATCTGTTGATGGGCATTTAAGTTGCTTCCATGTCCTGGCTATTGTAAATAGTGCTGTTATGAACATTGGGGTGCATGTATCTTTTCGAATTAGAACTTTCTCCAGATATATGCCTAGGAGTGGGATTGCAGGATCATACAGCAACTCTATTTTTAGTTTTTTAAGGAACCTCTATGCTGTTCTCCACAGTGGCTCCACCAATTTACTTTCCTACCAATAGTGTAGGAAGATTCTTTTTTCTCCACACCCTCTCCAGAATTTATTAATTGTAGACTTTTCATGATGGCCATTCTGACTGGTGTGAGGTGATACCTCATTGTAGTTTTGATTTGCATTTCTTTAATAATTAGTGATACTGAGCATCTTTTCATGTGCCTGTTGGCCATCTATCTGTCTTCTTTGCGGAAATGTCTGTTTAGGTCTTCTATCCTTTTTTTTTTTTTTGCGGCATGCGGGCTTCTCACTGTTGTGGCCTCTCCCATTGCGGAGCACAGGCTCCGGACGCACAGGCTCAGCAGCCATGGCTCACGGGCCCAGCCGCTCCATGACATGTGGGATCTTCCCGGACCGGGGCACGAACCCATGTCCCTGCATCGGCAGGCGGACTCTCAACCACTGAGCCACAAGGGAAGCCCTACCCATTTTTTGCTTGGATTTTTTTTTGTTTTTTTTTTGGTCAGGACACACTTTCTCCTAAACTCTTTCTTTTTTGAGACTAAATCCCGATAGCAGACATGTTTGTGCCTCAATTAATATTGTTATTTCAGTTTTACCATGAGCTCTCTCTCCTTCCATGTGCGTATAGGTATGCCCCAGGGGCACCAGTTCAAGTGCATACTCATGTAATGAGAATTATTATTAGGGAACAATAAATTCTTACTCGTCATCACTATTTATATTGAATTAATTTTAGTCTAAGAGTTAGAGGTTATTATTTCCATTTTATAGATGAGGAAACTGAAGCACAGAGAGACTCCTTGTTTTCCCGATTTCCTGTTTCCATTAACCGCTAAACCTAGGCCCACTGCCTTTTTCTATATTCAGGACCTGTTGAGTGTAGATTATGATCTCACACTCTTCCTCTATTAAGGAAACTTTCCTCTCTAGGTCGCTTGTGGATGTCATGATGGAATGGTGGTGTGGATAATGGAAAACTGGCAACAAACTCAGTTAGAAGATGAGCTATTTCTTTAAAGGCAAAGAATATGGAAAGCCATGGAGATGGAGACCCAGACTTCCAAAATCCCCAAGTCTGCATAAATATTTTCAGCTGCTGCTCCCGTCCCCAGTTAGGGAGCATTCCACCAGGACTCAGAAGTTTACCTTTGCTCTTCCACATGGCATTTTTTTTAATAAATTTAGTTAATTAATTAATTTATTTTTGGCTGCATTGGGTCTTTGTTGCTGTGCGTGGGCTTTCTCTAGTTGCGGGGAGCAGGGGCTACTCTTCACTGAAGTGCACAGACTCCTCATTGCAGTGGCTTCCCTTGCTGTGGAGCACAGGCTCTAGGTGTGCGGGCTTCAGTGGTTGTGGCACACAGGCTCAGTAGTTATGGCTTTTGGACTCTAGAGCGTGGGCTCAGCAGTTGTGGCGCACGGGCTTAGTTGCTCTGCAGCATGTGGGATCTTCCCGGAGCAGGGCTTGAACCCGTGTCCCCTGCATTGGCAGGCGGATTCTTAACCACTGCGCCACTAGGGAAGCCCCCACCTGGCATTTTTATATATTCCTGCATTCTTCCTTTGGCTACCCCACCTGCTTTTTTTCTGGAGACTGTTTACCAGCTGTAGTAAATGGGACAAAATACATCAACTCATTCCCAAGTATTTAATGTTTGGGCAGAAGAAGGAAAGATAAAGTTTCCCGGCACAGCACCCTCAGCAAGGCCAGGCTTAACCTCCTTTAATTTTTTTACATTCCTGTAGCACTCTCCCACCATTCATCTTTCATACCAACTCTTTTTTTCCCTCTATAATAATCTCAAATACTTGCCTCTTTCTTAGTTGTGAAGTTTCAGTCTAGACAGAGTTTAAATTATTCTCTTCATGGTCACACTGGTTCACGTATATATTAGGAGGTGTGGTTAGATGCCAGAGACGGTAATGGGGCAGAGTGGAGGGTGACGGGGATTGAACTGCTTACTCCTTCTCACTGTCACATCTAATCCCTGGTCTGATGCCACCAGAAACCCCATGGTGGTATTTTCTTTAAAAAATGTCAGTCCAATAAAATGTGGGTAAACCCAGGAATTAAGCTAATTAATAATATTAAAATTATTTACTGTACACCCTGGGTAAGTGGCTGTGGGTGAAATGACCACTTGTCCGGGGACTACAAAAACAAATTTGCTGTGGGTGGATAAATAAACAAACACGAGCCACACGAACATGTTTATCTCAAGCTGGTCAACTTGGAGCTATTTGAGTTTCATAGGAACCACACAGCATAGAACAAAACATGGAGATTGAGAAAATTGTTTCAAATGGGTTTTCCAGTTCAAAATTTAGTAAATTTCTCAAAAGAAAAAAAATAGATTCAGTAATTTGGAAGATCTACCTTTACCATACCTTTCTTTCTAGGATTTCAAATTCCAAAGCAAGCTCAGAGGAGATCAATTTGAATATTTGATTTAAAAATTTAATAATCTTTTAAAATATGCTTAATATGATAATATTTGTTTATTACCTGGAGGTTTAGTTCATTTACATTTATTGTCATTACTGATATATTTGAACTCACTTATTCCAATTCATTTTGCCCTTTCTACCTGACCTATTTTTAAAATATTGCTTTTATGTTCTCCTTTCTTATTTTGTTTTGAAATAATGTTCACCTAATTCTAACTTTTTTCTCTGTACTAATTTTCTCTTTCCTAAAAAAAATAATTAGTATTCTTTTGTTTTAGAAAATACCCTGGAAACTTTAATATCACTGTTTAACCTAATAATAGCCTAAAATGAGTATCAGTATATTTACCTGCCTCCTGAACAATACAATACTTTTAAGACACTTTAATCATCCACTCAAGTTATGTTTTGTTTTTCAGGATTTTGGGTCTATCTTGAATTCTGCATGTTTTCTTATTATTTGTGAATAATTGTTTGGCTTTTTGCATCTTTTATCCATTTTTCTGGCTGACAATTCCTTCTCATAGCTCAGCTCTATCTTTCTAAAATAATTTGCGTTCTTCCTAGAGCACATTCTTTAGAAAATCTTTAGAGGGGAATTGTTGTGAGCAAACCCACTCATTCTGTGTATGTCTTTCTTTCTGTCTCTCTCATGAAGTATGCCATGAATGATATAATGAAAATGTGTAGTTTAAAGTATAATATCAAAACAAACACCCACCCAGGTGAAGCTTTCTCAGGTTCTGTTTGTCTGAAAATGTCTACATTTTGCCCTTGTTCTTGAGAGATTTTTTTTTTTTTTTTTTTTTTTTTTTTTTTGGGGTGGGGGGCTCCCCCTTTTGTGGACGGCATGCTGATCTTCCTGGAGCGGGACACGAACCTGTGTCCCCTGCATCGGCAGGTGGACTCTCAACCACTGTGTCACCAGGGAAGCCCTTGAGAGATTTTTATTGAGTATATAATTCGATGTTGACCAACATCTTCTCTTTGAATTTATCATCACATTTGTTTCTCTCGTCCATTATTTTTTAGAAGAAATTTGCTAACTTTTATTCCTTTGTAAGTAATGTGTCTTTCTTTTCTGGTTGCTTTTAGATCTTTTCTTCTTTGCTTAGTAATGTATGTCGAGGTGCTAGGAATTTATTGAACTCACGAACTTTGATCAATTTTGGAAAATGATAGCCACTATCTCTCAGATATTGCCTCTCTCCTCATTCCCACATTCACTTGGTTTTCTCCCTCTGAAACTGAGTAGATGTGTATTGGAACTTCTCACTCTACCGTCCACATCTCTTAACCTCTCTTTCATAATTTCCATCTTTTGCTTTATGAGTTGCATTTTAGATAATTTCTTCATATCTACCTGACTCCTCAATGTTTAATCCATCCATTAGACCAGATTATTTTTCAAATCTTCCTGATAAACAGTCTGTTATTCCACTGTCATTATTTCAGTATCCTTTAGGATTTTAAAAAATAATATTAAAAATTTCTCTCCTTTTTCACGTCAGTTAATATAAACATCAGCTGTTTTTGTCAGTCTTATTCTGGTGACCTCTCATCCTGCTTGGTCCTCCATCCATCCATTAAAACCAAAGATCTAAGATTCTGCTCCATCTCATAAATTAAAGACCTCTTCACCTACAGTACACATCTACAAGTTAACCTGAGCAGTGGCAGGGCAAGAAGCCAGAACAGAGAGAGAGTACAGATGGTCTCCTTAGATAGACCCTGTCTGGTGTCCCTGCCATGACTAAACTGAGGAATGCAAGAACAAGCAAGAGGACCAGCTGTGCCTGAGTTTAACCAGGTGGTTAAAGAGAGAAAACACAGATGAGGCCTGGGGGACACAGTAACTTGGCCCGATAAAGATCAGTATATGCCCAGTTGAATTAACCAACTCTCTCCTTTGGGGAGAAGCAAATGAGGGGGAGGGAGTATTGGCAGAAGTCCCCTCCTGAAAGTGGCCTGTAGAAGACACTTCCAGTTTCCCATGTCACAGTCTCTTGGCTCAGCTCTGATTCCGGCTACAGCTGTTGTGGATGTTTCTGCGTGAGCTCAGCCACCTTGCTGACAGCATTACAACTGAAACAAGCCACGTCTTAAGCTCTTTGCTTTGGAGTCTTGTCTTAAGCCTCAGGAAGCTGCTCAGCCTTCCAGCAAATGGTAACACTCAACCCACAGGGAGGCACAGCTGGCGGAGAATCTGGCTGTTTATTTGGGAAACTCCCAGTGATGGTGTTTTGGGGTCTTTTCTCCTGAGCTGCTAATATTCCCTAAAGACTATCTTCTATTTTCCTGCCATCTGGCAGCTAAAGTGGGAAGAGGGCAAAGTTCTCCATATTGAATATGTGTTTATGTCATTTCCTGTTTTCAGTTGGGGAATCAGTCACAGTGATTACAAAAATCTTTCACATCCTCAACAGTCTTTCAATAACCATCCATGGCCAGATCAGTTATTGAGCATTTTCTAGGTGGAAGTTACAGTATTAGTCTTGTGTTTTTGTGCAAAGAAACCCTGATTTTGCATAGCTGGCTGTTTCTTTTGAGCTTAGCTCATCTACTGGAAAAATGCATCACCTTTATTATGATTGTGGTGGAGGGAAGTTTAAATTAAACCCAGATACATGTGACAATATCTTAGTAACATTTCTCTAGCATCAAAATTAATTATCAACTGTGCTTATATTTAAAAATCTTTTTTTATTTTGAAAAACATCAAATGTTCAAGGAATAGTACAATGAACTTGCATATATCCTTCACTTAAATTCACCAATTAACTTTTTGCCACATTTGCTTTTCCTCTCTTTCTCTGTATCTCTCTTTTTCTCTGTCTCTGTCTCTCTTCTCTCTATATATATGTGTTTGTGTGTAGTATGTATGTATATATTCATATATACACGTACATATTTGATGAGCCATTTGAGAGTAAGTTGCTGACATCACCTTTTTTCCTGAATACTTTTGCATGTATTTGCCCAGACAAGAGTATTCTCTTATATAATCACAGTACAATGATCAAAATCAGACAATACAACATTGACACAATATTATTATCTAATGTAGAATACAAATTCAAATTTTGTTAATTGCCTTGATGTGTTTAACAGCAATATTTTCCTCCATCCAGTATCTATTATAAGATCAGACATTTTATTCAATTGTATCTTTTAGTCTCTTTTAATTTGGAAAACATCATCAACCTTTTTTTGTCTTTCATGACATTGACATTTTTGTAGTGCACAGGCAAATTTTATATATAATCTGCTGACATTAAAAAATAGTTTTAAAAATGGCTGGTTTGAGAATGGGTAGTACTTCAAATCTACGGACACAGTTGCAGTTTCTTTAGATTAAGTCAGTTTGTGGTTTGAATTTTACAAAAATCCCTCATCCTTTTGCCTTTAAACTACTCTGCTCTATGTGGAGACACACACACACACACACACACACACACACACACACACACATTTCAATTAGGAGAATATAAATGAACTTAGGGCTTTGAGACATTCCCTGATAAAACTGCATAATTGGGGTCAATGCTGTGGTGCCATAAAGCTGTAGTTAGGCATCAGTGGTCTATTGTGAAACACAGAACATATGGATCTGAACACGTTTGGCAGATCAATGATCTCCAAAACGTTTCTTAAGAAGTCACACATCTGGAAATAAAACTTAAGGTAATATATAAAATTAAAATTGTCTCAAGAAAAGGAATAGTAAAATCAAAAAATATTTGCTTGCCTACTTACAGAATAAGACTGGTGATTCTATACAGTTCACATGAACAATGATATATGGTAACCTACTTTTTATATGATTTCCCTTTAGAACTAAAATCCCAGTAATGATGAAGAAAAAGGATATTACTTATTGGAAGAACATTCCAACACCCAAGCACAGAAGGTGCTTTTCCACACAGCTACATTTCCACACAGCAGCCCAGCTCCCTGTGCTTTGCTAACCAGTATGGTCCAGTTGACCCAAATCTCAATTGTTGCAATGCCTTTGAGGAAAAATCTCCAGAAGGATTTCCCCTTAAGGATTTTGATTTTCAGAACAGAGTGAAAGACAAATATGAAACCAAAGTGGATAAGGAAGACAAAGAGCTGCAGCGGTGCTTAGTCTCTGGCCTCCTACAAGTTAATGGACTGGGAAGCAGGAACGGGTAAGTGATAATGATTCTACAAGCCTGCACGTGTGGAGTTTCCTTGTTTGCTCTGTGTTTTGTGTAAGTGTCATATAATGTGATTAAAATCAAGCATTCAGTCCTGTCTTTGAGTAATTTCGAGCTCCAAAGTAATTTTTCAGACACAGTGATTTTGAACATTTTAAATATTTCTACCCTACTCCTCCGTCGACTGAACTCTCTTAATGACATTTTACCAACTGCATTATAATTATGTCTAATTTCAGGATATTTCTGCTTTGTTTTAAAAGTATATTGATTACTCAAGGCTCTGCACTGAGTGGCTCAGAATTTGTTCCAATTGCTGGTACTAATGTCAGCAACTGAATTAACCAAGTATCTGTCGGAAACAGGGAAATGGAAACTCTCTCGGTAGTCTGCATGGCATTCCAGATCAAAGGAGGGAAGGAAACTTGTTCACAGCCATTTCTCAAGGAGCGTTATTATTCATTTTGGATTGAAGCCATAGGAATGTGTCTGTAGAGTGTGTAATTTTACATGAGATAGTATCATAAAAAGGAAATTACAAAGTTGAATTCGGCTTGATGTTCTTATTAATCTTTTTTACCCTTTCTTTTATGGTTGAGTTGGTTCTCTACTGGGAAGATAACATTGTTCTTTTTCTATTTTTGATTTAAATGAAAAATAGTGAAACCATTCAAAACGATTTAACATTTTTTTATGTGTGACCCTTACCTGTAGAGACAGTGCACTTAATTAATAAAAATAAATAAAAATTTAAAAAATTGGGCTTCCCTGGTGGCACAGTGGTCGAGAGTCCGCCTGCCGATGCAGGGGACACGGGTTCGTGCCCCGGTCCGGGAATATCCCACATGCCGCGTAGCAGCTGGGCCCATGAGCCATGGCCTCTGAGCCTGCACGTCCGGAGCCTGTGCTCCGCAATGGGAGAGGCCACAACAGTGAGAGGCCTGCGCACCGCAAAAAAATAAATAAATAAAAATAAAAATAAGTAAGAGACTGTGGTCACATAAGTGAATAATTCATTTGATTACCTCATGCCTGTCCTTCCCTTTACAATTTTAATGAAATTGTAGAAACCGAAATGACTTTTGATCCAGTGGATTTAGTTCCCTTTTGAGTGAACTAAAAATACAAGCTATCTATAAAATATTTTTGGTTTGTTTGAATGGAAGGATAAAGACAGGGGAGGAATTGAAATTGCCTTTTTTCTTGAGAGCTTGGGAGATGAAACTCAGAAGCATTGAAGGGTTTTAGATGTATTGCAAAGACAGCATCAATAACAGAAACTCCAAAGCCTCCCTTTTTCCCATGAAATGTTCTTGTTTTTGGAGCCACTTTTCTCCTGTGATAATGGTAGCATATAACTCACAATAAGCTTTTCCATCAGGTTTGGAAACTGAAGCTTTAGGAAAGTGTTCATACACTAAAACCCAAGACTGCCATCCTGGAAAGGTTGTGTGATCCCCAAGTTAGGAGTAGGAAAAAACAGTTGGAGGATGGGGAAACATTGAAAAGATGTTTTCAAACTTTTTAAATACCTTTTACAACTAAGAGATGTTTTAGTTTGGGGCTCAGTTTGGTTAGTTAAAATGGTTTTTTCCTTGCTAATTCTCTGTCTTATTTTCTCACTAACCTCTCCTGTTTTCCATTCCTGGTGCATGGTAATAGTTTTACAACATTGTGAAAGTACACACACACACACACACACACACACACACACACACACACACATACCCTGGTGAACAAGATGGGCCTATTGCGGCTGAAACCCAGTGTAGAGTAATGGAAAATGAGAATAAAAATCTCACCTAGGGACACTTTATCCCACAGACCAGGGGTTGGTACAGTCCACTGGCCAAATCCTGCCCTTGCTTTTTTTTTTTTTTTTTTTTTTTTTTTTTGGTATGTAAAGGCTTACTGGAATATAGTTATACCCATTTATTTACATATTGTCTGTGGCTGCTTTCAGGGTACAATGGCAGAGCTGAGTAGTAGTGACAGAGACCATATGCCTAGCCAAGCCTAAAATATTTATTATCTGGCCCATTACAGAAAACATTTGCTGACCCAGCCAAAAGCCAAACATTATTTTCCAAAGGGTAGTCCCAGACCAGCAGATTCAGCATCTATTGAATCTAAGAATTTGTTAGAATGCAAATTTTCCAGCCCTATCTCAGACCCAAGGAATAAAAGCATCTGGAGATGGGGCCCATGATCTCTGTTTTAACAAACCTTCTGGGTAATTCTGATGCATTCTTGAGACTCCCCTGGGTCAGAGCATCCCAACCAGATGTTGCTAATGGGTTGCAGGTGTGCCAAAGATATTAGTCTATAAGCCATGTAGTTGGCATCATGTAGGATCCCAAAGGATCACAATCTGGGCAGGACACAATTAAAATTGTACTTTAAAAATTAATTTGGGCAGATTGATGATGATTTTCATACCAAATGAATTTCCTGTCACTCTCAGATACCATTTTATAATAACAAAAAATAACATTTTGATAACACTTTTTAGCTTACAAAGTAGTTCAGGGTGGTTTCAAAAGACGTTTCCAGCTTGCAAATGTTACTGCACAAGAAGTAGAAGGCATGTGTCTACGTGTCTGTTTTTGTAGATTTAATACCTTTTTCTTCAAGAAAGATAAATATCTTTAAGGTGGATTCAGTAGAGGGATATATAAATTTATTTTTAAAGTCCTTAATGCAATCCTGTTATATCACTCTTTAAACATTATATATGAAAATACAGAGTACATAAATTAGCCCAGGTTCCCAAGATATTCAATAAGTAATTTACTTGAAATAATAATCTCCCTGCTTACACCTAAATGGGATTCTACTGACAATAATTCATTGCAAGTCTTATTTTCAGAACATTTTTTTTTTTGCTTTCAGCAAGGTATGCCTATAAGCTAGCATTCATAACTGGAAAGTGCATGCTTGAATGTAAACTAACAAGCAGTAAAAGTGGCCCTCTGCCCATCCGTCATAAGGATAGAGAATGTGGAATCTTAAGTGATATGCAGAATAGGGCCAGAATAGAACACTGACCTTGGGAATTGGGCCTATAGCTTACTGATGCTGGGTCTTCACATTCCTTTCTGTAAATCTCTGCCCCTGAATTTAGGCCTGTTCCAGGATCCCCAGAACTATCTCAGGAAAAGTCAGATTATTTGGGTTGAAGATGCTCTGAAAACCCCTGGTGGCTTTTGGCTATTTGGGGATTTCTGCAGCATTCAGAGTCTTGCCCAATGGGTGGCTATTGGTCCAGTTTTGCCTGAGACAATATTTGGGCTGGCACGCCCTGCAAAGCCTATCCTCACCCACTAAGTACACACATACACACACATCAACATGGAAGCATGTGGGCATGTAGACCACCAGTACCTGTGGGGCTGTGAGATGGGGCCATAGGCCCTCCACAAGATAAACTGGTCAGGCCCACTTCAAACAACTTCATGCCTGGGCCAAGGTAACAAATGGAGTTTAAATGCCCCCCATGTCTTTGCTGAAACTCTTCCCCTCACTGTGAGGAGCTTTGTGTACGTGTACACCCACCTCAGCCGGCATGCTACTTGTTGCGCTTAGGGGTACATGTACTACCAAGTAGGTCTGCTTCTTATACTGACATTTGCAGTCAGATAATTCTTTGTGGTGGGGACTGTCCTGTGCATTGTAAATTGTGTGGCAACATCCAGGACTCTACCCACGAGATGTCAATAGCACCCCAGTTGTCACAACCAAAAATGTCTTCAGACAATGTCTGTCAGACTTGGCCAAGTGCTCCTGGTTGAGAACCACCGTTCTACGCCAAATACCACTTAGTTTCAGCATGTGTGGGTCTCCCTTAATTGACTCAGAACCGGATCCTCCTTCACAGGGCTTTTAAAACAAGAATAAAATGCAAAGTGAGACAGCTCCTTTACATTATGTTCTGTATCATGATTGTGCAAAATGGTGGTTCCTAGCCTTGTTTGTTCACAATGGAAGTAAAAGTCGGAAATATGGTATTCTCAAATATTATCAGCCTGACATTAGAGCCAAAACCACCATGCAGGTGGCCACTATTTCAGAGCCAAACCTCCAAGAAAAATCGTCGTCTCATGCACAGATTCTATCAAATGCTTACAATAAAAACACAGACTTTGATTCCATTAATTCAGAAGAAAATCTATTTAGTCTTACAAATCCAAAGTTGAGAGCAAAATGCAAATGTTCAGAAAGAAATGCTCCCCACTAAAATATATCAAGAATCACAGACATTACATGCCATGCCAATTTCAACAGGTAGCTAAATCACATAGACTAGAGTTCACTCGAAATCATGTTTCTATCATCCCCCCAAATAAAATAATATAAAAATAATTAACAAGCTGCCTGCTATTCCAAGCCAACCAAATTTATATTATTGAGTTTTGCTTGTCTTTTTGGCGTTTACTTCTATTTTTTTTCTGTGAACGTGCATATTAAAGAAGAAATTCTGCTTTAATTAGGCAGGAAAATATAGTAAATTACACAGGACAGTAGTTATAGCCTGTTGTCCAAATTATAGCCTGTTGTCCAAATCCAGCCAGCCCCTGCCTTCTAAGTAAAATTTTATTGGAACAGAGTCATGCTTAGTTGTTTACATATTTTCTAGGGTCACTTTCACAGTACAATAGCTGTCTTGAGTAGTTGTGATCAATTCAGACTCCATGAATGCAAAGTTGAAAATATTTATCTGCCCTTTACATGAAATATTTTTTGACCCCCTAGTATAGGAGTGACAGTGGGGTGTCCCTTCAGAGGACTGTCAAATATTTAAATGCATGCATAAGTTACTTCAAGCCTCAGTCCCTTTTTCTGAATGTGAACTTAAGTCCTCATGTCACGTTGACGAGTGTTCCATAGTTATTTTTGAGAATTTTCTGGACATGCCAGAATGTAAGTGATCTGATTTTTGTTTCAGCTACTTGGGCACCAAACCATTGGTTGGGAAGGGGTAGGAGTATGTTGTGTTTCTCAGTGGATAAATCCAGGTTCTTTATGCCCTAGATAGTTGTCATGGGGGATTTTGGTAAAACTTGTTGCTGCATTCTGATAAAATCATCTCAAATCCAATCACATATCCTTAAATGATGTGTCCAACAATGTCATCGAGTGTTAAAGTGGACTTTGGAATCAGCGAAGCTCTTTCTCTCTTTTTCTTAAAAGCTCTCCTGATATACACACACTGCTTATATTTTTTTTTTCGTATCAAGAAATACTTTCAGATGGGTTCTTTGATGTGCTCGTGTGGAAGGAGGACAGATGGCTATTTTGAGGTAACCAATTGTCACAAGATGATTGTCCTGTTATTTCATAGCATTTTTATATTTTGATTTTTATTTTCCGATTCAGGGAAAGTCAGTGATAAAATTCCATTCCGATGCCTTTGTGCACTTACGTTTATCTCAAGTCTTCTACAGGCTTTTGTGAAGGCTGTGCTTGAGAAGACTGAAAAACTGTAGAAAACACAAATCTCAGGGCCTCAGTCTACCTAATAATATATATCATACTTATATATCATAGACATATGTCTCTTGTGTACTTAATATATATCACGCCACTAGTATTATCGTATGCAACAAAATATTAAGTAGCCTTAGTATATATGTTTGTGGGTGGGGGTGTGTGTGCATAGACTCTGTGTTTGTAGGTGTGTGAAGGTGTGTGTGTGTTGTACAGTGTGTGAAAAGCAATAATCTACAAAGAAAATGGAGGGTGAGACCTTGAAGCAGGAAACAGCTTGCCAAGCTCAGATGTTTCTTGATGTAACTGAAGTTGTTTATACTGACTTTGCTATCTTGGCGCAGCTTAGAAAATGCTGATTATGTAAAACGCAGCGTTCTTTACTGCTCTGTCTGCTTTTCACTTTTAGAGACAGATTTCTTCCTTTTCTTTTACGTTGTTTTCTTCACTGGATTGTTTTCTTTGGCTAACTTCCCTAAGTATTGTTCATGGTCCCCAAGCCCAGCTGTTCCTTCCTAACTCTTTCAATGGCGTCTCTACAAAGCTGGCCTTCAAGGCAGCATCCTGATCCCCTGGTTGGAGATGACAGAGTTCAGGCCTCCCCACACAGACACTGTCCTTAGGTCCCAATCCCTTCTTTCTGTCTGTAGACTGTTCCTCAAAAAACCACAGGCAGCTTGTCTTAGGCCACAAGAAGGGCAGAAAGCATGATGAGAGAGAGAAGTTAGACCAGCCCAAGCTCACCCCCACCAATGGAAGAGAGCTCCTCCAACGTGAGCCAAGCATTGATGTCATCTTTGATGCCCTGGTAGAGAAGGCACTTCCCTCAAACTTCAGCTCAGCTTCTCTACCTCTTACGTTTATCTCCTCCCCGGCTCCCAGACTGTCAGCTGCTGTGTGGAAGAACCACATCTAAATGATTGCTATGTTTCCCAGAGGAGTATCTCTGGGCACAGTCAGTGACAAATGAATATTTATTGCATGAAAAAAATAATTTAAAAGTTAGTTTTAAGCAGTTTACATTAGAAAGATAGCATAAGTAAACAGTGGATTCTGTTCCATGCCAATTGAACTGACCCAACCTCTGATACTAAAATGTAACAGAGGTCATAGAATTTCGTAGCTGGAGAGGAAACTTAGGCCACACAGTCCAGTCACCTCAGCTGACTGTGGAGAAGCGTGAGGCTCATAGAGGAAAGGACAAATAAACATTTATAGGGCACCAACTCTATGCTGGACCAGTACTTTGCAAATATTGAATTTTCACAGTAACAGCTTGCGTACTCAACATTTGCTGTGAGAAAGAGGACCACACTGTGAGAGATCATGGCACGACAGACTTCAAGTGACAAGGTCAAGTCCATGAAGCCTGAGCAAAGCTGGTTTTGCTGACCTCCAAAGCCATGCTCCTTTCCTTACACTCAACCCAGGCAGCCCCTAAGTGCAAGAATTTTGCATTGCCTGATACTAACTTAGAAGCATGTAATAGCTATCTAACCATTTACAAGAAATACAGAGTTAGAGAAATATGTTACAAGATATCCCAAGGAAACCATCAGCCTTATCCAGAATTGGGGAAATCTTAGAGGGCAAATGACCCAATTTCTTCAACAAATAAATGGCATTAAAACAACAACAATGGGGAAAGGAAGGGACTACTATATAGTAAGAGACATATAAACCAGATGTGACCTATGGAACTGTGGTTGGATCCTAATTTCTGAACAAATGGTAAAAAGAAGAAAATTGAGAAAATGGAAGAAATTGAACATGAACTAGTATTAGAAGATATTAAGGACTATTGTGCATTTTTTTGGTATGAAACCAATATTTTGGTTATGTTTTAAAAAATCCTTGTGTTAGAGATTCAGACCTAAGTAATTATGAGTGAAAAGATACAATGTCTGGTATTTACTTTAAAATGTTCCAGATGCATTCATATACTAGTATGCAATTAAAAGGTATGTTTTTAATAAAAGCTATAATACCTAGAGCCATTAATTTGGTTTGGCTCTAAGGTAAGATATCAGTTCCACTCTGAAGTCTAAGGCAAGATTACAATTCTTCATACATGTTTACTATGATTCCATGTTAAAACAAAACCAAACTTCTGCAAAGTCAAAAATGTATGCAGCCTGATAAGCTCAGGTATTGATATAATTGAAACCCTCACTCTTCCCTTGTGAGGAGACCATCACTGTGGAATCAGGATGGACCATGTTCCCTGCAAACCCTCCAAGGTCAACTGACATGTTCCACTTTGAGGTATCTCTTCAAATCAAAGCAAGGACATCTCTGTCCTATAGTCCTCAGGGTTGGCAGCTCTGAAGGGAGCAAAATCTGTGGGCAAATGACAGCTCTTTCAAGGATTTTTCTAGGCCTCCTTTGCACAACTGAGGAAAGTGAGACTTCACAGCTCATTTACCCAAATGCTGACTACAGCCCCTAAGAACTGCCATCTCTTTCCCGATACTCCTTTTGGAGAGTCAGTGGAGAAAGGAAGGAAAGAAAGGGTTCACCTCCTGCTGACTTCTGTTCACAGACGTCCTCTAGTTGGCCAGCTCCTGTTGGAAGTTAAAGGGAGGCAGGAGTTGAGGGAAAGGAGACAGACCTTCTAAGGCCTCCACAGTTTGAAGAGAGACTAGAACCTTCTCTGTCAGGGTAAAGAAAGGATATCCCCAATTTCTGCACCAAACAACCTTTTAGTGCTCTAAGGAGCGGAGCCTCTCAGTCTGCAATGTACCCATAGAAAACCCTGGGGATTTTGTTAAAATGCAGATTCTGACTCAGCAGGTCTAGGATGGGCCAGAGATTCTGCATCTCACTAGCTCCCAGGGGACGTGCTGCTGCTGGTCCGTGGACCACACTTTGAATTGTGGCCACTTGGTCACTTTTAGAGTCAGGAGAGCATTTTCTCGTTCTAGGGTCAGGTCTTTATTATACATCATTCGTGATAACTCACCTGTTACCCACAAGAGTTCTGAGAGTGAGTCTAATGAAGACTTAGTAATTGGTGACTATTCAAAACCAAATAAGTTAGAAATCTTTGGAAAGGATTGGAGGAGGTGGTGGTGAATGGGGATCAGAGATGAACATTCTTCAACCCCTTTTCACTACTACGCTCTGGGCTTTTTTTCATATATTTTTTCTCACTTAAGCCTTACAAAAATGCTCTGAGGTAAGTGTGATTGTCCCCATTTTATAATAATAAGGAGCCAAATCACAAGCTTACAACCATCCAAAGCAAAATGTGGGGAATTCTACAGGAAAAATGACCTCATTTCTTAAAAACAATAAATGGCATGAAAAAAAGAGGAGGGGCAGGAACTGTCACAGATGAAAGAGGCTTAAAAGACACGGCAAACACAAGCAACATTGGGATCTTTTTTGGAACCTGATTTTACCAAAAAACAAAACAAAAAAAACTCATAAATATACACGTTTGAGACATTGGTAAAATGGATCATGGACTGAATATTAGCTATTAAGGAATTTGCACTAATTTTGTTAGGTGTGGTAATGTTATTGAAATTATGTTATAAAACAGAATTCTTATCTGTCAGAGGCTGACTGGTGAAATTATATCCTGTCTGAATTTGCTTTAAAATACTCCAGCAAAAAAATAATAAAATAAAAACAAAAAATAAAGACAAGTAGAAGAAACAAGACTCAAGAAAAGAATCAATAGTGGCAGAATGTTGATTCATATTATTTTTTAAAACTCTATTTAGAAACAATTTTAGATTTAAAGAAAAGCTGTGCTATTTTTAGCACAGCATCCTGAATATATATTGCCTAACTTCCCCTAATGTAAACATCTTATGTAACTGTGGAACGATGATCAAAACCCAAAAATTAACATTGATATAACATAATTAACTAACCTACAGATTTTATTCTAATTTCTTCTCTGTTTTTTTCCTACCAAGTCCTTTTTCGATTGCAGGATCAAACCCAGTGCCCCACATTGTATTTAATTGTTCTGTCACCAATTGTCCTTGGCTCTATGACAATCCCTCAGTCTGTCCTGTTTTTCATGCCCTTGACACTCAAAGAATACTGGTCAGTTATTTTGTAGACCATCCCTCAGTTGCAGTTTGCCTGATGCTTTCTCATAATTAGACTGATGTTATGTTGATAATTACTGAAGTTGGGTAATGTAAGTCTAGGTTTTGAAAATTTCTTTACTAGGCATAAAATTTAAAAAAATAAGGCAGGGGGAGGTTACATAACTTTTTTAAATTGACTTAGTTATTAAATGAGCAGAGCTAGAATTAGGACCCAGATAAGTTTGACTGAAAAAATCTGTGACCTTTACATTATGAAGAGTAGGAAGCAAGATAAATGATATCTGGTTGTTAAGGTTATTTTCATGGGTGAGCCCTGCAGACAGATTTTTTTTTACTGCTCTGAACATAATTAATCAAGCCCCATTTTCTAAGCATATACCAATAATGGCTATATTGGATCAAGATTGAATTATCTTGCAGGATACCTTATTACATATGAGAAATTAAAACCCAAACAAGTCAGCTAAAATTGATATTGAATAAATGGTGGAGGGGTGGTTCATGGAATTCAAAGTCAGGAGAATAGCAGGCTTCCCACAGGACAAGGATTGGGAAAAATAAAACTATAAATATCCACTTCTCTATCTATGTCTCTGTCTATCTGTCTCTCTTTGGAGACATGTGAAACGTGATTTTCTGCTTCTCTCTGTGTCTGCTTCATTGTCCTGCTTTTCTGTGTAATCATTCTTCATCACATGTGGCCATAAAATAGTAAATGGATGCTTCATCTTGAATCTACAGGACCTTAGATATATGGATTCTCAACTCCCAGGCTTCTTCATTCAAACCCTCAGTCATATAATCCAATTTCCCCAATTTTGGGGGTTAAATGACCATTGAGCTAGTCCAATGAGCTGTGACCACAGAGGGCACATATAGTACTCATGGTAACAAGAGCCTGTGTACTCCTTCATCTATGGCTATAGGATGGGGTGGGGAGCAGGGGGCAGGCTAAGCTTAGAGGAAGCAGGCAAAGTAATATCTCAGCTCTGCAGAATCAGGCATTGATGAGTTGTGTCCACTTTTTCTTGATTCTAAACCCTCAGAAGAGGTTACAGTTGCTGGTTCCTGGTTTTCACTGTTTCAGAGGGAAGAAATAATTTACTAACACTAGGTGATTTGACTTGAAAGCCCCACAATTTTATGCTAAGGAACTGGCATGGTAGTAAGTTCTTTGGGTAGCTTGGCACTATTCTTGACCTTGAAGAGATCAGGGGCTAGTAGAAGAGAGAGAGGTATAAATTAAAAATGGCAATACAGTGAGATTAATGCTGCAGTAGAAGTACAAACAAGGTTCATAGGTATGATATGGAAGGATATGATTAACCATATCTGGAGAGGAGAGGATGAGAAAATCTTCAGAAAGAAGGGGACATCTGAGCTGGAATTTGAAGGCCAAGTTTGGAGGTGAAATACTTTTCTAAGATGATTCTTCTTGCAGGATCAGCTCTTGGTCCACCATCTTGGATCTGGAAGGAGAGCTTCTGCTGTTTTTGCTGTTCAGGTTTAAGTTGTGGGCATTTATATGTGTCCTCCTTTACTGATTGCTGAGGCATTTGAGATTCAACCTATTGATTAGGCTTTTTCCTTGACTTCTTAAAAGCACTACGTTTATTCAGCAATGAGGCACTCTTGGAGGGCATCACTGTGTTGTCTGGTTTAGAGCCACTGTGAACAGCTTGTCTGAGCAATCCTGACATTTGCAGTGGAGAGAGAGTCAGCGTGAGTTGAAGAAGACCAACTGGTGATTTCATCTCTCTTGCTTATGTTGTGAAATTTAAATGGGTAGGGTGGGAAGAGCTCTTCATAATTAGGTAGTTTCATCAACTATCTTGGTCTTAGCAAAGCAGATACAAGAAGAAAACTGGGTATGGAAAAGTCTGAGCCTATGAATTCTAAGAACCAGAGGGGTTGACATGAATCTTTCATCATGTCTCAAAGCATCCATTTTAACCACAAGGCTGTTGAATTTCAGGGTGGAGGATGGATTTGGTTACTTACCAGGAATGTTGGGTAGAGGATCTGTGTGTGTATATATACCTACTGCCCTTGTGGTCAACCTGTGTGTAACCAGAAGCACAATATTTAGAGTGACTATATGGGTAAAACACAGCTGGATTTATTATAGACAATGTAATAGCTACAATTTTCCCCCCTATAATATGCACAAGTGATGCGAGAAAAGTGCTAAGGAAATTAAGTCAAAATTTTAAATGGTCATGTCTATTTACTATCCTAGGATCCATTGGCCATCTGGAAGATACAATAAAAGGAAATCCATTAGAAGGAAACATTCAAACATTGTACTTGGCTTTGGAAAGTTGAAAGACAAGGACGGCAGAACTAGTTCCTGCTTGGACTGGAGTTTGTTTGTTTTGCTTATTTGAAATCAGAGCCAAAGGCCCTAATGGTTTTGACTAACTCTGTTTCTTTGTTTCTGTATATTTGGGCTGGGCCGGTATCTGCAAATGAGCCTTTGCAGATGGCATAAGACTTTCCCCTCTAGTTTTAAGGACCTTCAGAATTTCTGGGAAATCATGCTTGAAGTCATATCTTCTCCAAAAAGCTGCCTGTGTGTCATGAGCAGAAAAAGCATTATTTAATGTATAACCATTTACAGAGTCCCTGATGTGTACAGGTAGGATTGTTGTTGTGTTGTGGAAAAGAGGTGTGAGGTGTAGGCATGGGGAGAAATAAACACAAAAAGAGTAACCCTTTCCCTCAAAAAGTCTGTGCTCTTCTAGAGGAGACAACTGTATGCCTGAGTCCCTTGACTTTGCCAAGGGAAGGTGGGAGAGAAGGGCAAGGTGGGAAATCCAGTAGTTTAACCATATTGCAAACAGTGCACATTTCCATCTCATCCCAGGGACATGATTGAGAGCAGAGAGCCTTCCCCAACTGAGTGCAGGTCATCACTGGGCCAGGTTGAGGCCCCATCATGCATTTCATCCCTTCAGTATGGTCAGCGATGGGAGGGCCTTAGGACTTAGGGTCCTCGACAGATGTTTGCCTGTGATGGTGGGAGGATGTCCAAGATGTCTTGGCTAGGAAATGGTAGAGATGGGATTAAAAATCCAAATCTGGTTGACTTCAAATCCTATAGCTCAGGTCTTGGCACAGATACAGATCAGCAAGGCATTTACCCTCTGACCCCAGATTCTTCATTGGCAAAATAAGAGACTTGGAATCAATAGCTTGTAAACTCCTTTTTTTAAAGCAACAGAATACTTCTTTCAGATAAAATATTACTCAAGTCCAGGATAGAAAACAGATCAAAGTAAACTACTTTGGCTAAAGCCTGGATGGGAGCCAGAGCCCTAATCTCCATCTCACCCCAGAGGAGTTCTATGTGTTCTGTTGCACTATTGTTCAGAAAATACTCCCTCTCTCTTACCCCTTCCATGGGAGAGTATACTTTACTACTTCATTGAAGTTGGGCTTGCTTATGTGACTTGCTTTGGACAATGAAATAGAAGCAGACATGACATCCTTCACATTCAAAAGGAGCTTCCATAATCAAGATGGCTTGGCATCTTACACTCCTGGGCTCTGTTGTGAGAAAAGTATGCCCCAGGCAGCCAGTGCTCCCTAAGCTTAGAAGGAAAGATAGGTAGAGCATATGTGCATTTTACTCTTAGTCTGGAGCAGAAACTCTGTGGCCAAACTGCAAACCCATGAATGAGAAATAAAAGTTTGCTTCTGAAGAGCACTGAGACTTTGGGGATGCTTGTTACACAGCCTATTCATAGCAAAGGCTGACTAATGTAAGGTCCTAAAACATAGTCTCAGAACCTGTGTGGCTCAGAGCATAGATCTAATTGGTGGAGAAAAGTGAGAATCTAAAACATTAAGCAAAAACCACAACAATAACAACAACAACAAAACTCCACATTTATTCCACTGATAGTGCCCATACCAGGTAATGGAGTAGTTTTTGCTGCTTAGATGCCTACTGTTGGTCTATTTCCCTGTCCTGTTTCCCAGCCTAGTTCTCCTACATCACTCAAATGAGTTATTATTTAATGAGTTATAAAGAGTCGGTTCCTGTAGCTTATAACAGAAGATCCCTAATTGACATATATGTACCTATTGTTTTGTTCACTACTGTATCTATATCTATATATCCACATTATATATAAGGAAAAGTAAGTTTGGAGGAGAAAGGTGGTCATATTAGCTCATCTAATTAGCAGTTTCATTTCAGCAAAGCTTGAAAAGCTCACTGTTGGATACTGTTGGTGCTCTGCCTCCATCTCTGTTACCAGGCCTTGGACCCTCTCCTGAAGCTTCTGTGACAGTTCACTAGTAATGACTCACCCCTGCCTCTTCTCTAGAGATTTGCTCTGAGCCTGATGGGAGCAAATCCCTTGCCTCCACCCCTTCACTCTACTTCTACAGCCTGCAGACAGTGACTTGCTGACACGGGGAGATGTGGGGCCAGCCCCTGTCCTCCAAGTGGACTAACGCTGTGATGCTGTTCAAGGTCCAGAGCTCCTGAGGGATTGGGTTGAAGCTGAATTCCAGTGAGTCCACATCCTCGCTGTGTTCTCGCTTCTACCCCATATCCTAACCACCATCCCCCTTCCCCTGAGAACGCTCCCTCAATAAATCATAGGCTCCTCAATCCATGTCTCAGGCTCTGACTATAGGGAAACAAAACTAAGATACTTTCACTCCCAACCCCCAGCTCTTCCTCCCCTTTGCTCATGCTGCCTCTGGGGCTACAATAATATTTATGGTGATAAGTCCTCATTTTATTTATTTTTATATATTTTTTAAAAATTTAATTAAATTAATCAATTAATTTATTTATGGTTGCGTTGGGTCTTTATTGCTGTGTGCAGGCTTTCTCTAGTTGCGGCAAGTAAGGGCTATTCTTTGATGCGGTGCTCAGGCTTCTCATTGTGGTGGCTTGTCGACACGGAGCACGGGCTCGAGGCATGTGGGCTTCAGTAGTTGTGGCTCGAGGGTCTAGAGCGCAGGCTCAGTAGTTGTGGCGCACAGGCTTAGTTCCTCCGCGGCATGTGGGATCTTCTCGGACCAGGGCTCAAACCCGTGTCTCCTGCATTGGCAGGCGGATTCTTAACCACTGCGCCACCAGGGAAGCCCAATCCTCACAGTGAAATTTTTGGGGCAAAATGGGGTGAGGGACCATAGAGACTATGCAAAGTGACGGATGGCCCTTCATCATTCTGATGGCAGCATCTAGGCCACTGCCGCCAAGGAAAGGTGGCTTCTAGGAGACTGAGTGAGGAGCTGAGGAAGGGTGATTGTGTTTGCTCATTTAATGGGCACCTTCACTTCAGCAAAGCTTGAAATGGGTCAGCACTTAGTGGCTTTCACACTTTGAGGCCAATAAGCTCTTTCCAGGGGGCTTCTATTATCCTGCCTCTGAGGGCTCAAATTTTCTCAAATATGTTCTAGAAACTGGTCCCTCACCGGCATCTCAGCAGACCAGAAGGGGATTTGCCATTTCCCAGAAACATTTATAGAGCACCTACTGAATGTAGCAGTGTGTTCAGTAATGAGGATGCAGCCATGAACCCAACCCAGATTTGCTGTGGGAAAGTTATGGTCTATTGATATGAAGATATTTTAGTTTATTTTTAAAATTACAATGAAAATAATGGCTTCCAAAGAAAAGGACCAGAGACTGTATCATGGGGGCTCTGGAGTTCTATATGGATCACAATCTATACTGGGGTTTACAGCATTCTCACCTTATTGGAATCCCCACTGTGACAGCCTGTATAAATTTTCCACAATAGGGACCCACATAATGAGTACATATAAGTATAGCCTTTTCACTTAACGTTTATATTTAGCCTTTTAATATTGAACACTGTACTTAGAATTCTTATCAAAGCATATTTTCCGAACTATAGTGTCTTTGGACATACATTCTGCTACTGGGAATTCCTTTCCCGTTCTTTTCTGCCTTCCAAACTCTTACTCACATTTCAAGACATAGTTCAAATAGTACCTACTCTGAGAGCTGCCCCCAACTCAGCTAGGTGGATACACCATAATTTGTAATACATTCCCTAGACGTTTTCTTCTTTATGTATCTCACCCTAAAAATACACTACGAGTTTCTCCAGGGCGAAGGTCAGCCCAGAGTATAGAAATTCGAATAATAATGAAAATAGATAATATTTACTGAGTACTTGCTACAGAAATACACTATTTCAAGAATGTTACAGTAACTCATTTAACCTTCTCAAGCATTTTATTATTCCTGTTTTGCAAATGAGGAATAAGGCACAGAGAGGTTAAGTAACTTGCCGGAGGTCACACAGCCAGGAGATGGCTAAAACAGGTTTCAAATCAGGCAGAGTGCCTAGTGTGGCTTCCAAGTCCAGATTTTAGTCTTATCAGTGTTTCCTCATCTGGAATCCAAAGACCCCCGAGTCCATGAATAGAATCCAGGGGGGCTGTTATACAAGGATGGGAAAAATTCTGTCTTTTAATAATTTTTAACTGAATTGTAGCACTTCCTTCAATGGTGAATGTAGGCAGCACACCACAGCAGTGTTTTCAGAATCTGGGAATTTGTCACCAGGACACATCACAGATATTTTTTTTTATTACATGACAGTTGTGGCTGCTCTCTCAAAATCTTGTTTACGTTCTCCTAATTACTTAGTAATTATGGTGGTTATTATACCCACCACTACATGCTGTTGTTTAAAGTATTAAGATATTTTAACTGTTTTAAGAAATTGTTTTCCTTTGTAATCCTATGTTTTAAATTTATGCATTTAAAATATTCTTTTTTAATTTTTATTTTATATTGGGGTATATTTGATTAACAATGTTGTGTTAGTTTCAGGTGTACAGCAAAGTGATTCAGTTATACATATATGTGTATCTATTCTTTTTCAAATTCTCTTCCCATTTAGGTTATTACAGAATATTGAGCAGTGTTCCCTGTGCTATACCGTAGGTCCTTGTTGGTTATTTATTTTAATGTCGTTCTGAATGAAACACTGATACATGCTCCAACCTTAGTAAACCTCAAAAACATCATATTAAATGAAAGAATCCAGTCACAGAGGACCACATAATATATGATTCAATTTATATGAAATGCCCAGAATAGGCAAATCCATAGAAACAGAAAGCAAATCAGTGCTTGCCAGAGGTTGGGGAGGGGAGATGGGGAGTGACTACTAATGAGTGTGGGGTTTCATTTTGGGGTGAAGAGAAATGTTCTAAAATTACATTCTAGTGATGGTTGCACTCTGCAATTATACGGAAAACAATTGAATTGTACATTTTAAACACATGGACTTTATGGCATGGAAATTACATCTCAATAGAACCCTTAAAATGACAACACCGTTATTCTGATAAGGGGGGTTATAGGCTTCCCCAGAGTCTGGTGGGGTCCATCGGCAGGAACGCAAACTTCAGAACCCCGGCCCGCGACTGTGCTTGATAAATAAGCAGAGAGGTTCTGATTTAAGGTTTCTATGAAGTGCTAACTATCATGAATTTAAGTAACTGAATTTATATCATGAAATAAAATAAACCACTGCGTAGAACTGACAAGATGATGTGAACATCAGGGAAAATCTCCTGGATCACTTTAAGAGGACAAGGGGCCTGGTGTCCATTTGACCCATTGCTCCTTATCCGGTTATCAAGTTTCCTTCCACTTTTCCAATTAAGACCCTGCTCCTCAGGAAACCCTAGGGGCAGGAAGCAGTGAATTCCTTTTCTTTCCAGCCTTCCCCCACCCCACAAAGATGCCTCTGTGTCGAGTGCAAAAAATAGTCCTCTTTTGCCCCTTCACGGAGCCATCACCTTTGCTGGCAGAGTTGACTTTTGTGGCTTGTTTCCTAGGAGGTCGGTGTTGAGTCCTGAACAAAAAAATAGTTGTTTTTGTGGTGACTTTGCGTCAGGCAGCTCCAGGCAGGGGCCTCACCTCCTCTGAGAAGATTCTCAGTGCCCATGGCCAGCCTGCCCAGGCCTGAATTACATCCTCCTCTCCCCGCTCAGCTCCTCTCTCACTGCAGCTGCCGTGGTTGGTGAGCTGCCCGAGGTCTGCTGTGGCTCTGGGGACATGTTCTGTCCATGTGGATGGCTCCCTATCTCAAGTACCTGCTACACTATTGGCCTGAAGGGTTTCCTTGGCCCCAGAAGGGTGCTCAGGGTGGCTGTGCTCAGCCTGGACCGGCAGGGATTTAACAGCTCAGAAGAAATCTGCAACCAATCAAGGACAGGAGTTGGTAGATAAATAGCCCACCTTTTTCAGCCTCCAGGGGGATTTATTCTGTGGTATATTCTCAGATGGAATGAGCCCTAGGTGTCCGAGTGGTAATCTGCTCATCAATATATCTTTTAACAGCTTTCCCTCCTTCCCTGTCTCACTTTGCCATCATCACCCCTACTCGTGTTTGTTGAGAATATCTCCCACACAAATTCCTTGCACCCATGGTCCTGTCTCAGGATTTGATCTGGGGGAACCCCAGCTTAGTCAGAGGGGCCCACAGAGTAACAAACCCAGGGTCAAGCAGACTCATCCAATGCGGGCTCCTTGGACCACTAATGCTGCCATTGTTCAGACATTTGTGGAGCTCCTATTTTGAACTGCCTTTGGCTCCCACAGAATAGCGGATTCAGAGCTCCAGAAATTTTCACATGTTGAGCATTAAGCAAATTGTTTTAAACTGCCAGAAGTTAATTCAAAGTCCAAAAAGTAAGGTTGATTCAGGTAAGGTGATAGAACTCTATTTTCTTCTGTGGATCAAAAATGGATCCGAGGGGGAGTTCCAATAATGTGTTGTCCAATTCACACCGGTCATAAGGTAGAAACAACCCAAATGTCTCCCAAGTGACAAACGGATAAACAAAGGTGGTTTATCCATACAATGGAATATTATTCAGCCCTAAAAAAGAATACTGACTGGTATATGTGACAACATGGATGAAGTTTGAAAAAATTAAGTGAAAGAAGCCAGACACAAAAGGTCACATACTGTATGATTCTATTTATATAAAACATCCAAAAGAGATAAATACATGGAGGAAGAGAGCAGATTAGTGGTTGCCAGGAGGTGGGAACAGGGAGGGATTGATGAATGGTTATGAGGTTTTCTTTTAGGGTAATGAATATATCTTGGAAACAGATAGATATGATGGTTATATAATGTTGTGGATGTACTAAATGCCACTGAATTGTACACTTTAAAATGGTTAATGGTTAATTCTATGTTACGTGAATTTTACTTCCATTTTAAAAAGGTATGCATTGAAGATTTTATTACTCAGATGGTAATGTCCTTCTCATCTATTCATGCAGTCAGGGTTGATATTCTAACTCTTTAGCAACCTTAATATGGACCAGCCGTGGTGCAGGAGGGAAGGTCTGGAGAGGCCTAGAAGGCAGGTCTTCTATGGATGAATCAGGGGGCATTCTGGGGGTTCAGGACAGTGATTGTTTACCCTCAGTAGGGAAGTGTCTCAAGATCTTAACAACTAGACAGTTCTCCTAAGGTACACTGGCTGAACATCTGTTCTGCTCACAGGAGACTATCAAGAGATTGACCTCTACATTTGCCCAGTGGAGTCTTTAATTTTTTTTAATTAAAGTATAGTTATGTATTTATAATATTCTATAAGTTACAGGTGTACAATATAGTGATTCACAATTTTTAAAGTTTATACTCCATTTAGTTATTATAAAATATTGGCTATATGTGGAATCTAAAAAATATGACAAACTAGTGAATATAACAAAAAAGAAACAGACTCACAGATATAGAGAACTAAACCAGTGGTCACCAGTGGGGAGAGGGGAGAGGGAAGGGAGGAGGGGCAGTACAGGGGTAGGGGATTAAAAGGTACAAATTATTATGTATAAAATAAGCTACAAGGATATACTGTATAACCCAGTGGGGTCTTGGACTGAGAACAATTCCTCCTTCCAGTCCCATGGTCCAAAATAAGAGTGTGGCTACAGCCTGGCTGTGTCTGGGGAGGGGCGGGGCTCACACAGGAGATCCCACCAACATCTCACACAGTGGCCACCAGGGCCTGATGTCAGAAGGACAGGCGCTTTGGAGCAGGATGTCCACCTCCTCTCCACCCTCATCCCTTCTCTACAGGCTGGGGAAATCCATGTTTTGAAGCCCAGTGGAAACACAGATGGGAGGCTGGGCTCTACAGCTTTGCTATTCTAAGAGTGTTCTGGGACCAGCAACTTGGGTATCACCTGGGAGCTTGATAGAAATGCAGAAACATGGAGCCCACCCCAGCCCTGCTGAATCAGGACCTCTGGGTGATTTCTATGCACATTACAATTTCAGAAGCTCAGCTTTAGGGAACAATATCCTAGGACCACTTACTATTTTGGCTCATATTGTAGGCTTATGTCTCCCTTGCTTACTGATTTCTTACAACCATAATTTGGAATGGACATATTTTATATCTCTTTGGATACTGTCCAGAGTTTTTCTGGACAGAACCAAAAGCAGCTCATAGAAAGCCCATACTTTCTTTAACGTCTCTTGTTGCATCTTAGAAATTCATGTGAATGTTGCACTTTATTCCATGTATATTGATGCTTACCTTAACCTAAAACTGTTTGCTTTTTACCTCCGAAATCTTTGAATGATATCGAGGCTTCAGGAGGACGCAGCATATTTTTACTCCCTACGGCTTTGTATCCCCAGCATTACGTGTGTGCTGCAGACTGCAAAGCAGATGTAAAGCGACTCAGGAAGTTAGTGATTCAACAGGGAAACCACTGATCATTAGGGTAAATATAAGGATGAAGAAATATGATTAGACTTTTCTTTGAATTCTTAACTTTGGGTAGTGACCACAGGATAGAAACAAAAATTTATGTGAGGTCTTCAACTAAAGCAGGAGGGATTTAGAATAGCTCCATAAAAGATTTCTAGACTCAGTGACTGTCTTAGGTTGGGTTCCCTGGAACCTGAGCCTGAGACAAGGGTTTGGGTGTGTGTGATTTTTTGAGGGGACCTCTCAGGAGATGGGGAGTGAAGGAAGCAGGATGAGTCTGGGACCTGAGCAAGGATGTGTCCTTAAGGAAAGTCTCAGCTTGGCCTGATTCATAGGGAGCTCTGGCGCACGGGTGGTACCATGGAACTGTCTCACCTTGAGACAAGAGTGATGGCATTTTGTACCCGAGTGTCATCAACTATGGGCTGTTCCCCGAGGGGATGGCGCATCTGGGTAATGAACGTGATCCCTGTTCATCCCAGGGCAATTCTCTGGAGAAAGGAACTTTCTTTGTTAGCAGTGAATCCTCTTAGCAGCCAGTAAGGAAATCTGGGTGGGCAAAAGCAGCACCCACTACTACCTCGAAAGGAGTATCTAACACTGATATTCCCATAATGCCATTCTTTCACTTAGAGATTGTCTCCTGTTTGATTTAATCCCTCCAATATATATTGATGTCATTTTCTTTTTTAAACTATTGCTGGACATGACCAGTGTGGACAACCACTGGTTTCTGCTCTTGAAAACACAATTCCCAACGGATCCTGATGATTCCCACCCAGTGCCTTGCTCACTTGTCAGTGCATTCAGGTGAAGTTCCTGAGGTGGCTCCCTTCCTTCCCACTTTTGATTTCCATGTGGTCCTGCCCTGGCCACACCCATCAGTTCAGGGGAGCTTTTTCCTGAGCACAGAGTCCCAAGGAAATAACAAAAGGGCAGCCCCGGCCTTATCGTTCTAGCTGATTATTTAAACAGCTGCTAGAGAGCTGCAGCTGCCTTGGCAAGAATCCCAGTGAGGAAGGGAGTGAACCTACATGATCAAGCACCATTGCTGCAGTTTCCACGAAGGGAGGCCCCGTGAGTGTCCTTTAGATTGCAAGGGTCTTGCTATCGCCTTGAGTGACGGGGTGTTGGGGAAGGTGGCCTACTTTCAAACTGTACAAAATCTGAAAATGGTTTAATCAATGTATGAGTTAATCAGGATTCTTGTGTCAAAGTGATCTGGAGGCAGGCGCACTGCTTTTCTTTACCCCATTCACCTCTTTTTCACCCTGCTTTCCTCTCTGCAGTCTTTCCCCAGGCTGAGAATGCAGGTGTCATGACCGGTCCATGTACCATAAGTGGACCCTACAGTAGTCTAACCAGGCCCCAGGAGTTCAGAAATAATTCCTGAGAATTTACAATAGAAATTATTCCCAATGCAACAGTTTTTTTTTTTTTTAATTAATTTATTTATTTTATTTATTTATTTTTGGCTGTTTTGGGTCTTCCTTGCTGTGCATGGGCTTTCTCTAGCTGTGGCGAGCGGGGGCTACTCTTCGTCGCGGTGTGTGGGCTTCTCACTGCAGCGGCTTCTCTTGTTGCGGAGCACAGGCTCCAGGCACGTGGGCTTCAGTAGCTGTGGCATGCGGGCTCAGTAGCTGTGGCTCATGGGCTTAGTTGCTCCGTGGCATGTGGGATCTTCCCAGACCAGGGCTCGAACCCATGTCCCCTGCTTTGGCAGGTGGATTCTTAACCATTGCATCACCAGGGAAGCCCCCACCAATGCAGCAATTTTATTTCTTATCGTTCTAAGAACTCACTCTAAATGATAAGCAGTATGTCTGTTAGATATGTAGATGTCTTTTCTAAGAAGATCAGCCTTTTTTTTTCCTTCTAATTATAGTGTGTTCCAGGTTCTTTGCTATGTTGACTGATAACATTTGACCAGAGAGTTCTTTTTCCATGGAGTCTATCATGAGTTTACTGCTTCAGAATGTATTTTGGGAAGGCTCAGATTTTGTATTCATCTAGGTTCTCCATTAAAAACAAAACCAGTAGGAGATGCTAGATGATAGGTAGATGATAGATAGATAGATGATAGATAGATAGATAGATAGATAGATAGATAGATAGATAGATAGATAGATATAGGGATGTACTATATGGAATTGGCTCAGGATTATGTTGGCTGAAAAGTCCAAGGTCTACAGTGGGCAATCTGGAGACCCAGGAAGGCTGAAGGTACAGCTCCAGTTTGAGCCCAAGGGACTGAGAACCAGGAGAGACCATGGTTTTGAGGTGAGTCCATGTCCAAAGGCAGGAGAAGACCAATGTCCCAGCTTGAAGACAGTCAGGAAAAAATGAGAATTTTCTCTGACTCAGCTTTTTATTCTATTCAGCCCACCCACACTGGGGAGGGCAATCGGCTCTCAGTCTACAAATTCAAATGCTAATCTCATCCAGAAACACCCTCACAGACACATCCAGAATAATGTGGGACCCAGTATCTGGGCACCCCATAGTCCAGTCAAGTTGACCATGAACTTCACCATCACACATCTATTCCAATCTCCCTTAGGTTCTAGTACCCCAGGTCTGATCCTAATCATCTCTGTACTCCATGGACATGAAAATCTACCTCTTGTGGCCACAGTTTATTCATCTGTGAAATGAAAAGTTTGAAAAAGATAATCTATGAGATTCTGACTATGTGATTTCATATTCTTTCATAAAATTCAAAAAAATACAGTCAAAATCACATTTGATTTTTCTTTGATATATAAGAATTTGACCTTGTTTTATATCTGGAGTTGTGTGTATTTGTATGGACGAGGGTCTGGAACTGTGGTGGCAGAGAAAGTAAGTTGCCACTCAATAACTGTAATTTCAATCCAAGCGAAAGACTGTATACCCAAACCTCTCTTAAAAACTATGGGAGACCTCAAAATATAAGTAGGAATGGTTGGGTTGGACTTCTGGGAAAACTCCTTTAGAGAGATGTAAACAGATAGAATGGACCTTATTTTCTTTCTCCCTCTTCCTCCTGCTTCTTGCCAGAACAGAGATGTAATATCTGGAGCTCCAGCAGCCATTTTGAACCACAAAGTCATCTCGAGAGTGGAAAACATATATTAAGGATGGCAGGGCAGAAAAATAGAAAGAACCTAGGTTTCCTCTGACACCATGGAGCATTCATACTAGCTCTGCACATCCACCTCTGAACTTCTTTTATATGTTGGAAAAATGAACTTCTACCTTGTTTAAGTTACTGTTATTTTGAAAGTCTTTAATGGGAGCTGAATTCACTGAACTGGTACCAGAGAGAGCCTAGCTTCTGATTTTCTCAGAACAGCATTTCTCAAACTTCAGCATGTATCAGAGGGATTGTTAAAACATGGATTACTGGGTGCATCCCTAGAGATTCCGATTAAGTACATCTGGGGTGGAATCAGATAATTTATTCTTCTAATGAGCTCCCAGGTGATGCTGGCGGTGATGGCCCAGGGACCACACTTTGAGAACCACTGTCTCTTCCAATTCATTTGAAGAACAGGAAGAAAGAAACCTCTGCCTCTTAGCAAAATGGTGTTACAACCTAGATTATAGGGTGTCAGCAAAATGCTGCCTTACAAAACACATTTAAATTTTACTTCCAAACTCCTGATGAATGGCGTCCTGGGAAGTTTTCATTTAAATGACAGGAGAAGATGGGTAATGAGTTCTTTCTCTGAGATCAAAATGCTGAGAAGCCAGAGTTGACATTATTTAAGCTTTAAGTTCGTGGCAGAGATATGGCTCCATGGAAGGCTGTGTGTCGTCATTTTCAATGAGTGGTGTTGCTGTTTTCTGTTACCCTAAACAAATGTCTATCAATGTTTATAATAGTCTCAAATGTTCTCTTTATTGATATCAAGATCCAGAGGGACATGTTTTCTTCCAGAAGAAAATTGAAGAAGATAAACAATCAAGCAAATTTAACCCAGTGTTTTGGAAAGTCACCTCAGGAAGTCCTCCAGCCTGAGGAAATGTCATTTTCCCAAGTCTCCTCAGGGCAGTCCTGTGTCCCTGTGAATCGTTTCCCAGGCTTAGCATCACATCAGCATCAGTCACAAGCATCTTCCACGGGGAAGTCCTGGGCTTCAAGATCGTGGGTTTATGTTCAGGTTTTTAAGGAGAAATGGAAGTGTGAGCACAGGTGGATTCGGGTCTCAGGAACCCCCATCCCTGCAGCCCATGTGCCCCTTCAACCCCTCTTCATACCTTTCCCAGGAGCACAGCCCCTTCACCCCCAGAGAGAACTAATCCCTCCAGGTCTGAGCCCTGTGTACTTACCTATTTGCTTCCACTTTTTCTCTCTGGCCCTTGGCACAGACCAGGTGCTCAATAAAAGTTTGTGAAACAAACAGGTGGCAAATGTGTATTATTGTAAAGTGTGTGACTCAGCTGTGACAGCTCTGGGTAAAAATTGGTAGCACCTTTATTTCTGCCTTTCCTTCCTCCAACCCTCCCTCCTTCTTCCTTCCTTCGTGGGGTTCCATCAGAGTGCCAAGTCAATACTCTACTGAGACATAATGTACGTGCAGTGAAATGGACAAGTCTTCACATACAGTTTGATGGAGGCATAACCTTTGCCTGGGTCAAGAAAAGAACATCTCTATCACCCCAGAAAATCTCATCATCCCCTCTTCAGTCAATTGCCCCCTCCTCCCCGCCAGAGGAAACTGCTGTTCTGATCTTTATCATCATAGATTTCCCTGTTTTTGAACTTCGTATAAATGTCTGGCTTCTTTCCTTCAACACAGTGTTTTTGAGACACAGCTGTCACCTTTCTTAATTTTCTTAAAAATCAAATTACCTGACTCTGAGCCCCTGTGACATTAGGCTGTTGGACATTCCTCTGAATTAGTATGAGGGCCCTCACCCCCACCTCAGCTACAAGGTCACAGCAAACCTGGAGTAGGGAGGAGGGGAGGTCTCAGGCACAGAAGCGTTTGGTGAGGCCCCTCCCTTCCTCAGTCCATGATGGTTGGTCAATTGTCTGAGCCTACGCAGAGTTTTGAGAGCTTGTTTGGAGGTTCTAGCAGGGGAGTGCAGCTACTCATATACCCTTGATCGAAGAACGGTCCTCCTCTATCGGAGAAGGTGGTCCTCTTTGACCAAGCGCGCAGCTTCGGGAGGGACACACATGGAGTGGTGAGGGAAGAAGGGGACACCCGCCTAGCCAGGCAGATCAGCCGAATCAACCCTGGCGATCAATGCAGTGACAGATGTCGCAGCCAGATCGCCCTGACATCCCTACGCAGAGTTTTGAAACCACTGGGCTTCCAGGAAACATGGGACCTCTATGAGGCCCAGGGCCTCAGTGCCGGAAGGATGCCCCAGGCATCCTTGCAGCAACCCCTGGAGGTCCTTCCCCTTCTCAAGGCTCCATCTTGGATCCTCAGAACTGGGGGCACCCAGCCCTGCCTTTGTTGCCCAGTCTTGGGGAATCTCCAGACCCAGGAACCTGCCACCACATCCTCATCCTTTCCTTTTACAAAAGCCAGGAATAAGATTGCTTTCTTCCAGCAACTTCTCTGTACCCTGGCCTGGGTCAGAGACATACAGGCCGTGTCTGATGGGTTCTCCTGAGATTGCTACTCCCAGGCTCCACTCAGCTACTCTCTGACCTCTCAGCAAAATCTCCAATCTCCAATAAGTTGCTCACTTTGGTGAATTATTAAAGTCACTCCTTGTGATCTATTTTAATCCCAGCTTCTTCATAGTCACTTGGCAAGAAAAGAAAAGAAAAAAATAACCCAACACAAAACCCCTCTTAAAGCTAAATACCCGCCCATTCCACACCAGTCCCAGAACCACAGACTGTGAAGGAAACACACAACCATGCTGACTGGTCTTACTTCAAATTTAAGGCCACTAATATCAAATGGGCCTGGAATCCTTTAATACTTCCCAAGAATATTCAATGTCCTGGTTTCCCAAGTGACTCCTCCACACCATCTCACCTCTTCTCTAACTTCCTACTCAGTCCTTCGCCATCCCCAAGACACATACATCTCCACCCCCTCAGCTGATGATCTGCTTCAGATTCCTGTGAGAAATCAGAGTGTTGGCAAGACTATCCTCCCTCCAAAGTTTCTGGGGGAAAATACTTCCTTACCTCTTTCAGCTTATGGTGGCCCCAGGTGTTTAGTGGCTTGTGGCAGCATCACCCCAAATTCTGCCTCTCGTGTGTCTCCGTCTCGTCCCCTTTTCTTATAATGACAACAGCCATACTGAATTAGGGACTCACCTGACACCAATATGATCTCGTCTTAACTAAGTATTACATCTGCAAAACCCTATTTCCATATAAGCTCACATTCACAGGGATCAAGAGTTGACTTGAATATATTTTTGGGGGGACATGATTCAACCCAAAGCACCACCTCTCTCCCTCCAACTGTTGTGAAATGTCTCTATTCCCCTTCGTGGACAATGGTTCATTGTGTCCCCTCCTTGAATGCAGCCTAGTCCACGCTTGCCCCACATTCTGTGGAGATTGCTCTTGTCAAGGTCACCAATGACCTTGGTATCCATAGCTCTTACTATGTGAAAGAAGACACTAAATCCACATCTTGTTAATGAATGAATGAATGAATTATTCTTTCACAGACAACAAAAGAAAAAAGTGATATTTAAAAAAGAATTACCCTGGCACAAATAGTTGTAATACCACAGTCCAAATGAAAGATTCTTAACTGGAGTATAGTACACAAATCACACAATAGTAAGCAGTGGCTCTAGGCCGTCACGGCTTAGGACAACTTTCTGTATTTAGCGTAGTTTATTGGCTTGACTGGGGCTGTGTCTGGGTTTTTGAATACCCTCATTCTTCTACCTTAAGTGTGGAGTCTCACAGGCTGATTATTTTTTTCCATATCTATTAGAGAAAGAAAGTGGAGATTCATTCCATCTGGAAAACACGAGCCTCATGATGGGTCTCCTGGGGTGACTTCTTCCCAAGTTCTATCTGGAAATCCACCTACATCTTCCTGTGGCCCTGGCGGGGGGGCATTTATTCTTTGAGCCCTGGACATAAATCAGTTTGCCTCATTCTGAGGTGGTGTCTTTGGACCAATGCCAATCCCAAATGAAGCACCAAGGCAGACACAGCACTAAGGTAACACCAATCAAACAAGATGGCACTCACTGGCCTCCCTAACTGCCCCATCTGTTTAAACCATTTTTTACACATTCAAGAAGTCTCTAAAATGACTGATCCTTGTTTGGACCAAGGGATGTCTCATTCTTAGGGAGGTGGTCTCTAATATATTTCTGTAGACATCATAAATGGTGTAAAAGGATTGTCTTCTCATTTATAATGAATAGGTTTTTGAAAACTACTATTAATATACTCCTTTCAAGGCTTCAAAGGGAAGGAAATTCAAACCACAATAATAGTGCAAAAATTGGTGTTTCAATGAATATGACTATCTTTTCATGCATTAAAAAATTAAATTATATCATAACATCCTTCCTTTAAAATATTTTCTTACTTTCTTTGGACAAGAAAAAGGAAAGAAAATTAATATCAGCAATACACATACCAGCTAGATCTACCATCTGATTTTCATAGTATTAACATTTCTCTAAATGGTATTACTTCCCCTCATGGCCCTAGAGTAATTATGGTTATTGATTATTCAGGAAGAATCTGGGGAGCTACAGGGAATAACTGTTTAAAATGCTACATGAAGCAGCAAATTATGAACTGAGTTCTCTAGGGTCTAGTGCTGGATAATGCATTTATGGACAACTTTTCATGAAGGAAGACAAAGGTGCTGGTAAGATGTGACTTCAAAGACACAGCAGCTCTATTAAAATTTCCATTGCTAATCCTGGGATAGTCAACCTAAACCCTTTTAGGTTATTCTAAGTGTCCAGTGGCCTGAAATACCTTGTCTGTAATTCTAATGTTGCTGATTATTGTAATTTGTTAGAGACTTGACTCAGAGAGTGATCTGAAATCGGAAGAAATGATGGACTTTCTGCTTCACGGATCACTTTTGAATAGACACAAACGGTACAGAAAATAATGATAGAGTTTTTCCCAGTGAAACTTCATTTCTATTTTATCTCTGCCGAATTATAGGTCATTACCAGCAACAATCCATGTGACTGAAATTTCAATAGAAACACTTGGTCTAATAGCTGTACTATTTTATAGTACAGTTTTTTCAAGTGACATAAAGTAACTGAGTTATCATAGAAAATCAATCTGCCCAGTCAATCTTGCTTCTTCTAAACTCAGAACAATCTTCACGACAACTTGTTTCTAAACTATTCCATCAGCCATCAGAAGCAGATTCTTATAGATTTGGAGTTAGCAAAAAATTTTTGGTAAAGAGCCTGATAGTAAATATTGATATTTTTGGCTTTCTGGGACATATGGTCTCTCTCTTGACTACTCAAACCTACCTTTATAGCCCCAGAGCAGCTGTGGATAATATGTAAATGAGTGAATGATGCTGTACCCCAATACAACTTTATTTACAAAAACTGGGTGGCCTGTAGGTCTTTGACCATAATTGCAAATTCTTTCAGAGTCCTCCAAGCAAATGGCCAACCTTGATTGTTCTTAGTGGAGGAAACTGAGTTAGAGAATATCAAAGTTGGAGAAGCCAAAGGTAAAATTTTTGGAAAATAAACCCCCCTCCCCACAAAACAACCTAAAACCAAACCAAAAAAAAAAAAAAAAGAGGAAAACCAACCCAAAATGTATGCTAGCTTTACCTGAAATATAATGGTTTGTAAACTTTATTTTTAGGTCAAGAAAATATATTTTTTTCTCAAATGAGCATTTATAGGAAATCTCAGTGTATAAAAGCTTAAAAAGGAGTTGCTGTATTTGAAAGGGGAGATCTGACTATTCATCTTCCCTTTTGCCCTCTCGGCAACCTCCAAATATATTTCTAGAAAGTTCTAGGATCTCTTGAACAGAACTTAAAATCCTGCTCCAGTATAATAGAAAACACACCTTGCCTCTAATTAGGGTTACAAGATTCAGCAAATAAAAATACAGGATACCCAGTTAAATTTGAATTTCAGGTCAACAATATACCGTTTTCTTAGTATAAGCATATGATATGCCATATATGGAACATACATATACTAAAAAGTTATTTGTTGTTGATCTGAAATTCAAATTTAAATGGACATCCTGCAATTAACTGGCAAGGCTGTCTCTACTTCTTTACTTAGCCTCTCTGTGCCTTATCTGTAATGAGATGAAAATCTGTAAAATGGGGAAATTATACTACATACATAACAGGATTTATTAAAAATGAAGTTAATACAGTATTTGAAAGCACATAGAAGAGTTCCTGGTGTGTGGTGAGTGCTATATTACCACCTATTAACTAATATTAGTTATGTTGTAAGCTAATTAACTATTAGTAGTAGTGATATTGGTTATAAATGGTTGTAATAATACTTACTGACTGATGTAATTGTTATGGACTGAATTGTGTTCCTCCCAAAATTCATACATTGAATACATAAACCACCCTTCCCCTTGTGACTGTATATAGAGATAGCGTCTTTAAACATGTAATTAAAGTTAAATGAGATCATAAGGGTGAGATCCTAATGCAATATGACTGGTGTTCTTATCCCTATAAAAAGAGGGAGAGATACCAGTGATGTGTACACACAGAGAAAAGTCCATGTGAGGACACAGTGAGGAGACGGCCATCTACAAACCCAGGAAAGAGGTCTCAAGAGAAAAGAAACCTTCCGGCACCCTGATCTTGGACCTCCAGCCTCCAGAACTGTGAGGAAATAAATTCTGTTGTTTCAGCCACCCCGCCTTAGGTATCGTTATGGCATCTCTAGCAAACTATATAGTAATCAAACACATGACTTTAAAAATGGATTTCCATTGGCCATTTCAGAAGTTGAGATATTTAAAATATGAGTTAAAAATAATATTTTAATAAATTGTTCTGAGGATTCTTTTTATTGAACACACTGAAATATTTCTCATTTTTGTACTTAAAAATCTTGTTCTCGTTTGACATTTGTAACACATTTGAAGTTTATTTTTGTAACTGTCCATTATTTAAAAATGTTCCAATAGATGAAAATAAAGTGTCTTGAGGAAGTGAGGTTTTGGCCAAAAGCAATACAATACTAGTCCACAGATAAATTAACTTCAGTTTGCATCTTAAAATTCTGTTACTTTAAATTTTCGTTTTCTCTTCTTCTTCCTCTTCTGTCACTAGGGTTCATGAACTAGATAAAGAGTAGGCGTTTACTTTTAGGTATTTTTTTTTTTGTACTATTCATTATTCCAACTAGACCAGGCAGTTAAATATAAAACTCATCAATATTCAGTGTAAACTGTCCATGACAGCATCTTGGAATCAACTCTCAATATTGTTGAACATGTTCTTGTGCTTTATTTCACATCAAGTTAACTTACCAGTAAATCCCTTTTATTGTTTTATAAACTCTTTGAGGCCTAAGTAATCTCAAGTGTCCTACAAAAATATAGATTCACTTTCTTCCCTTAAAAGGCACTCATAATATCCAGGATTTGCTTCAAAATAATGAGGCAGTGAGGGGTAGTGAATCAAGATTAGTAGTGAGAGGGTTCTTGTAGCTGTATGATAGGTACACTGGGAATTATTATGACATTCTCTCTACTTTTGGATATGTTTAAAATTTTCCATATTGTGGTAGATTTCTAATGCTTCACTCCCTTTGAGTAATAGAATTACACGTGCATACCTTTTGCTATTTGTGCTGTGCCTCTCACTCTACTAGGCATAGTATATGTCCCCTCTCCTCAGATACTGGACTCAGCCCAAGGATATTATTTGGTCAATGAAATGTGAATAGAATTGACATGGGATGTCCAAACAGGGCCTTTAAATGTGCCTGCATGGTTTGCCTTGGCTTCTTACACTCTTGTTCTTGACCCTCAGAAGAGTGTGCCCTGGGTAGCTGTTGTTCCTTTAGCCTGAGGCCTGGAGAGAATGTAGAGAAGACCCAAACTTAACTCAATTTGGGGTCCAGCCCAGCCCAGTGCAGCCCCAAATGGCTAAACCACAGTCAGCCAGCAGACCTGTGATAGTAAAACAAATGTTTGTTGTTTCAAGCTGCTGAGATTTTGGAATTGTTTGTTATGGAGCATAATCATCAGAGAAGCCTGACTAGTACACATAATTTTTCTAAATAAAGAGAAACACTATTAAAAATCTATATTCTATGTTAAGAATTATATGTACCTGAATTAGTTCATATAATTAAAAATTCATTTAAGTTATTTAGCTGGATTCCTATCTAGAATTCATCAATATCCATTTAAAAAATTTGATGTTCATTGCAGCTCTATTTACAATAGCCCGGAGATGGAAAGAACCTAAGCGCCCATCATCGGACGAATGGATAAAGAAGATGTGGCACATATACACAATGGAATATTACTCAGCCTTAAAAAGAAATGAAATTGAGCTATTTGTAATGAAAATAAAAAATAAAAAATTTGAAAACTAGTAACTGATTTTACCATTGGCCCTGAGCGTCCTGCCCTGTCCATAGTAATTGAGAGAGGTGACAGAGGACTTTTTTGTTATTAGTCTAAGGCCAGAGACCCACTCAAACTCTGTTTAAGGACAGAAAGAACGCAGTGAGAATTCTCACCAGAATCCGAGATTAGGAACCTGACCTAGCTGATCCATAGGGGAACAGGAATTGACATTGGAACCAAGGTAAAAAACCAGAGTCACTACATCTGATTGTGAAAGCTGGGTGCTCAGCGTTAGCCTTGCACATCTTATCTATTATACATTTTGTATTTATTATGACAATTTTCTGGCAGATGACATTAAAAGTGCCTTGTCCTATATTACAAAATGTTTCAGTAAATGAAAGTAAAGTGTCTTGAGGAAATGAAACCTTTCTGAAATATGCAAAAGGCACCATATAGGCTTGTAGTAGTTATGATAACTTGATTTCTCTCCTGATCTCTTTGATAGCTGGCTTTCTCAGTTTATTCAGGTGGGCTGAGGCAGCTTCTGAGGCTCTGGAGAAAGCCCTCAAACAGTGAAGAAGCGAAAAACAGATGCTTCAGGTTGGGAGCAGATGAAGCGATCAGGAACTGTCCCCACCACAGCTGCGGATGACTCAGGGGTGGGCTGAGGGTCTGTGGGGAGAGGCATACAGCTGCTGCAATAATTATTTGATTAGACCCAGAATGGCTGTAAGTAGGGAAAATGCTCTTGTACCCAGTGTTTCAAATGAGTTAACATTGAGGCTTTATAGTCAACCACCTGCAAAGGATATCTCAAGCCCCCAGGGAAAGGGAAGAAGAACTGAAACATCAAAAAAAAATTACAGCATTCCATCCCCTTTGCCCCCTTCTCCCTCCCAGGCATCCCTCTGCCCGGAAGGAACAAAGAAGTAAAAGGCAGGTCTATGTAGGGGAGGCCTGGCTGGGAGCATATCCAACCCCCAGTCTGCCATTCCTCTTCTCTAACGGGAGAGCCAAATGTATGCTATCTTACAGTAAGTATATGGATTTTTATCTTGTTCTCCCTCAGTTTTAAGGATCCTTAGCATCTGCGGCTGCATTGACATTTTCGTGAAACAAAGAGTGCTCTGGACATGTTAATATTCCCCAAAGCAACTTCAAAATATTTCCCACAAAAAAATACTTTGTTGCTGGTAAACAAGGAAAGGGGCACAGGAGTGTCTAGATTATTTTGTGAAAAGATTGAAGAAAGGTAATGTTGATTACATTTCTCCTACATGTGATGCACTCAGGAAGGATAGCATCAAAACATTGCAAGATGTTTAGTCAATGAAATGGGTTCCCTGGGCATATCTCATGATATTCCTGAGTCTATTCATCATTGGAACATGGGTTGCATTCGCCAGGTTCTTACTTTGCTGCTCACTGCCTTAGTCCCTCTGTTTACAAATCTGCATTTCCAAGAATTGAATCTCACTGGTCTACTCTATGTTATCAGGTTGGGCCACACAGGCTGCTGAAGTGCCAACATGGGCTGCTTTGGATCAGGATGGATGCAATAAGCTATGGTCTGGGAGACAGGGTAAGGAGGCATCTCTACGAGACTGTCAGTGGGGATTTTTCCCCCAGAAGTCACACACCCCAAGACTCATCGTGGAAACTGATTTTACTGGGGAGATGGTGAATAAAGCCGATTCATAATAACAGGTTTTGAGGTGGATGTCTTTGAGCATTTGACCCAAGCTGTCTACAAGGCTTGTGGATGGTTATAGTTCCACCAGGCGTCTTCCATGGCCCACACAGATTCTTCTAGTTTCCTCTTTGTCTTAGGTTAGGTTACCCACAAGCAGACCCTGAGATAAGGATTTGTGTGCAGTGATTTTTTTTCAAAAGGCAGCATGCCCAGGAGAAACCAGAAATGGAGTGTGGTGGGTGCATGACAGGGAAGGAGAAGAGGCCAGAGATGTGGTTTCTGGTGAGACCCCAGCCTCAGGCTGATCCTGCGAGGCAGCTCTGGAGCATAAAATACACACACCTCAGAGTTTTTCCCCAGTGGAGGGAAGGGAGCTCGCTTTTACATTATATATAAGTCAGTCTTAGACTGATTGTCACAGGGAGCAAGGAGAAGGGTGAATGCACAGACTCTAAGGCACTTAGCACTCTTGGGAGTAGAGGGCACAACAGATCTAGTGGCCCAAAGCACATCTATGAATAGAATGACAGATGCAGGCCATTTGAATCAAAGCACATAGAAGCCAGTGGGAATGACAGTGGGAGATGGAGGTGGGAAGGTACACCCAACTCTTCGTATTGTGAGGAAAGTTCTAGTGTTGGTGCAAAGTAGGCAGAGAGCACAGTGGAGGTGGGGTACCCTATGTGCAGGGGCTCTCTAGGGACCACAAATAGTCAATAGCTGGTTTATTCTGAAAATGGCTATTAGAAAGTGTTGGAAACTTGTATAACTATATCTTCTTATTTTCTGTATTCTTGATGCTCTGGCATCTGGGGCCCTCCTGAAGGGGAAAGACTGCCCCTCCCAGGGCTGGCCAGTTCTTAGAGATAGCAAAGAACTTACCTCTAAGTGTACCTTTCAAATGCAAACCAACCAATCCAAAGCCCATAACTGCAAACTAGCTCCTTCATCTAGCTTTGACACTCCAGACCAACATTTCCCTGCACTAATCACTCTGGGCCAGGCACCAGACAACTCAGGACAGCCCCTACACCTCAGAGCTCACTGAAATTATTCAGACTAGGTAATCCTAAGGCTGCTTACTCTGCCTTGCTCATGTCTTCCTATGGAAACACAAAAAAGCTCTCACCCACACTTTCTCCTCACTCCCTTTGCCTCCTGACTGACTCTGGTGCTTCCCCATGTGGCCCTATGTCATGTAGCATGGCCCCTCCTCTTAGAAACTGTGAGTAATAAACCCTTTTCAATGGCAGCCTTCTCCTGATCTGTTGGCCTCACCATAACTGGAAAACAACAAAACCTACACTTAAAAACAAAGCTCAGCTAGTTATTTTTTAACCATGAGAGTAGAAATTGAGGCTGGCATCAGGAAAAACCAGTAGGATGAGGTGATTGGGAGTAAAACTCCAAATAGAGAGAGGGGGTGTTCTGTGTGGAGGTGGGATTGTGGTTCTGTCACAGAAATTGTAAGTAACAGAGGTTAATATCCTGTAATTGTGAGGAATATTCTACTGTCTGATTATTCTTTCCATTTGATGGGAGACAGTAAGTATAAGAAGAAGAGTAAAGTGTAGCCCTCTTCATAACCAAAACCAAAATGAGGGTCTCAATCACATATTATCTGGTCCAGCAGCCCATACAGTCAGGTGAACTCTGAGCAATGAAGGAAGCACGTAACAGAATTGTCAGTCTAGGGAGACCCAGCCATGGCATGGCAGGGATGCTATTTTGGTGACTGTATGCATAGAGCTCTGGTCCTGATGAAGAAGAGTCACGCCCATGTGAATCAGTATATTGAAGGAGCAGAATCACTGCAATAAATGAAGATGTTATAGAAATGGATAATAGATGTTATAGAAGATGTTATATACACCTCCCCACACCTCCCTCAATTTAGATGATTGTGGAAAATGTCATTCATCAGTCTAGGGAACACAATTGGCTGTACTTTGAAACACAAAAAAATACAGCCATAACCTCAATAGGCCTGAAAGTCTTTATTTCATCTCCCTCTCTACGCAGACTGAATGATAGGTCCAATACATCCAGCTTGGTAGAAGACCTGGGCATCCCAGAGCTGACCCTGAAGGGCAAGGACCAAGCATACAAGAATCTGATCAAAAAAGCTACAGCACAAAATGACTCTTTCAGTAAGGAAAACGTGACTGGAGTGACAAGTCCTCACAGGCCAAAGCCTTGTGCTGGTCACATCAAGGGTTTTGTTTATGCATGTACAGCATGGTCTACAACTTCTCTCACCTTGTGATGTAATTAATGAGAAGCTTTTGGAAAGAACAGCCATTCAACAACCATTTTGTTGATTTATACAGATGGAATTGTTAGCCACCCTGACCTCTCTGAACTGCTTCTGGAGGCTCAAAGGGCAGAGTGTGAGGCCTATGGGGTCAGGAAAAAAGACTAAAAGACTACTTAGGTTAGTAGTTCTGTTCTCATGGCTGAGTCATTCAAAAATGACCTCAATTCTTCACTCTCTCCTGTATCTACCTCCCTGTGGAGCAACAAATATCCATCACATTTACTTCTCCAACTCTTGATTCTGGGCTGGTCTTTTGACTTTCTTTGTTCTATAGCATGCAATGAAAGTAATGTGCTAGTTCTGACCAATGTTTCAAAAGGTCTTACACACTTCTAGTTTCTCCCAGAAATGTATCAAGCTGCCTTATGAACAAGCCCAGGTTATCCTGCTGGAGGATGAGAAACACATGATTCATTTGCCCCCATCACCCCAGCTAACAGTGAGTCAACCATAAGATATATGAATGAGACCATCTTAGATTAGGCAGACCCTGAGGACATAATTTGCCAGCTGATCAGCTCCAGTCTGTAGATGCCTGAGCCAAGACATAGCACCAGAAGAGCCAATCAGCTGAGCCCAGCCTAACTGCCAACTCAAAATTGGGAGGTAAAATGTTTGTCATTTTAAGCCATGAAGTTTTGCATGGTGTGTTGCATAATAGATAACTGATAGAGTTAAGAAAAAAAAGCTTTCTGAGGAATATTTTCCTCTCCATGGTGCTTTCTTTGCAGAGTTTACGGTTCTTCCTTAGCAGAATTCAGAGATACTCTGAGAACTCTTTCTTGACCTCCAGGTGAAGAAGGCAGTGGGATAAATCTGGGTAAGAATGGGGTGTGAAATTTCCCTGAAATGTCACTTCTGGTCAGGTGAGTGTTAGAAAGAAGGCAACAGGTATGAACAACTATAGCCAACAAACTGGACAGCCTAGAAGAAATGAAAAAAATTCTTAGAAACATGTAACTTACTGAGACTGAATCAGAAAGAAATAGAAAATCTGAATAGATCAATTACTAGTAAGATTATTTCAGTAATCAAAAACTCCCAACAGAGAAAAGCCTAGGACCAGATGGCTTCACTGTGAATTTTACCAAACATTTAAAGAAGAATTAACACCAGTCCTTCTCAAACTCTTCCAAAAAATCAAAGAGGAGAGAACACTCCCAAACTTTTCACAAGGACAGCATTATTCTGATACCAAAATCAGAAAATGACACTACTGGAAAAGAAAACTATAGGCCAGTATCCCTAATGAATATAGATGCAAAAAATCTCAATAAAATACTAGCAAACTGAATTCAGCAGGGTATTAAAAGAATCACTCACAATAACAAAATGGGATTTATACCTGGGATGCAAGGATGGTTCAACACAGGCAAATTAATCAATGGAATAAATCACATGAATAGAATGAAAGAAAAGAACCATAGGATCATTTCAGTAGATGTAGAAAAAGCATATGACAAAATTCAACATCCATTCATGATAAGAACTCTTAACAAACTTCGGCATAGAGGTAACATTTCTCAAAATAATAAGAGCTATATATGACAAGCTACAGCTAACATCATACTCAATGGTGAAAGACTGAAAGCTTTTCCTGCAAGATCAGGAACAAGACAAGGGTACCCACTCTCACCAATCCTATTAAACATAGGACTAGAAGTCCTAGCTAGAGCAATCAGGCAGGAAAAAGTTATAAAAGATATCAGAATTGGAAAGGAAGAAGCAAAATTGTCTCTATTTGTAGAGGACATGATTTTATATATAGAAAATCTTAAAGACTCAACCAAAAAATTGTTAGATCTGATTAATGAATTCAAAATTTCTGAAAAAGAAGTAAAGAAATCAATCCCATCTACAATAGCAGCCAAAAAATATTTAGGAATAAAATTAAAGAGGTAGAACATCTCTACTCTGAAAATTGTAAGACCCTAATGAAAGAAATAAAAGAAGACAAAATAAATGGAAAGGTATCCTATGTTCATGGATTAGAAGAAATAATATTGTTAAAATGTTAATTTGACCAAAAGCAATCTATAGATTCAATGCAATTCCTATAATATTCAAATGGTGGTTTTTTTTTTTTACAGAAGTAGAAAAAAAAACTTCTAAAATTTATATGGAACTACAAAAGACCCTGTAAAGCCAAAGAAATTCTGAGAAAGAAGAACAAATCAGGAGGTATTATACTTCCTAATTTCAAGCTATACTATAAAATTATAGTCATCAAAAGAGTATGGTACTGGCATAAAAACAAAAGAATAGACCAAAGAATGGAGAGCACAAAATAAACCCAAGCATATATGGGCAATTAATATTTGACAAGGGAGCCAAGAACACTTAATGGAGAAAAGACAGTCCCTTCAATAAATGGTGCTAGGATAATTAGATATTCATATGTAAAAGAATAAAACTAGACTCATACCTTTCACCACTCACAAAAATTAACTCATAATGGATTAAGGACTTAAATGTAAGACCTGAAACTATAAAACTCCCAGAAGAAAACAGGTGTAAAACTCCTTGATATGGGTATTGGTAATGATTTCTTAGATATGACACCTAAAGCATAAGCAACAAAATAAAAAAAATAGACAACTGAGACTACATTAACTAAACTGAAAAGCTTCTGCACAGCAAAAGAAACCACCAACAAAGTGAAAAGACAACCTACAGAATGGGAGAAAAAATTTGCAAACCATATATCTGATATGGAGTTCATATCCAAAATATATTAAAAAAACTCATAAAACTCAATAGCAAAAAACCCCAAGGAACCCAATTAAAAAATGGTCAAAGTACCTGAATAGACATTTCTTCAAAGAGGATATAAGAAAGACCAACAGGTACATGAAAACATGCTTAGCTTCACTAGTCATTAGGGAAATGAAATTAAAACCACAATGAGATATCACATCATGCCTGTTAGAATGGCCATTATCAAAAAGACAAGAGATAACAAATGCTGGCATAGATGTAGAGAAGAAGGAACCCTTGTGCAGTGTTGGTGGGATTGAAAATTGGTACAGCCTCTGTGGAAAACAGTATGGAGGATCCTCAAAAAATAAAAACAGAACTACCATATGAGCCACCAATTCCATTTCTGAGAATATATTGAAAGGAAACAAAAACACTAACTCAAAAAGATATCTGCAATCCCATGTTCATCGCAGCATTATTTATAACAGCCAAGACATGGAAACAACCTAAGTGTTGACTGATGGATGAATGAATAAAGAAGTGGTATTACATACAGTGGAATATATTCAGCCATAAACAAAACAGGGAAATCTTAACATTTGTGACAAAATGGATGGACTTTGAAGGCATTATGCTAAGTGAAATAAGTCAGGCAGAGAAAAGACAAACATTGTTTGTCTCACTTATATGTGGAAGTTTAACAGCAACAACAACAAATCAAACTCATAGAAAAAAAGATCAGATTTGTAGTTACCAGAGGCAAGGGGTGGGGGAGGGTAAACTGGAGGAAGGTGGTCAAAAGATACAGACTTCCAATTACAAGATAAAAAAGTACTAAGGATGTAACTTACAACACAGTGACTATAGCTAACACTGCTGTAAGATAGATACACAAGGAAAGACGTTAAAAGAGTAAATCCTAAGGGTTCTCACCACACACAGTGGTGTACATCAATTATTTCTCAATAAAGCCGAAAAAAACATACCTTTCAAAGAAAGAAAGAAGGCAATGGGGAAGCAGGCAGAAGAGGAGAAAGCTGAAGATGCAGTGTTAACAAAAGAAACTAATTTCTAGCTCAGGCCAAGCCAAACCAGAAGCCAAAGGGTGAAATGCAGTGAAAGTCACTCGAAGGCACAGATCCAAAGGTGAGCTCTTACTGAGCAGAAGTTGCCCAAGGAATGTTTCATGAGTGCACCTGAGTGCTATCTCCTACAGCTATGCATTCTGCTGCCTCTGAATTGATGAACTGATTTTCTTCAAGACCCTACACTTGGCAATAATTCTTTAATTTCTTCCTTCTGACCCCACTGCTTTCTGCCTATGTGTAGATAAATATTTGGAAGTGAGGCTGTACCGACATGCTCTACACAGGAACTTTCCAAGAAACTTCCCGATCAGGAGGCTTAATCAAGCCACTTGATGAAGTCTGTCTGCAGGTGGCAGGACCAGCAGAGGCACAAGTACCAGCTTCCCCAACAAGACCACCAACATCCGCTGCCAGCTGGTTGGAAGGAAAGCTGCATTTAAAGCCCTTCTGTCAGTGCCCAGACAGTGCCCATGTGAGGTGTTCTTAGAATCTGTTCATTATTTTAGGGTCTAGACTCTGCTTTTAATTTGAGAATAGTTACCTAAATTATTCAGAATGTACCATAGGCAGAAGTGCCAAGTTCTTTTGCAGCTCTTGACTGATTCTGCTTCCAGCTCCCAACCAAGGGGTCCTGAGGCTTCCCACTGTTTAAAGTCTCCAGTAGGGAAAGAAATTGCTCTGCAAAATACATGCACACTCTGAATGCCACCTGTTCTGGAATCCCCGAGTCAAATTTCTAGAAAGGCATTTTACCCAAAGTCAAGATGGCAGGGCCTCAATTTTCTTTCTTTTTCTTTTTTTTTTTTTTTTTTTGTGGTACGCGGGCCTCTCACTGTTGTGGCCACTCCCGTTGCGGAGCACAGGCTCCGGGCGCGCAGGCTCAGCGGCCATGGCTCACGGGCCCAGCCGCTCCGCGGCATGTGGGATCTTCCCGGACCGGGGCACGAACCCGCGTCCCCTGCATCGGCAGGCGGACTCTCAACCATTGCGCCACCAGGGAAGCCCCTAGGGCCTCAGTTTTCTATTGTGCACAGTGATTACCACTAAAGATCCTACCTAAGGCAAAAAACAGTTTTGAGAATCAAGTAAGTTAAAGGAAGAGAAAACAAACTGAAAAGTCCAAAGTGCTGGGAAAAAAATGAGATCACATGGGATTTACTCCCAAGAGGAGTCCTTTGAGAAGGCAGTATCTTCCCCCTAGAGTGATTCAGCAGTAGTAGCACTTCAAGAGCCTGGAAATAGGGTGGGCCCACAATTCTTCAGGTTGTGCCGTATACCTGAATTTACCTGTCCCACCTGTTTATTGATGAGTCTGTTCTCCTCAGGGATTAAAAGCCCACCAAGATGTTGGTTAACTCAAGAGAAAACAAACCAAGAGCTACACCAGCAGGTGCTGGTCTGCTTCACAACAAAAACTCACATACGGACTCCACCTGAATCTGGTAAACATTTTTTTAAGCACACACTCAATGCCAGATATTATTCAGAGCTATTTGGGCTTAAAAGTCAGGGGTGGCTCTCAATGATCTTTCCCTTCTGGCTCAATATGGGTTCCTACCAAGTCTGTTGGAATAAAAATGAGTCAGATAATGTCTCATCAGACTGTAGGTGAGAGAGGAGACAAAACAGATGCAAGCACCAGCCACGGTAAGCCTCTTTTCTGGCCCCACATGGTGCCCACCTAGCTCTTCCCATGCTCTCTTCTTGCCTGGGTTGGCTGACAAGTTTACGTTAGTGCCTCTGACAACTAGAGAAATAAGAATTCATCTTCTGAGGTTTTGCTAAACCTTTCATGGCCATTACTTGAACATCCTACAGAAGCCCATTCTCTTAGCAGATGCCCTATTTACGGTGACAGTTACAGCCAAAATGAAAGAAACTTTTTGTTCATCCTCTTACGTTCAAAACTGTAGCCTTAGCCACCATAATGAGGACTAACCTGCCCCCACAAATCTTATTCATAAGAATAGATCAGAGTGCTCTTTGTTACATGTAGCTGCCAGTTATCCTTGGCAAGAGTGGCCAAGGGTCGAGGGGTGGCTGCGACAGCCTAAGTTCAAGGTGATGCTGAGCGTGCTTTACGTTTGTGACAGCAGTTGGAGTTCTTTCCCTATCAGATCTCTCACCACAGATGCTAATAAGTAGTCATATTGGGCAGATCTTTTCTTTCATTGCCTTTCATTGCCTCTGCTTTTATTTCTTGTTCCATGGCAAAATAGGGCATACAGAGAAGGGATGTGGCAGCAAGGGACTTACATAATTCAGAGCCTTCAAGAGGAGTTGATGGAGTTACATGACTCGATCCTAATTATTTCCCCCTCGGGCTCCAATTACATGTCAGGAACTTTCAGGCTCTCCACACATTTATCATCTTCAAATTCCCATGGATTATAAAAACCAAAGGGCCTGATCCCAAAGATTAACATTGTTTCCAGTGCCAGCAGAAGGCTTAAAGGATTAGATCACTAAGAGCCCAGAGAGGATAGTTTCTGTCTTAAGTGGGTAAATAATGCCCTCAAATTTGGCTGGGGCTCTCTTGCTGGAAAATCTCCCTTTTCTCATCACTGTGAAAGGAGCTACAGCGTTATTGTTTCTTATGGTGACACCATGATCTCTGAACACAAGGCAAAGGCTGCGAGTGATTAAAATTATTATTGCTTCAAGTGCAGTAAGTATTACTAATATTTATTGCATCAAGTGGCCATACACAGGTATGGCCACTTGATGTTAGTGTTTTGCAGGGTCCTAACTTTCTTATCCTCTTTTGATATGTTCCTGGAGAATTTGGGAAAAGTTGGGCTACCTCCCCTCAGTATATTTTCAGTGTGGAGGTCCTAGACATTTTCTGTGAAATGGCACAAATCTAAAACAAAGTTTCACTTGGATAATATTTAGTTTCTGTTTATTGAATGCTTATCTAGGGCCAGGCATTATTTTAAGGTTCTCCAGTCAGGACCCCAGTGTAAAGAACAGGGTACACTCAAAAGGGATGGTCAAAGGGTGTTTGGTGAAGGGACTATTTTGGGAAACTAACAGGGGAAGTTGTCGGGCTAGCTGCAGTCTTTATCACTCATTGGCCTGAAGGAGGTGGGGTTTTAAAGCTAATAGGATTCTAGAAGATGGCCCGGAGACAGGAGAATGTGGGCATTGCCTTGGCTGTCCAATCTCCTGGAATCACTTCCCACTGGTCAAATCCAACCAGAAGTCAGAGGGCAAGGGAGTTGGGTGGTACAGTCATTAGAGATCAGAGTCCTGGGGCACAGAGCTGAGCTAAGCTGGTTCTCATATTCACTCTCTTCTCATCATCACTGTTTTACAGTGAGACAGAGAGGTTAAATAACTGGCCTATAGTCATTCAGGTAGGGAGTGGTAGAACTGGGATTCGAATCCAGAGAGTCTCCTTCTAGATCCTGGAGTCCTGGTTACCTTGCTATCTTGCCATTGGGTGCCTCTGGGCACAAAACACTGAAAAAAATCCCAGAACTCCTCTAGATCAGTGATGTTCTGCTTATCACTCCTAGCAATTGTACATTTATCTGAGAGAATACCAATCCTCCCAGCAGACCCTCTGTTCCAGGAAATGACCTTAGGTTTATTTCATTCAGGGCTGAATTCCTAATACAGAGCACATAGTAAACACCCACTCAGCATCTTTTCTAAAGAATGAATGAATTTATGGAGAACCTCTCATGGGCCAGGTTCTGTGCCAGCTGCCACCTTGCTCCTTTCTTTAAGTTGTCTTTCAGTAACCCACTTCTCTCTACTTGCCTCCAGGAATCATCTTTCTTTTCAAGTAAAAGTTCCTCACGTCAGTTCTCCAGGCTGAATGGGCAGGAGTTTGGAGTTTCAGACCACAGCCATCAGTGGCTGAATAAACAGATCGAAGAGGCACCAAGTTCTCTCCTCCCTCCCTCTGCTCATCCTTTGTGCTAACCTCAGGCAGCCTTGCCCTCTCAGAGATGGAGGGAGCATCTTCTCCTGCTGCCTCTGGAGTGGAGAGCACGTGTGCCTTAGAGAGGATCTCCTTGTTCAGTTTGCTGGAGCCTTTGTTTTCTGCCTCTTTCTTGACATCAAATATGCAGCTGAAAAGTGATACTCTCTGACTTTGGCTAGGCCATATCTGGTCTTTATTTCTCCCATTTTTTCCAATCTGGAAAAACCCCAGCTTTACAGAGCAACTGGACTCAAAGGAGGTTGGTGGCTGTACTTGTGGAAGGAAGCTGGCCAGGGCAGCATGAAGAGTTACCAGGGGCTGATTTATCCACCACCAACAGAACACTTGAAGACACAGACACCAAATCACTCATTTCCACTAGCATCCTATATTGGAAAAAGAAGAAATCAGTAATGTGATTCCCTCTCCCACCTTGAGATTTAAGGAAATATTGTGGTTCTTTGACACATGCGGGTTATTCATGATTTTCTAAGCTTTCTCAGGCAGGAGAATACCTTGGCCTCTGTTTTGGGAGAAACACTTCAGTTTCCAATATAGCGTAGTAGAGCTGATAAGTGTGTGTGTGTGTGTGTGTGTGTGTGTGTGTGGTGGGACGAGGGACCCTAAAGCATCTTTTGGTCCATTGCCCTGTTTCTGGGCCAGTTCACATTATTTGAGACAGATATTTCTCTCACTTTTTTTTGGCAAATAAATTATTCTAAAGCTTTTTTTACAAGCAGGCATGATGAACTGGCTTTTTGGAGCTGTTGTCTAATCAACTTAGTATATTTAAAATCTAATGTTTTTAACTCTAAAATAATTTTAATATATTTTCTATGAAATTTTCTAATATACACAAAGTAGAACAGATAGTACAATGAACTCCCATATACCCATCTCTAGATTAAACAATTACCAAGATTTTGCCAAACTTGCTTTATCTATTTTTTTTAAGTTTTAATATGGATTTATTCTGAAGCAAGTCCCAGAAATGTCATATTGTGGCTACATACTGCAGTATAAACTGTAGTACTCTGTACTGCATATGCATCTATAAAAGCTATGGCCATTGAATTCTAATGGCCAATTAATAATAATAAAAAATAATAACAACCATTACATTATTGAACCACAGTTATGATCTAGAAACTGCATATTGCTTCAGTCAGGGCATGTTTGTGACAAGAGACTGAAATTTCTTAGAACTAGTTTTTTGGTTTTTTAAAAATATTTATTTATTTATTTATTTTGGTTGTGTTGGCTCTTAGTTGCAGCATGCAGGATCTTTCGTTGTGGCACATGGGCTCTTAATTGAATTGCATGCACTTCTCTCTAGCTGTGGCATGGGTGTCTCTCTAGTTGTGGTGAGTGGGCTCCAGAGTGCATGGGCTCTGTAGTTGTGGTGTGCAGGCTTAGCTGCCTCATGGCTTGTGGGATCTTAGTTCCCCTACCAGGGATTGAACGAGCATCCCCTGCATTGCAAGACTGATTCTTAACCACTGGACCACCAGGGAAGTCCCAGAACTAGTTTTAAAAGCAGGATTTGTGGGAGGCAGGTGGGAGGGGCCCTCTGGGAGGAGCAGGAGAGAAGTGGAGGGCAAGTGCCCCTCCCACTCAGGCACAGGGAGACTGCTGAGTTCCTAGGCCGGTAGGTACCCTGCCCTCCAAGGCCTCCCTTCCCCCTCCCCTGGGCGCATTGGTCCTGGGGGTAAAGGAGGAAGACCTGGACGATCAGAAGAGGCAGGTGGGAGGGGCCCTTCCAGACCCCAGACCAGAGGAACAGGAGAGGAGGGCGTTTGCCCATCCACTTGAGCCCAGGAAGCCTGCTGGGCTCCCAGGAGTAGTCCCCTGCCCTCTGAGACCAGGGGTGGGGTCACTCCTGGGTCCCTTCTGTTCCTTGAGCTTAAGCCCCACACCCCACAGACCCCAGGACATTTTCCACCCTGTGGGTCCTGAGCATTGGCCCCACCCACCACCCAAACCTCGCCCTTGCTTAGGTCCTGCTCTCCACAGCCAATGCCTTTCTCCCCCCTCCCACCCTTTCTTTTCTTTCTTTCCCTTCCTTCCTCTTCTTTTTTACTATTGTGGTACTGATGTACCTTCTGATTGTTGATTCATCTATATTTTTATTTTTACATTCTTTCTAACATATCTGTTAGTTTCCTAGTATAATTTTATTTTTTACTTTGTTATGGTTCTCTTTTTTTTTTTTTTGCTGTCCCATGCAGCTTGTGGGATCTTGATTCACAAGTCGAGGGTTGGGCAGAAGCTCCTGCAGTGGGAGCTCTGAGTCTGAGCCACTGGACAAACAGAGAACCTCAGACCCCAGGGAATATTCATCAGAGTGAGGTCCCACAGAGTTCCTCATCTCAGCACCAAGACCCAGCTCTACCCAATAGCCTACAAACTCCAGTGTTGGAAGCCTCAGGCCAAATAACCAGTAAAACAGGAACACAATCCCACTCATAAAAAAAAAAAATGAGATGGCAAAAAAATATGTCACAGATGAAGGAGCAAGGTAAAAACCTACAAGACCAAATAAATGAAGAGGAAATAGGAGATCTACCTGAAAAAGAATTCAGAGTAATGATAGTAAAGATGATTCAGAATCTCGGAAATAGAATGGAAACACGGATTAAGAAAATACAAGAAATGTTTAACAAAGATCTAGAAGAACTAAAGAACAAACAAACAGAGATGAACAACACAATAATTGAAATGAAAAATACACTAGAAGGAATTAACAACAGAAAAATGGAGGCAGAAGAACAAATAAGTGAGCTGGAAGACAAAATGGTAGAATTCACTGCCAAGGAGCAGAATAAAGAAAAAAGAATGAAAAGAATTGAAGACAATCTCAGAGACCTCTGGGACAATACTAACCACACCAACATTCGAATTATAGGGGTCCCAGAAGAAGAGAAAAAGAAGGGGTCTGAGAAAATATTTGAAGAGATTATAGTGGAAATTTCCCTAATAAGGGAAAGGAAATAGTCAATCAAGTCCAGGAAGCACAGAGAGTCCCATACAGGATAAACCCTAGGAAAAACACACCAAGACACATATTAACCAAACTAACAAAAGTGAAATACAAAGAAAAAATATTAATAGCAGCAAGGGAAAAACAAAAAATAATATACAAAGGAATCCCCATAAGTTTATCAGCTGACTTTTCAGTGAAAACTCTGCAGGCCAGAAGGGAGTGCCAGGATATACTTAAAGTGATGAAAGAGAAAAACCTACAACCAAGATTACTCTACCCAGCAAGGATCTCATTCAGATTCGATGGAGAAGTCAAAAGCTTTTCAGACAAACAAAAGCTAAGAGAATTTAGCACCACCAAACTAGCTTTACAACAAATGCTATAGAAACTTCTCTAAGCAGGAAACAAAAGAGAAGAAAAGGACCCACAAAAACAAACCCAAAACAATTAAGAAAATGGTAATAGGAACATAAATATCCATAATAACCTTGAATGTAAATGGATTAAATGCCCCAACCAAAAGACACAGACTGGCTAAATGGATACAAAAACAAGACCCAAATATATGCTGGCTGCAAGAGACCCACTTCAGACCAAGGGACAAATACAGACTGAAAGTGAAGGGATGGAAAAAGATATTCCATGCAAATAGAAATCAAAAGAAAGCCAGAGTAGCAATACTCATATCAGATAAAATAGCCTTTAAAATAATGACTGTTACAAGAGATAAAGAGGGGCAATACATAATGATCAAAGGATCAATCCAAGAAGAAGATATAACAATTATAAATGTTTATGCACCCAACAAAGGAGCACCTCAATACATAAGGCAGGCAAATGCTAATAACCACAAAAGGAGAAATCAACAGTAGCACACTAATTGTAGGGGACTTTAACACCCCACTTACACCGATAGACAGATCATCCAAACAGAAAATAAATAAGGAAACACAAGCTTTAAATGACACAATAGGCCAGATAGATCTAATTGATATTTATAGAACATTCCACCCAAAAGTGGCAGAATGCACTTTCTTCTCAAGTGCACATGGAACATTCTCCAAGATAGATCACATCTTGGGTCACAAATCAAGCCTCGGAAAATTTAAGAAAATTGAAATCATATCAAACATATTTTCTGACAACAATGCTATGAGATTAAAAATCAATTACAGGAAAAGAAACTGTAAAAAACACAAATACATGGAGGCTAAACAGTGAGCTACTAAATAACCAAGAAATTACTGAAGAAATCAAAGAAGAAATTTTAAAAATACATAGAAACAAATGACAGTGAAAACATGACCACCCAAAACCTATGGGACACAGCAAAAGCAGTTCTAAGAGGGAAGTTTATAGCAATTCAATCTCACCTCAAGAAACAAGAAAAATCCCAAATAAACAATCTAACCCTACACTTAAAACAACTAGAGAAAGAAGAACAAAGAAAACCCAAAGTCAGTAGAAGGAAAGAAATCATAAAGATCAAAGCAGGAATAAATGAAATAGAAATGAAGAAAACCATAGCAAAGATCAATAAAACTAAAAGCTCATTCTTTGAAAAGATAAACAAAATTGATAAACCCTTAGCCAGACTCATCAAGAAAAAAAGGGAGAGAACACAAATCAATAAAATTAGAAATGAAAAAGGAGAAATCGCAACAGACACCGCAGAAATACAAAGGATTATAAGAGACTACTACAAACAACTATATGCCAATAAAATGGACAACCACAAAGAAATGTACAAATTCTTGGAAAGGTACAATTTTACAAGACTGAACCAGGTAGAATTAGAAAATATAAACAGACCTATCACAAGTAAAGAAATTGAAAACGTAATTAAAAATCTTCCAACAAATAAAAGTGCAGGACCAGATGGCTTCACAGACGAATTCTATCACACATTTAGAGAAGAGCTAACACCTATCCTTCTCAAACTCTTCCAAGAAATTGCAGAGGGAGAAACACTCCCAAATTGATTCTACAAAGCCACCATCACCCTGATACCAAAACCAGAAAAAAAAATCACACAAAAAAAGAAAATTATAGACCAATATCACTGATGAACATAGATGCAAAAATCCTGAACAAAATACTAGCAAACAGAATCCAACAGCACATTAAAAGGATCATACACTATGATCAAGTGGGATTTATCCCAGGGATGCAAGGATTCTTCAGTATATGCAAATCAATCAATGTGATACACCACATTAATAAATTAAGGAATAAAAACCATATGATCATCTCAAAAGCAGAAAAAGCTTTTGACAAAATTCAACACCCATTTATAAAAACTCTCCAGAAAATGGGCATAGAGGGAACCTACCTCAACATAATAAAGGCCATATATGACCAACCCACAGCAAGCATCATACTCAGTGGTGAAAATCTGAAAGCATTTCCACTAGGATCAGTAACGACAAAGAAGTCCACTCTCGCCACTCTTATTCAACATAGTTTTGGAAGTCCTAGAGAAGAAAAAGAAATAAAAGGAATACAAATTAGAAACGAAATAAAACTGTCACTGTTTGCCAATGACATGACACCATACATAGAAAATCCTAAAGATGCCACCAGAAAACTTTTAGAACTAGTCAATGAATTTGGTAATGTTGCAAGATACAAAATTAATGCACAGAAATCTCTGGCATTCCTATACACTAATGATGAAAAATCTGAAAGAGAAATTAAGGAAACAGTTCCATTTAACATTGCAACACAAGGAATAAAATACCTAGGGCTTCCCTGGTGGTGCAGTGGTTGAGAGTCCGCCTGCTAATGCAGGGGACACGGGTTCGTGCCCCGGTCCAGGAAGACCCCACATGCCGCGGAGCAGCTGGGCCCGTGAGCCATGGCCGCTGAGCCTGCGCGTCTGGAGCCTGTGCTCCGCAACAGGAGAGGCCACAACAGTGAGAGGCCCATGTACCGCAAAAAAAATAAATAAATAAAAATAAATAAATAAATAAAATACCTAGGAATAAAGTTGCCAAAGGAGGCAAAATACTTGTACTCAGAAAACTATAAAACACTGATGAAAGAAATCAAAAATAACATAAACAATTGGAGAAATATACCATGTTCTTGGATTGGAAGAATCAATATTGTGAAAATGACTATACTGCCCAAAGCAAAAAAAACAACAGCAAAAAAAACAAGACGAAAAGGCAACCCTCAGAATGGGAGAAAATATTTGCAAATGAATCAATGGACAAAGGATTAATCTCCAAAATATATAAACAGCTCATGCAGCTCAATATTAAAAAGATAATCCAAAAATGGGCAGAAGACCTAGATAGACATTTCACCAAGGAAGACATACAGATGGAAAACTAACCTAAATGTCCATTGATAGATGAATGGATAAAGAAGATGTGGCACATATATACAATGGAATATTACTCAACCATAAAAAGAAACGAAATTGAGTTATTTTTAGTGAGGTGGATGGACCTAGAGTCTGTCATACAGAGTGAAATAAGTCAGAAAGAGAAAAACAAATACCGTATCTAACGTATATATATATAGAATCTACAAAAATAAAAAAATGGTACTGATGAACCTAGTTGCAGGGCAGGAATAAAGAGGTCCATATAGAGAATGGACTTGAGGACATGGGGTAGGAGGGCAAAGCTGGGGTGAAGTGAAAGTAGCGTTGACGTATATACACTACCAAATGTAAAATTATTGGCTGGTGGGAAGCAAGCAGCATAGCACAGGGAGATTGGCTCGGTGCTTTGGGGTGGGGTAGGGAGGGTGGGAGGGAGGCTCAAGAGAACCAAGGGCAAAGTGTATCAGGTTGAACCCAAGGGCATGAAAGTAGGAAATGGAAAGTTGTTAGCAATAGAGGGTTTTCCGAGCCGCCATATGTTTCTCTGACAAATCTGTAGCAAGAGAAATCCCTGGCTCCTTTGTTTCTGTTTTTTCTTATAAATTCTTGCATGTATCCCATTCTTAAGCAATCCTCAGACCTTGAGGTTATGCGGTCAGGGAGTTGTTATGCCAGCCTCTATCGGAAGCTCAGTTTTTAACAATATGTTTTGGGAACACCGTTCCCGAGACTCACTGGTCTTGATGCTCAAGTTCCAAAGCTCTGGTTTTATGGGATTGGGGTCACCTCTCTCTCTGGGTGCAGTTGTTTTCTTTCCCAGTCTCACGTCTCTGATTCCAAAAGAAGGGGTCTGCAGTGAATGTTTAGCATAAATAGTGGAATATAAGGGACACTTTATCTCCCCTGTTTCTGTGACTTATCCGTAAAGTGGTGTGGATGCTTGAGGGACTGAGATGAGTATGCAGCTTGGAGATGGAGGTGGGCATGTCTCCATGGGCAGGATTTATGACTTCAGCCCTGTACTCATGAGCAGAGAATGCCAGCTGCCATGGGGGATGGTGCAGGAGGGCCCCATCCCAGCAGGAAGAGACTACTTTCATTCTCTCCACGTAAATAACTTTCTATGTGTTCATTATACCCAGTCTGCAAACCAGTTTCTTCCACCTTTGCTTGTGGCTCAAACAGGTGGCTCAAGTCCAAGTGCCTCAAATGAACGAACTGGAATTCCTATGTTCCATTTTCAATAATTCAGGGAAAAGGATTCAGTTGGCCCAGGACAGACTTTGTATTAGCTGTCCATGCTTTGTCTAGTCAATTGTGGCCAGAGGAGAGGAGGTCGAAAGAGGCTGCATAGGCTGCCCCTGCGGTTGGGGAAACAGTTCTCAGAGAAGGACTTTTGGATGAGCAAACATACCTAGAAGGTGTCTATCTTATCTAATTTAATCACCGCAGCCTCCTACAAAGAAGATAATTTTATTCCCATTTTACAGAAAGCTTAGTTGCAGCTTAGAGAATTGCCCAAGACTGCGTGTATAGAGGATGTGAACACAGCTCTCCATGACCCCAAAGCTCATGGTCTTGCCAAACCCTAGTCTACATGATTCTCAAACTTTAATTTTTAATTCAATAACTGTTTCCTTAATTCTGGAGAGCTGAGCACTTTCTTTCTTATAACCAACATCCTATTAGAAAAAAGAGAGCGACTATTTCTATGGTTCAAAATGGGGACCACAAAAATCACTTTGTTTGGTTTCAGCCAAAAGCTTACGAATATGTTCCCCATAGATGGAACATATTTGATGAAAGCAAGATTTTATCAGAGGTTCAGCAAACTTTTCTGTAAAAAGCCAGGGAGTAAATGTTTCAGATTTTGTGGGCCATAGGGTCTCTGTTACAACTACTCAGCGCTATTGTTTTAGCACAAAATCACTAAAGTGCAAAAGCTACATGTTACATAGACAGTATGTAGATGCATGAGAATGACTGTGTTCCAAGAAAACTTTCATATAATCTTCATGTCACAAGATACTAGTCTTCTTTTGATTTTTTTTTTAACCATTTAAGAAAAGTAGAAACCATTCTTAGCTTACAAACCAAACAAAAACAGGAGGCAGGGGCTTCCCTGGTGGCACAGTTGTTGAGGGTCTGTCTGCCGATGCAGGGGACACGAGTTCGTGCCCTGGTCTGGGAAGATCCCACATGCCGCGGAGAGGCTAGGCCCGTGAGCCATAGCCGCTGAGCCTGCGCGTCCGGAGCCTGTGCTCCGCAATGGGAGAAGCCACAACAGTGAGAGGCCCGCGTACCGCAAAAAACAAACAAACAAACAAAAAACCAGGAGGCAGGCCACATTTGGTCAGTGGGCCATAGCTTGCTCACCCATGGTTTAAATTATTCTCCTCCTAATATTAATCTATTTATTCAATAAACATTGAGGAGTCACCAGCTATATATTAGGCACTGTGGCGGACACTGCATACAGGATGGAAATAGATCTAGACCTTGCTTTTGTGGAACTCACCATTAGTGGGAAGACAATATTAGTCAAATGATCACACCAAAATTGAAAAAAAAATTCAATGGTGATAAGGGCCACTGAAGAAAAGACAAAGGAACTTTGAATATGTATTACAACTATGGGTGATCTAATTTGGAGGAGTCAGAAAAAGCCCTTATGTATAGGGGTAATATTTCTGGTCTCTCCCATGGGTTTCACAGCTGAAACTAATATTGCTGACTGCCACCACATGGTGCCTGCCCCTGCCCCCATCACATGGTGCCTGTTGGCTCTGGCACAGACGAGTATCTACCACACTTATATCCAGACAGTCTTATCCACTTTTGCAGTTAAGTGGATTTTCACTGAGAGGAGCCATCTCCTACATTTGTTTCCACTGTATTTTATCTCATTTCTAATCAGCTGCTTTTTAATTTGTCTAGGATCATATTGAATTCTAGTCTTGCCCCTTGAGCCCTTAGGAACTCCATCTAGTTTCATCTTGCTTACCATTTTAATCCTTATTAATCCTCAATTCCTTCAGCTAGGCAATTGATAAAGATATTCTACCCTCAGAGTAAAATATTCTTCCCTCCTGGGTGCATAGGTCTGATGCAGTTCTAAACATCTAGAGATTGTATATTCCATTTTCTTTACTCAGAAGAGCAGCAAGTACTTTGCTCAGTTGGCACTAGTACAAGGTCCAGCTTAGACAAATGGGTCAGAATATCCCAGGATACTGTGCTAGGAAGTAAGATATACTCATGTCCAAAGCATCTAGGGGCTTGGTGCAGAATATGTCCCTGAAATGATTGATACTCATGTAAACTCTATACACTCAGGGTCATAGCTGTAAATATTGAACTTAGAGTCAGAAAACGTAAGTTCAGATTTTAGCCCTGCAACATAACAGCTAGGAGCCTGTGAGCCCTTTTAGGTTTTAGGTTCTTCAAATGAAACAAGTTGATAACAATGCTTCTCCTACAAAATTATAGGATCAAGGATCAGTTTTCATTAAATGGGAGCATCTCGTTGTTTCTTTGATAATAAATATTGAAAAATTTTTGTTAGTTGTTTGGCATTTCTATGACTATTTGTAACTTTCTGGGTGAAGACCCCAGAGCACATCAGTATAAGGAAGCAATCAATTAAATTTAATATGGTTATTGCCCTGGTCACATACTGTGACAGCTTTAGAAAATAATTGAAAATTCATTGTTATTCCTCCCCTCAAATGATGGGGTCTAATCCCCTCCCCTCTAATTTGGGTGGGTTTGTGTCCAGAGCACATCAGTATAAGGAAGCAATCAATTAAATTTAATATGGTTATTGCCCTGGTCACATACTGTGACAGCTTTAGAAAATAATTGAAAATTCATTGTTATTCCTCCCCTCAAATGATGGGGTCTAATCCCCTCCACTCTAATTTGGGTGGGTTTGTGTCTCACTTTTAACCAACAGAATGCAACAGAAGCAATGCTGCACATCTTCTGAGGCAATGTCAGTTCCCCTGGGTTCTCAGGGAACACTCACTGCTGGGAAGCTAGAAGTTTAGGCACCCTTTAAGAAAACCTACTACCCAGAGATCATCATGCTGGGCAAGCACTTGTCAGTGCTCTGGTTATCAGCCCCAGCTGAGCTCAGCTGACAGCTTGCCTCACTGGCCAGCCATCTGAGTGAACCATCTTGGATGTCCAGCCCAGTCGAGCCCTCAGATGACTGCTACCCAGCTATTATATGATTGCAACTGCATGACAGATCTCAAGAGATAACTGCCCAGCTCAGCTATTCCTGAATCCCTGACCCACAAAACCAAAAATACTAAAGCTTCTATATTTGGGGGTAACATGTTATGTAGCAATACTGCCAGCAATATAAATCAGAAGGTACCGACAGTCACAATACCAGGTGGATATAACTGTAACCATATCAGGATGCTTGGTAGAGATGCTGGGAGTGGTGGTGAAATAACACAGCTTTAAAATGTTTTACACTTACTGATTGTGACTTAGTTGTGTCACTAGGATAGACTCAAATCAAAAGCATAATGGAAGTATTGGGTTGAGATCCAAGCCTTGGTTGCCTCCCATTCCCATTGGGGTATTAGAGATAATGTTTTAATTGCAGTATTGACTCTTTTGATCATATAAAAACCATGACTGCTTCACACTGTCAAGCAAGGTCTGGTTTTACTTCCACACATTATCTATGAAGCACAGACCACATCTGAACCTTAGTCACCACTTTAAAATGTGATGTTTGCTTATAATAAAAAACTGCAATAGGTGAGAAGGAAGAAGAGGAGTCCAATTACAAAACATCTGTCCAAACTCCACTTTTGTAAAACGGTTTTAACCTGGTTGAATGTAATTGATGACATATGACAAAATCCAAGATGCAATTTTTTTAAAAGTATATGGGGAGTAAGGTAATGATTCATTACCTGAGATCTCTAAACTTTGAGGGATCTCTACAAGGGTCTTTAAGGGTTTTGTTTGATTTTTAAGTATACATTTTATTGAAGTATAACATTTATATAGAAAAATGCACTAAATATGGCTCAGTGAATTTTTTTACAAGCTCAGCACACCTGGGGAACAAGAGCCCAAGTCTGAAAACAGAACATTATCAATTCCCTAGGAGTCCCTATGTATCTTCCTCCAGTTTCTTCCCATCCTTGAAACATAACCACTGTTCTAACTTCTAACACAGTAAATTAATTTGCCCTATTTTTTAACTTCATATAAAAAGTGTCATAAATCATGCATTGTTTTGTGTGGGCTTCTTTTGCTCAATATTATGTTTGTGAAATTTGTACATGTGGTCAGATGTAATTGAATTTTGTTAATTCTCATTGCAATATGGTATGCCATTGTGGCAATATACCACAATTTACCATAATTTATCATTTATACCATAATCCATTCTTCTATTGATAGTCTTAATAAATTTATAATATTTCATTTAGCTTAATGAAAAATTTGCAGCTCTAGCTGGAATCACTCCACTGAAGATCTTGAGCATTTGGTGTGGTAGATTTTTGGAATATGGGTTCACAGTGATCTTATTATTGATCGCCCACTATGGAGACTTTTGGAATGGCAACCATTGTCTTTGATAAATTTTTTTAATGGCAAAAAAATACAGAGTTGGCTCTATGTGTACCATGTTAATGATCCTGGTTGAGTCATTGTATCCTTTGGGCCTCAGAATCCTTTGGGATACAGCTCTAAACATGTCTGTGCTTCCTGCTGAGGGTAAGTTTATGGCATGGAAAACATTGAGCTAAGGAAATCATTGAGCTCATGAGGTTTCACAAGAATAACCAAATCAAAATTTTGAACCGCAGTTTGCAGTGTTAGTGGGGTTATGAAGAAGTTCATGTTAGCTTCAGAAGCCATGCCGTGAGGCAACTCTCTTTATGTGAAAATATCAAGTGACACTAGACTCATATTAGGAAACAGAATCCATGCAATTCACACCTGTTGGAAAAAAGCAAGCTCATTAACACTTTCCAACAGCAATGATGACTGCAATAAACACAGATCTTCTGGCATTAGGAAGGGTTTGGGGCAGAAACAGGCTGTGATATCTACCTACAACTTAGACCCCCATCTGACTAGTTGACTCTTCTTTTGTATAAAAACTAGGGAACATTGTGTTAAACCTAAAGATTCTCTTTACTTAGACTCCTCAACACACACCTTTACGCAGCGCTATTTTAAGAGGAATTCTACTCCTGAAACCTCTAATTAATCTAGCATTAACTCTACAAATTGCCACAGGTGAATTCCTTCTTTCCGGAGTTAGTTTCTTAAGATCTACACATTGCTTTTTGGCTTGCGTCATTTTGTGATTTGCTGGGGTGATTTTGTATTAATTGGGGTAACATTAACTGCTGTAACAAATAAGTCCCCAAATATCAGTGGTTCAAGATAAGAGGCATTTATTTCTTGCCCACATAGTAGTCTAATGCAGGTGTTCCTTGTCAGTGGGTGGCCTTGCAGGTGACATCTAGGAGTTCAGTTTCCTTCTATTTTGTCTCTGCATCCCCACAGCCTCAGAGTCCTCTGCAACTTATATAGCAAACAAGGAAAGAGAAAGTAGGGGAGGTACTTCAGTCTGGAAAGGACACACGTGACTTCAATCCACTGGTGGGAACTAATCACATGACCCTGCTGAGATACAGGAATTCTGGGAAATGTAGTCTCTTTGTGGGCAGTTGCTTTCCAGTTAAGCACAATATCATAGAGTAGGGAGCACAAATTTTGGTGGCAAACTAGCAGTCTCTTCTGTAGAACATGTGGGATATTACATTTTACCTTATATTATAAGAACCAATTATAATAACAGCTAACATGGGTTTTAAGTAAAATGAGAATCTAAGACTTCAAGATTGGGTGTGCAAAAATATATCATTCTATTTTCTATAAGTCAAAATAATTTGCATTTTGAAGCTCTATCCCTCTAGTATAGCAAGGTCATTTAATTGGGGTAGAGGTGGTCTCCAAGGTATTCCCTCCCCAGAATTTATGCCAGTGTTCTAGAATGTTGGGGAGCAGGGCTGGAATCTTATCATTGATTCATCTGTTGACATAGGTCTTTGTGAGATGTCCACTGTAGCAAAAATTTTTCCCTTTAGTTCTAATGATTTTGTTCTTCTCAGGGCATGGGTATTTTCATGGATCTTCTCATAAATGAATCTCATAGAAAAGAAATATTGAAGGGATAGTGTTCTGTTCCTCTTTGCTCTGAGATCCCAGAACTCTCTCAAGCACTGTTCTCTTAATCCTAATTCCAAATGGAGGAGTTTAGCTCAAAATCTTAGCAAGAGAAACTCTTCTTCTTTCAAGTTTCTGGCCAAGATGTTTTGTCTAAACCCAAATCCTCCCCTTTTTCTGAAGTTTAGGCTGTTCCTCAAATTTGCTAGCTATATTACTGCCTCTGGACCTTAGCACTTTCCATCAGTAATGGATCTCCAGCACTTAAAAACAGTATTTGGGACATAGTCATCACTCAATAAATATGTGGGGAATGAATTACCTTCAAGACAGGTCATTTAATTAGCATTTTACAGAAATGAATTCTGTGACTTGGTAAGACTAAGAAATCTGCAAAAAGTTCTAAAACAAGTAAATGGAAGGGCCAGAATTTTAACCCAGACAGTCAATCTGCATTCATATTTATTTTAAAAATATGATATAAATATATTTTCTTCTCCCAATTCATCTGTAGTTCATTAGAGTATTGGACTTGGAGTATGAAAAGTATTGGACTTGGAGTATAAAAAGTATTGGACTTGGAGTATGAAAAGAATTGGACTTGGAGTATGAAAAGTATTGGACTTGGAGTATAAAAAGTATTGGACTTGGAGTATGAAAAGAATTGGACTTGGAGTATGAAAAGTATTGGACTTGGAGTATAAAAAGTATTGGACTTGGAGTATGAAAAGAATTGGACTTGGAGTATGAAAAGTATTGGACTTGGAGTATAAAAAGTATTGGACTTGGAGTATGAAAAGAATTGGACTTGGAGTATGAAAAGTATTGGACTTGGAGTATAAAAAGTATTGGACTTGGAGTATGAAAAGAATTGGACTTGGAGTATGAAAAGTATTGGACTTGGAGTATAAAAAGTATTGGACTTGGAGTATGAAAAGAATTGGACTTGGAGTATGAAAAGTATTGGACTTGGAGTATAAAAAGTATTGGACTTGGAGTATGAAAAGAATTGGACTTGGAGTATGAAAAGTATTGGACTTGGAGTATAAAAAGTATTGGACTTGGAGTATGAAAAGTCTTTGTCTTAGTATATTTGTGATTTGGGGAAAATCACTTAATCTTACTCTGTCTCAGTTTCCTCATCTGCAAAGTAGAAATAATAATACATCTCTTACAGATGATTCAGAGGTTTAGAAGGTGGTAAATTGAGCACTGAGAGGTAGGCAATTATGTCAGTGACCTGTGGTTGTAACAATATACAACAGTGTAACAGACAACCACAAAACCACAGTGACATACAACAATAAATTGATTGCTTACACATATGGGGTCAGCTGGGGTTCAACTGGGCAGCTCTGCTCCTGACTGGACTCATTTATGTATCTGGGGTTAGGCTGGCTGTCAGCTGATCTAGGCTGGCTTTGGCTGGGATGATGGGGTGATTTGGTTCTCTTCCATTTATGTCTCATCCTCTAGCAGATTAGCCTGAAAATGTCATCATGCTGATAACAAGGGCACAGAGGGCAAGAGAAATGCATAAATTCTCTGCAGCCAAGGCTCAGAAGTAGCATACCATCACTTCCACTGCATTCTGTTAACTGAAGCATGTCATACAGCCTAGCCCGGATTTAAGGACTGGGGTAACTGACTTTGTCTCTTTAGCAGAAGGAATCGAATAGCAATTCACAAGGCAAGAGGCATGAATATAGAGAGGAAAAATAATTGGGCCATTAACACATTCAGTCTTCCATAGTGATCAATAAAGTTTAGTTCAATCCGAGGTGCATTTAGGCATATTGAAACTTAGAATTCACGTGACAGTCTCTCTGGAATCAATTTCATTAATTCACTTTAGCTTCTTCCTTTTCTGTTCCATAGGGTGAATTTCTAGCTACCTCTGGAAAGGGGAAAGGAGGGTAGACACCTCTCAGTGGAGAAAGGCCTGCTCATCTAACTGGAGACTGTCCCTTACTACCCAAATGTCCACAATGTGTAGATTATCAATGTCTATCTCACTCTCTCATTTCCCCTGGTGAAAGGAAAGTCACTCTCTTGTTTCTAACTAAGCTTTAAGCATTTCTATATTCAGAGGGCTGGGCAGAAATTCCATCAGCATAGTTATCTAGGACAGTTCCCAAGCTCTTTCTTGTACTGTCTCAGGGTATAGTGAGTACGTCCTGGGTATTCTAGTGGACTTGCTCACTTCTTGACCTTTCTCCATTTTGCTGGTTCTGAAGATGGATATGGGGTTAGGTGAGCTCCGAAGTCATGGGATGATGAGAGAGGCAGTGAGGGACTTCTGCTCTGGAATCCTGTTTGTTCTCTAACAGAATATCTGAAATAAAACGCACTCCACATTTCAAGGCTGATTTCCTTCTGAAATCCCTGCCTGGTCTGTTTATAATCTTTCTATTTGTCCCTGTTTGCAAAAAGAGCATTTGTCTCCTGCCTGTTCTGGGCATCATTATGAAGTTTTTGTTATGCTGACTTGATTTTCCTTATTGACTTGAGGTCAGTAGGTGAGCAGTCCTGGTTTACAGTGTCAATGAAAATAATCAATAAACAATCAATAATAATAGAAAAGAGTTTTATCTGAGCCAAACTGAGGACTATAGCCTGGAAGCCAGATTACTCCCAGATTACTGTGAGAAACTGCTCCAGAGAAGCATGGTTTTCAGCACAGTTTTGTATCTTTTCAGAGCAAAGAATATTAAATAAGTCAGTGAAACATTTCTTCAAGGATTAAAAAAAGCAGACCAGAACATACACAGTCAGTATTGCCTTGGCACCTGGGAAGGGAGACTTATTATCAAAGAAGTGCCCGCACTTCTTCCCAGGAAGAAAGGCATTCAATCTTTATTTTTAACATGGACATTATTTACTTCTGGTAAATGTGCCCTTTTCTTTAATAGTTAAAGCAGATGTACAATGTATGTTTGATAGGCCACAAACAGGCTATTTCAGTTAGCATAAAATTCAAGTTAACTCATGTATAAGCCAGAATGACTTCCCCATAACTTAAAATGTGAAAATTACTTTTATCAATGACCTGCTCCCCATATCCCTTTCCTTACAGCAGGACATCAACAGGTTAAGTTTAAAACTTAACCACATCTTTTTTTTCCATACATACCCCACCCATGTTATATATAAAGTTGTGTTTTTATGAGCCTGCTTTGTTGACTGTAGGTAATGAGCAATTTCCCTTCCCATTAAATTTCTGTCTATAATGTCCTAACAAAACATCCCTTTGCCCATATGGAAAGAAATTCATTTAACCAAGTCTTTCTGTTGAGCACTTAGATGATTTCTGGTTTGTCATGATTGTAAATGAAGGAGGAAGTGCTGGGTGTCTTATTCCTGCAACCGATTCTTATAGATGAGTTATTGTAATTGCATTCGATATTTCCACCATGCAGGTGGCAGTTTAAAAGCTATTAAACTAGACACCTGGTTATTATCCCAGAGCCTTGACTTATCCTAACGAGGCCAGGCTAAAATCCTCTACACAGGGGAGTCTTGAAATCCTATATTCACAGGAAAAGAACAGTGGGAACTGTCCAGCCTACTTCAGTTGATCAGGATTTTAATAATTATAGCTCACCCATCCCATGGTGTTATGGAGAAGGGGAGACAGATACAGCTATCCCCATCTTGGAGAAGGGGGTTCTGAAAAGGTAAGTGCTTGGTCCAAGTCACACTCCTCTCAAGTGGTGAGATCTGTCCTCAAGCTCAGGCTTTCTGACTCCCAGGCTGGGGCTTTCCACAGCAACGTGCTACAAGAAGTTATTTGCAATAACAATAGTTGTAATAGGTAACTTTTATTAGGCTTGTATTATATGCAAGATGATGTTCTCAGTGCTTTACATGTATTAATTCACTCAGTCTTCAAAACAGCCATATATAGTGGGTGTTATTATTATTACTGTTGTTGTTGTTATTTCCATTTTCCTGAGGTGGTAACTGAGAGAGATTAAACAATTTTCCAAGGTCACATGGCAGATGAGTAAAACAGCTGCAACTTGAGCTCAATTAAGAGCCCAAGCTCTTAGCCCCTGTGATCCATGGATAAATACTGACATAAATATAACTCAGGGTTATCAAGAGGTCAACCTGGAGGTTCACCTATCAATATTATTGCCATGTTAAATCCCAGGAAATTCCTCCTCCTCCTCTTCTTCTTCCTTTTCATAATTCTCTTGTGAACACACACACACACACACACACACACACACACACACACAGACACACAATTGGAATGTTGCTTGACCTACCTTCAGATCACAACCGGAGGAATGTTCTTATCATCAAAACAAAGTAATCCCTTTTGGTAATACTTCTCTCCCCACTACAAATCCCTTCTGGGCCAAATCTCCTTCAGTCCTATTGTCTTCAACCATAAATGATAAACTAATTGCTCATCTGGATTTTATTTCTTCTTGTTTAAAATAATATTTATTGTTTCTTCTGATTGCAAAAGTAGTATACATTTACTAAAAAGTATAAATTTACTAAAAAGAAAGTAGTATACATTTACTAAAAAGAAAAGAAAAGACCACTTACACCTAGGTCCCAGAAAAGTATGGGAAATAAAGTAAAACCATCCATAATCTCTCTGCTCCTGAGAGATAACCCCTGTTAACACTTTTTTCCTATCTTCTTCCACACGTCCTCCATAGAAGTAGATCATACCATAGTGCTATTTCGTGCTGGCTTTTTTCACTTAATGTATCATGAACACTCCCATGTTTTATTAACTATAATGTGACTTCTAACAAGTGCATAATATTCCATTGTATTAATTAATATGGTAATTTAATTAATACACGTCAATGAGCATTCTTTTGCATACATCAGTGTCTCGTTCCTGATAATTTCTTTAGGAACAATTCCTAGAAGTGGAATTGCTGGATCTAAAGTGCCCTGGGAAACATCTTCAAGGGTGCCCCAACAGGAGGTCAGCATTTGCACAGCTAAGCCATTAGGGCGGGGTCACGGCAGCACCTGTGAAGAAACCCTCCCTGCCCCCACTTCCTTGGGTGTCCCGCTCATTGGCTATATTCTCAGTCATTTTTATGAGCAAGAATGACTCATCTAAATGATATATTTCTATGTCTTATCCAAAATTGTGACTGGAGACATTGTCCCCTCTACAAATATGCAGATAAAAGTAGAGTTTGGTTCCTGGGAAGTGTTTTCCTGAAGAGACACATCTGAGATCAGGTCATAAAACCAACGTGTTTTCTTTCTTGACTGCCTGTAGCCTCAGAACCAAGTCCTTGCCTAATGATGGCAATTAGCCCATCTGCTGTATCTAGAAACATCAGTCTTTGCTCCTTTTAAGTGGCTTCTGCCCTTCTGATTGTGCTATATGACAATATGTTTTATTTTGCAAACTGCCTCAGCCACTTTGTCTGCATTGAGGCAAATTTTGGTTGTGTGTGAGGGTGTGTGTGTGTGTGTGTGTGTGTCCCAATGTGAGGTGTGTCACACACTATGACTGGGGACCTTAGATCTACACCAAAGGGGCTGTGCTGTCTGAATAAATAAATGACTACAGTTGAACGCAGGAGCGTAAACATGACTAATCATCAAGCATATGTCTGTATTTAAGAAATTAGCCCCAGATTACTCTTACATACAGGTTTATGTTCTAAGGTCTCTGTAGTTAGGAATAGCCCTAATTTGTAATACCTGTTTTAGCTATAACCAGAAAACATTACCACCTGAAGTCAGTCAGGGACTCTTAGTAAAAATTTATTTATTTCTATGATTTTTAAAAAAATAATCAAAGCTAATTTATTTGAAAGTACAAGAGCAATAAAACATTTTCCAGATTTCTTACGGGCACATGCTACGGGTTTGACCCTGAGGATACAAGAGGGAACACAGTGGATGCAGTTTTGCCCTCAGAGAGCTTACAGTCTGGCAGAGCTGTTTCCTTGTAGTGCAGATGGTTATTCCTGTTACTATTAACTCATTCCCCAGGAAAACTATTTTGTCTCAATAACTCAGGAATAAATTACCACAAAATGTAGCAGCCTAATATTTACTTAATTTTTGCTCACAATCTTGTGGTTCAGAAATTTGGAAAGCATTCTCTTGGGGTCTCTCATATGGCTGAAGTCAAACATCGGTGGGGCTAGAGTCATCCAATGTCTTGACTGGGTCAGATGTACACAGTGGCTTACGTGCTGACAGTGAATGCTGGCTATCAGCCACCAGCTCATCTAGGTTGATGATGGGAACACCTCCATATGGCCTTTCCAGCATGGTAGTCTCAGAGTAGTTGTGTTTCTTACACAACTGGCTTCCCCAGAACAAGTGCCCCAAGAGAGGCAGCAGAAGCTGTATGACTTTTTCCTACCCAGCTTTGGGAGCAGTGTCATTTCTGCTGTATTCTATTGATTTCAATCAAGTCACCATGACTGGCTCAGATTCAGGTGGAGAGGACATAGAGCTCATCTTTTGATGGGAGGGGTCCCAAAGAATTTGAGGTCATGTTTTAAAACCACTACAATCAAAATCTGGAAGAGAGAATTTTCAGGTGGTGTCTGTTCTCGTAAAATCTATATGACCAATTATTTAGGAGACTTATTGCAGATGAGGCTGAGGCAATACTTAGACAGGACTGGGGTTAGAACTGCACTAACTTAGCCTCCTCCGCTATCCCTCCCTCTACAGTTTCTGCAAAGCTAATTGAGGCAATGATTTCTCTACTTATTCCATTAATATCAGGCTTCTTAATAGCTATTCTGGGACAAAAACCTAGGCTGTCACAACCAGTACTGGCACTAATACCTGTAGCATGTTGGAAAAGGGGAAATTTTGCCCTGATGAAACAAGAGCTTTCTTGCTCTGATTTGCCCATACAAAGCCCAAATGAGCATATTTACTCTTTGTCCTAGTATTAAATCACAAGCAGGGAACTTATGGTCATTAAGGACAGCAGGTGTCACATGCATGTCATATTTCAAAAACCACCCCTGAGGTCACTGAGTCAATCTACTTCTACCTATAACCCTTCAGAGTTTCTTTTTTTTTTTAACAACTTTATTGCAGTATAATTGCTTTACAATGGTCTGTTAGTTTCTGCTTTATAACAAAGTGAATCAGTAATACATATACATATGTTCCCATATCTCTTCCCTCTGCGTCTCACATGTCATCTGCAAACAGTGACAGGTTTACTTCTTCTTTTCTGATTTGAATTCCTTTATTTTGTTTTCTTCTCTGATTGCTGTAGCTAAAACTTCCAAAACTTTGTTGAATAACCCTTTCTGAGTTTCTTAAGTGTAGACTTTCTCACTGCCACTTGGCTCCTTCCACTCTGAAATGCCTTTTACTGGGAAACAAGATGTTCTCTGACACAGTTTTAAGGGTTCTGGTTTCTCTTTTAGAAAACGTTTTGTGACTAATATAGCCTTTTGAACTACAGGAAGGTAGAGATATTATTACATCACCTTTGCCAAGGTAGGAGTGTTTTGAATAATTTGGTTTCTGTCTCTCTTGATAAACACTGATCTATGTCATTCTAGACTCAGAGAATCTCTAATGACTTAGAATGTCCAAAGACACAGATCTTGTCTAGATAATTTGTCTTTTAGAATACTTCTTGGTTTCCAGTCAAATCTTCCTACCTCTTCTAGGAAAAACACACTACAAACCAAAGGATTGAGGAAAGGGCAAACTTTGTCCTGCCAAAAGGAAATAATGGTAATTGCGATGATAATAGTAACAAATAATATGTATTATCTGTTTACTATGTACTAGGCATTGTTCTATGAACTTTATATTTCTATCTCATGACATTCTCACAATGATCCTTATTTTACAGGTGAAGAAACTGAGACATGAGTAGGGCAGTTGCTCGCCCATGGTGACATTGTTAGGAATGTCACTGGGACGTGAACCAATATATTCTGGCTCCAGAGTCCAGGCTGTTACCATTAAGATGCATGGAATCCTTTAACAGTGAGCAAAATGTGTTCCATGGACCTGCATCACCAGTAGGACCTGGGAGCTTGTGAGAGATGATGAATCTCAGGCCCTTCTTAGGCTGCTGGGTCAGACCCTGAATTTTAACCACAGGTGGTTTGGCAGCAAATTTATATTGGATGAGCCTGCTCACCTTAAATTTGCAGACCTCGGAGTCTTCTTGACTTGACTTCTTGCCTTCTGTCATACCTGGCATCCAAGCCATCAGCAAATTCTGGCAACTGTTGCTTAAAATATATTCAGAATCTAACACTTTTCACCTTCTCCACTGATATCACCCTGTTCTCAAGCTCTATCTCTACTCCCTGGATTTTGTCAGTAGACTCCTATGTCCACTTCTGTCTTTCTACAGTTTATCTTCCACCCAGGAAACAGCCCGTGAAGAGAGGGTATCGTTCTGCTTGAAATCATCATATGGTTTCCCAGCCTACTCACAACAAAACCCACAAGGCACCACATGATGGCCCCTTCCTCTCTCCTCTGTGACCTCAGTACTTCACCCCACTTACCCCTGCTCACTCTTCTCCAGACACACTGGCTTCTTTGATCTTTGACGAGGTAACAAATCACGTTGCAGCTCCTTTTCATGTTTGTGGGAACCATCTTTCCTGCACATGTCTGCACAGCTTGTTCTTTCATGTCTCCGGGGTCTTGGCTTCGATATCTCTTCAGCCTTCCTCAGCCATCTTACATAAAATAGCCAGACTCCCCCATCTCAGCTTTCCTGTCCCCCTTATTCTGTTTGCTTTTCCTCCATTGCACTGGCATCTGAATACTATAACACTTAACATTTTTATTTATTATCTCTTAGACACATTGTGATGTAAGGTCCATTCATTGTTATGAATGGTCCTGCATACAATAGGTGCTCAGTTAAATTTGTTGAATGAATGAGGGAATGAATTAATGAAAGAGGAGATACTTAAGTATCGAGGTGAAAATTAAAAACAAGTCTGAAATAGCAGCTCCTCTTCAAAAATTTAAGAAAAATTTTCTTCCCAAGGCTCTCCATAGCAAAAAAACAGCAGGTTTCAATTTAGAGAATATTGTTGGTCCCTTGGAAAATAGCAGGCAATAATAAATAATGAAATGTCTTTTCAAGTCCAGATGAAATGAAACAATTAACCTTAAGAGTCTGCCTCCTTGGCTTCCCTGGTGGCGCAGTGGTTGAGAGTCCGCCTGCCAATGCAGGGGACACGGGTTTGTGCCCCAGGCTGGGAAGATCCCACATGCTGCGGAGCAGCTAGGCCTGTGAGCCATGGCTGCTGAGCCTGCACGTCTGGAGCCTGTGCTCCGCAGCGGGAGAGGTCACAACAGTGAGAGGCCCGTGTACCACACACACAAAAAAATAGAGTCTGCCTCCTAAACTAGATGGCTCATATGGTGGTACAGAAGGCTTTGTCTTGCGTTTTAAATTCAACTCATCCAGGGAATGCTCTGGTGGGCTGTGGTTGTTTCATCTGGAGCAGGCCCAGCAGCTGATTACTTGTGACAATATTTGCTGGCCATAAGCTAGTCTTTGTTTCAAAATGTGCCAGAGACCATGCTGCAGCCTTCACAGGGTTTTCTTGTTTAGTCTTCACCACAGCTTGGTGGGGAGCATGCAATCTCTATGTTAAAGATGAGACACTTGAGCGTGTAATGCATCATGAGTAACTTGGTATAAGAGTCAGGATTCCCCCTTTTGCAGATCATTTCCCACGTGCTCTTACTTGAGTCTTGTGATGCTCTGTTGGATGCCAGGGACACGTCCCCTTATCCCTGATTGAAGGTGGGAGACTAAATGGTTCCTAGAAAGTTAGAGGCTGGGTTGAGATTCGGCACCATATCACTTGAGTTCTAATAGCTCATCCTCTCTCCACATACTATACCTGAAGCACTATCTCAACAAGGAGGTGAACAGATACTACTGGAAATACTGTGCTACCAGCAAACAAGTAAAATCTGGCCGCTCCCCAAAGATTTCAAATGCAAGGCATTTATTACTTTGGAGAATTTAAAATGGCTCTGGGCTCTGAGGCTCAGACTCCTGTGCTCAACCAGGGGTGGGCTTCACATAGCCAAGTTTGCTAGTTTAAGAGGAACAGAGATCTGAACTTTGTAAATTAACATTTACTAACTCCTGCTTTCTCCCTGTGTGCAGTGACTGGGGGCTGCATGACTGGAAGGATGGAATGTCCCTGTGTCATCAAACACATCTTGTGGTGCCTGCAAGCAGTTTCCCAGAATGCAGTGCTTACTCAGAGGTTGGCAAACTATATCCAGGAGGTCAAATCCAGCCATACCCATTCCTTTAGGGACAGTTTATGGCTGCCCTCTGCTGCAAAGGTAGAGTTGAGTAGTTGTGACAGAGATCATAAAGCCCACAAAACTGAAAATGTTTGTTTCTTTTAGAAAAATTTCCTACCCCTGCTTCAAACCTTGAAATGCCATAGTAGGTAGGATGTTGGCCACCTCTCTTCTCCTCCAAGTCTCCATGCCGTCTAGTGTCTGCCCAGGGGTCATTGCATACTTCCAGATTTACATATGGAAATTTATAAGAAATCATATCTCCCACCTTCATGTCATCCCAGCATCCAGATCATGCTGGAGGGAACATGCTTGCAGCACAGAAGCTGTCCTTGCTGAGTCATTACAGGGGAGAGAAGCTAGTGCAGGGGGAGGGGTTCTTGCTTCCATATTAGTCCCAAGTGACAATGTGTGGCACCAGAGTAGCAACTCTGATAGTGGCCCACCTCTCAGCTGGGGGAAGGTTAGGGCAGGGAGCTCTCAGCCAAGCTGACTGAAGCTCCTTGGGTTCAACTCAGGATCAGGGAGATGGGCAAGGATGTGGTGCTTCCTGCCTCATAGGCCAGGATATGTGAGGGCTGCCCTGGGTTATTTAGGAGCAAGGTTGGGGGTGGGTTGTGTGTTGACTTTCTCCAGTGAAGGGTGGCCCCAAACTTGCTGGTAAAGCTATCCGTAATTTTGAGTCATGAAGTGTTGGCGGTTGTACCTAATTCCCTGTTGCCCAGCTTTGCGGTAGAGCTTGTGTTTCTCAGGCCAAGAAGTACATGGGAGAGAGTGAAACTCAGGTTTAAAACCTGAGATCTTAAGCAGAGACTATAAATAAGTTTTAGGGATTGAACAAAATTGTATACAAACCCCTGGATTTGTATGAACATTTCTTTAGGGACAGTCTCTAACCCATTGGGTATGTTGTGCTGCTTCCTATATAAAACTCTTTAAGAATCAACTGAAATAGTCACAGAACCATATGGAACCTCTAAAAGTGATTTATTAAGCATTAATCGAGTACATTCTGAATGCCATTCATAGTACTAGTGTTTTAATCAGTTTGGGCTGCTATAACAAATTACCACAGACTGGGTGGCTTATAAATAACAGAAATGTATTTCTCACAGTTTTGGAAGCTGGAAGTCTAAGATCAGGATGCCAGCTTGGTTGGGTTCTGGTGAGAACCCTCTTCTGGGTTGCAGACTGTCTACTTCTTATTGTGTCCTCATCTGGCTGAAAGAGGGTAAGCTAACTCTCTGGCTTGTTCTTATAAGGGCACTAATCCCATCTGTGAGGGCTCTACCCTCATGACCTAATTATCTCCTAAAGACCCCACCTCCAAATACCATCAAATAGGAGATTAGACCTCAATATATTGCAGGAGGGCCTGCATTATACCTGCTACATGATTTGTGAGGTTCAGGGCAAAATGGAAGTGTTAGGCCCTATATTCAAAAATTATTAAACATTTTAAGACAGTGTTGGCAAAGCATTAAACCAAGGCTGGGGCCTAGGTGACTGCACAGGTTGAACAGCCATGAAGCCAGCCTGCAGGAGGGAGATCTCACCAGGTGCATTTTCTCATGGAAATAGGAAGAAAGTCAAGTTACCAGAGTAGCTGAAATGAGGGAATGGGTGGAAATATGGAATTGCCCTCGAGGGAAACTGAAGACAGTACTGACTAGTGACTTGAAAGAGAATCACTAGGCAGGGATAAAAGCCCAGCATTGGTCAGAGAACCTGAATTTGTAGTAATATGATTGTGATTTTTCACTATTGGATTTCAAAAGATTAGTTACAGGGCTTAAAACAACCTGAATAGTAGGAGTGAGGTTTTTCTAGGCAAATGTTATTGAAGATCAAAAGAGCAAAAGAATCAAAGTTAATGATTAGACTGACTGGAATTACTAAATCCCTGAGGATGGGTTAGGGAAATTACCATGCATAGAAGGTGCTTATATAATGCCTGAGAGATGAACATCCTATGGATCAAGGTCTAAAAAAAAGTACAAGTGTAGAAAAATGAGGAGAATGAAAGTTGAAAGATTGTGGACCAAGATGGGGTGATTGGGATTTTAGATTTTAGGTGTGGAGTTCTGGGTTTTGATAGGTCCAGGATCCAATTCTGTTGACTCGAGAGTGCTTGAAATGATAATGACTTGACTCACAGAACATCAAGCTTCAAAAATGTTCATCTTAAGATCTAAATGAGGCAAGTTATTCTCCTACATGGAAGGAGCGTCCTCAACTACACACAGCAAATTGGGTGTTCATAGATGCTGCTGCATATGGTGTGACAGATGGAGAAAGTCAGGGAATGTGTTTTTCCCTTGTTACAGAAGTGTTTTCTCTTGATGGCTTTGCTCCTTTATGGGCATAGCTGTCTTTCTCACAGTTCTCACTTCCTCCCCACTCTGCTTCAGAGAAAGGACGTGCCAGGCGTGGCACTCAGAGGGAAACAAGGAAACTGGCTGGGGTACAACAGTCCAGGGAACAACAACACCATTTCTACTCTAATTTCTTTAAATACATTTTTCATAAAAGTTTATAAAAGTGCTACAAACCATGAGTTTACACACAATGGAGTCAATACAGAAGGTCCCTATATCCCCTTCCCATCAAAACTCCTCCACAAGGGTAATGATTTTCCTGGTTTCTAACAGTGAAAATTTGTTTCTCCTGTTTTGTGTTTTACAAATAAAATCATGCTTTATGTATACTTCTGTATTGACTTCTCTTGCTCAACATTGTATTTGTGAAATTTATCTATATTGTTACATTAACTGAAGTTCATCTGTCCTCACTGCTGTATAATATCTCCTTGTATAAATACACTACAACTTAACTACTGTTGAACACTTGAATTGTTTCTAGTTTGAGGCTACTAAGAAGAATGGTCTCTTGTATGTCTTTTGTTGAACTCTATTTACATTTCTATGTGTCTGCACTTAGAGTTGGCATCTCTGGGTCCCACGATATAGCTATATATTCAGTTTTATTCAATACCAAATAGGTTTCAAAAATGGTTGTGTTAATTTTCCTTCTCACGAGCACTGTGTGAGCATTCCAATTGTTCAACTTTGCCGACACTGGTACTGTTTGTCTATTTATTTATTTTTAATTTATTTATTTATTTTTGGCTGTGTTGAGTCTTCGTTGCTGTGTGCAGGCTTTCTCTAGTTGTGGCGCGTGGGCTTTCTCTACTTGTGGCAAGCAGGGGATACTCTTTGTTGCGGTGTGCAGGTTTCTCATTGCAGTGGCTTCTCTTGTTGCACAGCACGGATTCTAGGCATGCGGGCTTCAGTAGCTGTGGCACATGCGCTCAGTAGTTGTGGCTTGCAGGCTCTAGAGTACAGGCTCAGTAGTTGTGGTGCACGGGCTTAGTTGCTCTGTGGCACATGGGAGCTTCCTGGAGCAGGGCTCAAACCCGTGTCCCCTGCATTGGCAGGCAGATTTATTTATTTATTTATTTATTCTTATTTATTTAATTTTTCACATCTTTATTGCAGTATAAATGCTTTACAATATTGTGTTAACTTCTGCTGTACAACAAAGTGAATCAGCTATATGTACACATATTTCCCCATATCCCCTCCCTCTTGAGCCTCCCTCCCACCCTCACTATCCCATCCCTCTAGGTCGTCACAAAGCACAAAGCTGATTTCCCTGTGCTATGCAGCAGCTTCCCACTAGTGTTCTCTTTTACATTTGGTAGTATATATATGTCAGTGCTCCTCTCTTACTTCATCCCAGCCTCCCCTCCCCCGCCAGTGCCCTCAAGTCTGTTCTCTATGTCTGTGTCTTTATTCCTGCTCTGCCACTAGGTTCATCAGTACCGCTTTTTTAATTTCCACATATATGCGTTAGCAAACGATATTTGTTTTTCTCTTTCTGACTTACTTCACACTGTATGACAGATTCTAGATCCATCCACCTCACTACAAATAACTCAATTCTGTTCCTTTTTATGGCTGAGTAATATTCCATTGTATATATGTATCACATCTTCTTTATCCAATCATCTGTTGATGGACATTTAGGTTGCTTCCATGTCCTGGCTAATGTAAACAGTGCTCCAGTGAACATTGTGGTACATGTCTCTTTATGAATTATGTTTTTCTTAGGGTATATGACCAGTAGTGGGATTGCTGGGCCATATGGTAGTTCTATTTTTAGATTTCTAAGGAACCTCCATACTGTTCTCCATAGTGGTTGTATCAATTTACATTCCCACCAACAGTGCAGGAAGGTTCCCTTTTCTCCATACCTGCTCCAGCATTTATTGTTTCTAGATTTTTTGATGATGGTCATTCTGACTGGTGTGAGGTGATACCTCATTGTGGCTTTGATTTGCATTTCTCTAATGATTAGTGATGTTGAACATCCTTTCATGTATTTGTTGGCCATCTGTATATCTTCTTTAGAGAAATGTCTATTTAGGTCTTCCTCCCATTTTTGGACTGGGTTGTTTGTTTTTGTGATATTGAGTGGCATGAGCTGCTTGTATATTTTGGAGATTAATCCTTTGTCAGTTGCTTCAATGGCAAATATTTTCTCCCATTCTGAGGGTTGTCTTTTCATCTTGTTTATGGTTTCCTTTGATATGCAAAAGATATTAAGTTTCATTTGTTTATTTTTGTTCTTATTTCCCTTACTCTAGGAGGTGGGTCAAAAAGGATCTTGCTGTGATTTATATCATAGAGTGTTCTGTCTATGTTTTCCTCTAGATTTATAGTGTTTGGCCTTATATTTAGGTCTTTAATCCATTTTGAGTTTATTTTTGTGTATGATGTTAGGGTGTGTTCTAATTTCATTCTGTTACATGTAGCTGTCCATTTTTCTCAGCACCACTTATTGAAGAGGCTATCTTTTCTCTTTTGTGTATCCTTGCTTCCTTTATCAAAAATAAGGTGACAATATGCCCGTGGGTTTATCTCTGGGCTTTCTACCTTGTTCCATTGATCTATATTCCTGTTTTTGTGCCAGTACTGTACTGTCTTGATTACTGTATCTTTGTAGTATAGTCTGAAGTCCAGGAGCCTGATTCCTCCAGCTCCGTTTTTCTTTCTCATGATTGCTTTGGCTATTCGGGGTATTTTGTGTTTCCATACAAATTGTGAAATTTCTTGTTCTAGTTCTGTGGAAAATGCCATTGGTAATTTGATAGAGATTGCATTGAACCTGTAAATTGCTTTGGATAGTATACTCATTTTCACAATGTTGATTCTTCCAATCCAGGAGTGTGGTATATCTCTCCATCTGTTTATGTTATCTTTGATTTCTGTCATCAGTGTTTTATAGTTTTCTGAGTACAGGTCTTTTGCCTCCTTAGGTAGGTTTATTCCTAGGTATTTTATTATTTTGTTGCAATGGTAAATGAGATTGTTTCCTTAATTTCTCTTTCTGATCTTTCATTGTTAGTGTATAGGAATGCAAGAGATTTCTGTACATTAATTTTGTATCCTGCAACCTTAGCAAATTCATTGATTAGTTCTAGTAGTTTTCTGGTGGCATCTTTAGGATTTTCTGAAACCAGCTTTTAGGTTTTTTGATCTTTGCTATTGTTTTCTTTGTTTCTATTTCATTTATTCCTGCTCTGATCTTTATGATTTCTTTCCTTCTACTAATTTTGGATTTTCTTTGTTCTTCTTTTTCTAGTTTCTTTAAGTGTAAGGTTAGATTGTTTCTTTGAGATTTTTCTTGTTTCTTGAGGTGAAACTGAATTGCTATGGACTTCCATCTTAGAACTGTTTTTACTGCATCCCATAGGTTGTGGATCATCGTGTTTTCACTGTCATTTGTTTTTTTCATTTCCTCTTTGATTTCTTCAGTGATCTCTTGGTTATTTAGCAGCACACTGTTTAGCCTCCATGTGTTTGTGTTTTTTACTGTTTTTTTTCCCTATAATTAATTTCTAATCTCATTGCATTGTGATCGGAAAAAAATGTTTGATATGATTTCAATTTTCTTAAATTTCCTGAGGTTTGATTTGTGACCCAAAATGTGATCTATTCTTGAGAACATTCCATGTGAACTTGAGAACAAATTGTATTCTTCCACTTTTGGGTGTAATGTCCTAAAAATAAGCCTATCTGGTCTATTGTATCATTTAAAGTTGTGCTTCCTTATTTATTTTCTATTTTCTGTTTGGATGATCTGTCTATTGGTGTAAGTGAGGTGTTAAAGACCCCCACTATCTTTGTGTTACTGTCAATTTCTCCTTTTATGGCTGTTAGCATTTGCCTTATGTATTGAGGTGCTCCTATGTTGGGTGCATAAATATTTAAAATTGTTATGTTTTCTTCTTGGATCCATCCCTTGATTGTTATGTAGTGTCCTTCCTTATCTCTTGTAACAGTCTTTATTTTACAATCTATTTTATCTGATGTGAGTATCGCTACTCCAGCTTTCTTGTGATTTCCATTTACAAGCAATATCTTTTTCCATCCCCTCACTTTCAGTGTGTATGTGTCCCTGGGTCTGAAGTGGGTCTCTTGTAGATAGCATATATAAGGGTCTTGTTTTTGTATCCATTCAGCCAGTCTGTGTCTTTTGGTTGGAGCATTTAATCCATTTACATGCAATGTGATTATCGATATGTATGTTCCTATTACCATTTTCTTAATTGATTTGGGTTTGTTTTTGTGGGTCTTTTCTTCTCTTGTGTTTCCTGCTAAGAGAAGTTTCTTTAGCATTTGTTGTAAAGCTGGTTTGGTGTTGCTGAATTCTCATAGCTTTTGCTTGTCTGTAAGCTTTTGATTTCTCTATTGAATCTGAATAATATCCTTGCTGGGTAGAGTAATCTTGGTTGTAGGTTTTTCCCTTTTATCACTTTAAATATGTCCTGCCACTCCTTTCTGGCTTGCAGAGTTTCTGCTGAAAGATCAGCTGTTAACCTTAGGGGGATTCCCTTGTATATTATTTATTGCTTTTCCCTTGCTGCTTTTAATATTTTTTCTGTGTATTTAATTTTTGATAGCTTGATTAATATGTGTCTCAGCGTGTTTCTCTTTGGGTTTATCCTGTATGGGACTCTCTGTGCTTCCTGGAGTTGATTGACTCTTTCCTTTCCCATGTTAGGGAAGTTTTCAATTATAATCTTTTCAAATATTTTCTAAGACCTTTCTTTTTCTCTTCTTCTTCTGGAAACCCTATAATTCAAATGTTGTTGTGTTAATGTTGTCCCAGAAGTCACTGAGACTGTCCTCAAGTCTTTTCATTCTTTTTTCTTTATTCTGCTCCCTGGCAGTTATTTCCACCATTTATTCCAGGTCACTTATCTGTTCTTCTGCATCAGTTATTCTGCTGTTGATTCCTTCTAGAGTATTTTAAATTTCAGTTATTGTGCTGTTCATCACTGTTTGTTTGCTCTTTAGTTTTTCTAGATCCTTGTTGATCCTTGTTGAATGTTTCTTATATTTTCTCCATTCTGTTTCCAAGATTTTGGATCATCTTTACTATCATTACTCTGAATTCTTTTCCAGGTAGGTTGCCTATTTTGTCTTCATTTATTTGGTCTTGTAGGTTTTTACATTGCTACTTCATTTGTAACATATTTTTTGTTGTTTCTTTTTTTTTTTTTGATGGATGGAGCTGTATTCCTGTCTTCCTGTTTGTTTGGCATGAGGCGTCCAGCACTTGAGTTTGCAGGTATTTGGATAGAGCTAGGTCTTGGTGCTGAGATGAGGACCTCCAGGAGGCCTCACTCTAATTAATATTCCCTTGGGTCTGAGGTTCTCTGTTAGTCCAGAGGTTTGGACTCAAAGCTCTCACCACAGGAACTCAGGCCCAACCTCCCACCTCAGAACCAAGATCCTGCAAGCCATGTGGCATAGCAAAAACAGAAAAACAAAAAACAAAATGCAACACAATAACAAAGAATAAAAATCAAAATAAAGTTAGAAAGATAAAAAATATATTAGGAGAAATAAAAATATAATTGAAACCAGGGAGCCCAAGAGGCTCCCTGGTGTCTAAGTGGACAGAGAAAGTGCTGGCCGCATTCCCTTCCATTCCTCTGTGTCCCACCCCCATGGTCACCCCCAGGGTATCCCCCATCCCTGCTGGACCCCTAACTGTGGGTGGGTCCCACTGGGTGTAGGAACTCCTCCCTTCCCCCAGCCACCCCTCAGGGGTCCAGGTCCCAGAGGTCCAGCCTTTACTTTTGCCCCCACTTCCCTCCCTCCTTCTCCCTCAGGACCTACGCACTGGAGGGGGGCCTTGGTGAGCAGAGGATCAGGCCAAGGATCTCAGCAGCCTCCTGGGGGCCCAAGTGGGCAGGGGAAACCTGGCCAATCTCCCTTTTGATCCTCTGCCCTCCCAATGGTTCCCCAATTTCCCCCCTCACGTGTAGGACTCCTTCCCCTCTCCCAGCAGCCCCTAAGGAGTGCCAGTCCTGTCCCACCTCCACTTCTCCTCTCCCCTCACTCCCCCCATGCCCCACATCCTACCTGGTCACTGGGGGTTCCTCCTGTCTGCTTAGGTGTCCGTGGTCCCCCAACAGTGCCTGGTAGGTGCCCTAGTTGTTCGGAGACACGAATTCCATGTCCTCCTAGTCCGCCATCTTGACTCCGCCCCACAGCAGGCAGATTCTTAACTACTCTACCACCAGGGAAGCCCCTGTTTGTCTATTTAAAATTTAGTCATTCTTTTAGGTTGTATAGTATCACATTGTATTCCTTTCTATATGAATTTAACATGTATTTATTAAATAACCTGTTGTGGGCCTAGGACTATGCTGGATTCTGAAGGATATTCCTAATGTATTTGTCAGGACTTCTCTGCTTGCAGATAAGAGAAACTCAACTTGAACTGGCGTAAGTGAAAAAGAGAGATTTGTTGTCCGTTTAACTACGGTGTTGCTGAAGTAGGGACTTGATCAGTCTCAGAACTCTGTTAGTCTCTCATTTCTGCTTTTCTCTGAGTTTGCAACACTAGTTTAAGTAGCATGAATATTTTGGGGGATGTGGGAGCCATAGAATGACATGATAAATGTAATTTTTAAAAAAGTCTTTCTGGTGGCAATGTTTAGAACTGGGAATGTGGAGACAGGAGGCTAAGGGGTTAGAGACATTTTAGTATGAGGGATTTGGACGACATTGCAAATATAAAGTATCTGAAGACCTTGATAACTGAATGGTTAATCATGATGAAAATGGAGAAATTAGTCAAATTAGTTATGAGGGTGGAATGATGTTTGGTTTATAAGCAAAATCCAATTGTTCCCTTAGGAAATGAAAGCTATTACAGTATAGTCTAAAATTAATAGCACCCACTTCTTATGATGTATTCATTATTCAGGACAGAAAGTTCAGTTGAGCATGCAGGACCACAGCTTACTCTTCTGTCCTAATAAACACAGGGTGTTGAGTATTTTTTCTGTTTCTGTGTAATAAATAACCCCAATATTACTGGCTTAAAACAACTGTAAGGATTTTCTTCTTATCTCATGGTTCTGAGGGTTGATTGGGCTCAGCTTGGCAGGGTTTCTCATGGGGCTGCTGTCATACTATCACTGGGGCTGGTGTTATCTGAAGGCTTCCTTGGGCATTTGTCTAGTGATCAACATTAGTTGTTGGCTGGGAGCTCAGCTGACGTCAGCTGGAGCAACTACAAGTTGTCTTCCCATGTATCATGGACTTCCTCACAGCATGGCACCTAGGTTCCAAGATCAAGTGTCCCAAGAGACCAAGGCAGAAGTAAGTGCCATTTTTATCATATAGTCTTAGAAGTCTTACAGTGTCACTTCCTCCGTATTATGTTGGTAAAGGCAATCACAAAAGGTCTGTCCAGGTTCAAGGGGAGAAGGCATAGTCCCACCATTTGATGGGAGGAGTGTTACCATCACACCGTAAGAAGAACATATGGGATGGGATTTGGTGGCCATCTTTAGAGAATTTCATCTGCCACACACTTATAGTAATAACAATTCAATGATGGATATAATTCCTCTTTCTTCTTTATTTTTTGGTGTATCTAAGAATCAACAAGATCATGAAATAGAGTGAGAGCAAAATGAATGGAAAATGGAAATATCAGAAGTATGGGTTTATTATTAATACAACGTAACTTACCAACTTTGTGATTCTGAACTGACACAGCCTTCTACCTCAGTAATAGAAAAGTAAACTCAGAATCATAGAATTGCTGTAGTGGAGCAGGTCACTAGGGAATATCTAGCACATTCATATGACTCCAGACAAAACTGAGTTTAACACATTCCAAGGAGACTTTTAAAAATCACCCTGTCCAGAATGTACCCATACAAGGAGAGTCGTTTATGGAATTTCTCAGTTGTGTGTTCCAGGTTCTTTAAAGAATTTGGGACCTTTAAAATTTTTTAAATATTATCAATATTTGTATTTCCCTCATCATAATATCTCATGGTATCTCTGAAATCTAGGTCTGAATCTGAAATATGCAAACAAATTCTATCAACCACCATAGACTGAAAAATCTCTCCAAACTAAAATATATTTTTTCATTCTCTTAAATGTTTTTCTTTCCTTTCCAGGAATATCTTACTACTAGATATTCCAAGATCTAATAACTATACAACCACAGCAGTAATTGAGGCCAATGACTTGCTTTAAGAGGAGAATCTTATGTTCAAATAAAATTTATTTGCAAAGAAATGGTCAGTCTTTAGTATAGAAAACTGATCAGTGCAAAGATGCTTACCTATCCTCTGGATATTAACCTCAATCTGTGTGGGTTTGCCAAGCCAGCCAGCTGCCTCCCCCTTCTACCCTCCTCTCCCTCTCTGTTACCATAAGACCGAGGGCTCTATAGAACTAGGTTCGAAAATCATGGGTTCCTTAGAATTCTGAGCAGATCAGTGAGAATGATTAGGAGGGAGTTTTTGAAGTACTCTCAATATGTCATTACCATCACTGTCATCATCATCATTGTCATCATCTTTAGAAACACTAAAAGCCTACATGTTCATAAGCTCCATGCAAGGTTGAATAGAGAGTATGTAGACAGTTACTTCATTCTAAGAAAAATAGCCCAGGCTGACAAGGCACAGAAAACAAAGCACAGGGTGAAATAATCTCACAAATTCATAAAGAATTAATATTGTTTTTTACCCATTCTATCCAAAGTACTTAATTCCCACAGCCAACATTTCTGAGAGAAGGGAATAGGTCTGGGAGTGACCAGCCTCGCATCTATTTCAAATCCAAGGAGAAAGATGGAAGAGATAGGGAGGGCTGGTTGGGGTCTCCTCTTTGTTGAAGTTGAACTTCCTTGTCTTAGGCATTGGCTATCTCTCCAGGTATAGTGGGGCAGTCCATCACAGAGGCCTGGAAACTTTTATTTAACCATGGTCTGCCAGCCCCAAATCATGTTAAAATGAAGATGCTGATTCATTAGGTCTGGGGCAGAGACAACATTCCACATTTCTAACAAGCCCCCAGATGATGTTCACAGACCACACCTGGGGAGAAAAGGTCTAGAGAAACATCCTTATTGTGGTTGAAAGCACGGATTTACCAGGTTACGTCTACCTGGACAGGAAAAGGAATACTTGGGAACTTCTGGCTCATCAATTGGAAACAATGACAAATTCTATCTACTACTTAACATTTGATGGTGGCTAGACAAGGTTATTTAAGTGCTGGGAAAGAAATGGAAGATATTCTGTATTACATAAATGTGTGTGTTATATACAAATAAAACATATATATATACACATATACATATAAAGAATATATTACATAATGTTTAATATACCAAAAAAACACACATTTTGGTGTATATATAAACTTTTTCAATCAAAAATGTGCTATATGTACTTTCCTATTAGACTAATGTAGAACAAGTTTCACATTGGGCTTTGAAAAGAAAGACAATGCAAAATAACGACATCACTTTAGTCCCTTTGTTCATTAATCAGACACTGGGTGTCTATTTTATCTCAAGCATTGGAAGTGAAGTAAGATAATGTCCTTACCTTCGGAGAGGGGGATGGTGATTCAGAGTCTAGTGAGAGACAAATATACATTTCTAAGCATTATGGTAACTTTTATAAAAGATATCTCCACTGAAGTTCTCTTTCCATATTGAAGGAAGAGTCTTGATTCATTATCAAGCCCGAGAAGACATTTCTGTTTACAAACTTGTTACTGAAACTTTCAACAATTCAGGTACAAAATGAGAAAGAATTCTTGTTCCGGAAAGCATACGGCTCCAACAGATGGCTGTTTTCTTAATGGAGCAGACTGTCTAACACTGAGAAGAAGTCAGAATTCCTGTTATGTTAAATAGCTTAAGTGACTGAAATGAAACCACCAATTCTTGACAACCTGCCAGATTGACTTCCCTGTGAAAACCGACTTTTGTTGTTTTGAAATGGCGTACTTCTTTCTCTTTTTCTGAGGCCCTCTACTCAATATGTGAGTTTGTTCTGTGGCCATTAGCTAAGTTTTCTCTCTCCTTGATAGGTAATGGCTTCCATGAAAAGTCCTGAAAGCAATTAAGGATCATGTCCACATAATAGCATCTTTCCTCTAAGGAGTTCTGATGAGTTTCAGTCTCTCCCTAATATTCTTAGATCAATAATCAGAAGGTTTATCAAACTCTCCAGGACTGTGGTCAGCACCTACAGAACCTCGGTGATAATTACTTTAAAAATGCAGGCAGTCGAGTTATGGAGATGACATCCCTTCTGATGAGGTTATGACTCAGGGCTTCATTTCATCCTCTGTTACCCCCTCAGTGGGTCCACAGACTGCACAAGCCCACGAAGCCATCCTGAATTGCCTCAATTCAGAAAACCTCCTCTTGGATTTGACACCAAGTTGGATAACTAGCAATCTATTCTGTACTCCGGATAGCTTGGTTAATGCTCTCCAAGAACCAGACATTTCAGGCACTGTTTAGATAGTAAAAGGAGGCAGAGACAAACTAAAACTCACTGAAGTTTATAAGGGCCACCAACATAGCAAACCTCCAAGTGGGACAGAGGGGTACACGAAGAGTCTCAGAGAGCAGGTACCTGGCTCCTTGGAGTTTGTTTCTCTGTCCCAAGGTTGATCCATGGAGTCTAATTCATATTCCACCATCTTGTTAACTATAACTGTACTCTTAGTACATGGGGAAGAACTCTCAACACTAGATGTCCTGCCCTGGGAAAGCTGTACCACTTCCCAAAGACTGCTTCAGTGGACTGGCACTATATTTCTCAGGAAGCTCTAATATTTTTCTAGGGTCAGGATATAAATGAGGAAACAAGTTTGAGAAATGACTTATCTAGGTGATCTTTCCCACCTGGACTGTCTTGCAGAATCAGCACAGGTTTGTAGAGTGCCCATTTGTCTCCAGATTTCATGTTCATTGTATCATTTAACCTTGACCATGATACTGTGAAGTAGGAATTTTTGTTCCTGTTTTGTAGTTGAAGAAAGAGGTTAATTAAAACAAAGGGACTTGTCCAAATCAAATAGCTGATTAAGTAATGGGACAGTTTTGACCCAAGGTCTTCAGGCTGCAGTTCTGTTTTCTTAATCACACAGTCTGGTTTTTTTTTTTAATTTTTATTTCATATTGGAGTACAGTTGATGTTGTATTAGTTTCAGGTGCACAGCAAAGTGATTTAGTCATACATATACATATATCTATTCTTTTCCCATATACAGAGTATTGAATAGAGTTCCCTGTGCTCTTCAGTAGGTCCTTGTTGATTATCTATTTTTTATAACACAGAGCATGGCTTTGAATGTGGCATCTGACCAGAGAAGCTCTGGGCCCAGTGTAAGAACCAACACTGGTCTGAGGTGTGGAAATTTGAGCAGGACATACATTTCACTGATATGCATCCATTGCCTCTCTACCTTCTGGGGAATCCTTGTTTGGCTGCTTAGGTTTTTTTGTTTTGTTTTGTTTTTTTGTGTGTGTGATTTTTGGAGAAATAGATGGGAAGAATTGGAGGAAACAAATATGGTTAAGTAGTTGCTGTGATATGCAGGACTTCAAGAAGCTGGTGATGGGGAGACAAGTGAGTCCTATTATGCGATCATATTTACCTCTAACTTTGACACTACTTTGAGTATTCTTGAAAGATTTAAAATAAAGTACTTTAAAAAAAAATTAGGGACTTGTATTTCTTTGGAATGTGATAATGTACCAAGATTGGCCAGGAGGTGGTCCAGTTATCTCTGGGTTCTAAAGTGAATAAGGAATCACTGGGGCAGTCCATCCTATCTGTCAATCTACTTCTGACTAATATTTCCTTCAAGATTTTTTGTGCACCTTGGTTCCAGTGTGGGTGTGTGTGTGTGGTGTGTGCATGTGTGCTTTCACTCAGGCTCGAATTGGCAATAGGTTCACCTTGCTCCACAATTTCTTTAGAAAAAGACATCTTAAAGGAGCTTGTGCCCTATGCTCCAGTCCCATGAGGCTCTGCCTTAGTGAAATAATACCATGAAAGTGGTTGACTTTTCTCCTTACAAGGCATGATGACAGCAGACTAAGTAAGCAATATTCATATCAAAGAAATCCCTCCAAGGTACCACCTATTTTCAGCTTTCTTACATTAGGTTGGCATCTGTTAATGTGCCCAAAAAGTTTGCCTGCACAGATTACAACTGCAGAACCGGCCAAGGATCATGTTCGGTGCAGAACAGGCCACCTGGGAACCGAGACCCAAGACAACAAGGGGAACGAGAGACCTCAGAGGCAGGGCACAGATGGGATGGAAAAACCTTATGGTAACTGCTCCCAAGAAATTACTTGAACATCATATATGAGGCATTTGAATGCCTTCACCAAGGTCGTTAGCTGTGTATGGAGCAAAGGCTTATTTTTAAAGTTTGACGTAGTCCGAGGAATGCTTTGTTCCTAATTTAGAGCACTTGTACTGAGAGCTTCCAAGCCCTCGGCATCTGCTGCCACCCACTACATGTTTTGCAGCAGGCCAAAGTCCACTGTGGTGAAGTCCAAGAGTTCGTCAGCTCCACAGGGAGCCAGCAAAGCCTGGGAGAGAGGTTGTTTGGGGAGATTATTTAGAAAGAAAATGAGCTTTTGGAAAAGACCTCTTGGGTATGAGAGTTTGGATTCTATTTGATTAAGTATTCACTTCTCTCCCCTTTCTGTTGTGGGTAGAGTATTCTTCTCTGCTCTTTTAATTTTGGGGTTGGCCATGGGGTTTGCTTTAGCCCATCAAATGTTAGCAGGTATAAGGCAGACAGAGGCCTTAACTGAACTTGTGTGTTTCAGCTTGGCTCTTGTACTCTGGTGATCTGCCAGAGAGCGTCTGGATAGCTGCCTTTCCTACAAAAAGCAAATCTGAATTCAGTGCACAGTCTAGTGGACCCACAGCCTAAAGTAGAGCCATCCAGCTGAGCCCAGCCCAGATTTGTGATTGTGGTATTAATGCTTGTTGTTATAAGCTGTTAGGATATTTGTTACATAACATTAGGATAGCAATAGCTGACTAATACATGGGGTTAATGATTTTTATGTTTTTTCTGAACCTAGGTGGACATTTATGTAAACTGACATGATAGAGTTAAAACTCCTTTTACACAATGTATAAGAAGGGAGCTTCGATCTGGAACTATGAGACAAGTAAAAACAGTGGCTTGTGACACAGTGGGCTACGCTCTAACAAAGATGACAGCTGTCTCCAAAGTGAGGCCATGGAGAGCCAGGATTAGCAGATACTAAAAGGTGGCAGCAGAATATTTAAGTTAATTTGGTCCATAAACCTGAAGAATTCATTGAAATTCTCTAGCTCATAGAGACCACCTTAAAATTGTCTAAAACATTTTGAATTTAAGTTGAAATTTTTAACTTAGATTTTCAGATTCCTAGCATCTCTTGAAAAAAAAATCAGAATGTCAGAAAATGGTGAGCTCACATTTCTTCCTGATAATAAATATGGGAGCTGAGTTGTTCCCTCTAGTTGTGCTTTGCAGCTTGCTGAAGTCCCTGCCATGTTCTGTTATTCATTTTCAGCTGTCTCGTGTGAATTGGTTGCTTGTCTTATCCTTAAGCACAGGAATTGGGAATTGTGACAACTACTAGTTCAACAACCGTCCCCCTAATTTTAAGGAAATCTAGAGGTAAAGAGACACCCAAGTGCTTAGCTCAGAGGCAATGCTCAGTAGGGTAACCATACATCAATTTTGCCCATGACAGTCCTGGTTGATGCCTATTGTCCTGGGCTAATTTATCAATTTGCATGAAAAATTCTGGAGGACTATCTGGCAGGTAATACTGGCTTTTATTACCTCAGGTGCGCCACATATGCCTTTCCATTCGGTCTGGGTTTGCTCACAGCATCGTGGTCTCTGGTAGTTCAAAATCTTATATGGTGGCTCAGGGTGTCCCAGGGTTACAAGGCAGAAGCTGTATCACTTTGTTTGAATTGGCCTTGGAAGTGATGCATCATTACTACTATGTCATTCTATTGGTCACCATGCCACCCAGATTCAGGGCAGGGGACTTAGATGCCGCCTAGTGTTGAATGACTAGGCAGTTAGTGGCAAAGTGAAGACTAGAGCCAAGTCTGTTACTCCACCCAATGTGTATTTTTTCATTCCAAGAAGCCCTATCTGCCTCCATTCTCCATTCTACTTTTTACCTTTCCACTTGTATTATACTATTACATATATTATATTATTAATGTATGAGCACCTATCTATTCTAAGAGAGCTAAGCCATGAAATGGTCTTTGGAAAGTCGTACAAAATCTTGGAATTATGTGGAAAATATGTTTTTATGTGTGTATCAGTCAGAGCTCTCTGTTGCACACATAGTTTAAGAATTTATTAAAGGGCTTTAGATAGTTCACTGCATCCCTGAAAAAGTCTGAGAACCAGGCCTGGAAGCTTCAGAGCTAGGAACAACTCCAGCATTATACCACAGACTGTTCTGGGGAAGAACTACCGCCACTGTTCTTGGACAGACTCACCGCACCTCACCAGCTGTCACAGAGCACAGTGTTAGGACCTCTACCCACTATTGTTTCTGAAAGCTCACTGTCTTTGCCTCTGTCCTAGCCAGAAAGGATCTGTGCTACACCTGCTTCCAAATGTCTTGTGCATTTGTACTTGAAAGGTTGAACCTAGGCCATGTGTCTGTACCATAGTTGCAACTATAGGAAGTGGATTTCTAGCGTCTATTCTGGGGATAAGGTGGAAAAATCTTCAAGCACAAGAACAGTGTTTATAAGGTGCTGAGAAGGCAAAAACACAAAAAAGTCCATCACGTGAATGTGTACATATGTGGGCTTTTCTGAATCAAGTGTTCCTAGTTTTCATCATATCTTCAGAGAGGTTCCTAATCCTTACATATTAAGAATCACTGTTACATGGACTTCCCTTTTATAGACACAGATCTGTGTGTTTGTGTCCATGAATCCATTATGCTTTTCAGAATTGAGGACTGTGAAGTCCAATTCTCTACATCTCTCTACCCCAAAATATTCAATTAATAAAATCCAGATGGATAATAAAGTGGTATTTTTGTTCCATAGCTAAATCTGTTTTGTGTCCCTCTTTGGGCTGATGGTATAGTATAAAGTTCACTAAAGCCTTGATTAACAAGGATGCTTATTTTAATAGATTTTGTTTGTTTGACTTCTGCTTTGAGAATGGAATGGCAAAATCAAAAGAAAACAAAAATCATAGGCAGCTTCCAATAGGATTTGTTCTAAAAATATACTTTCAGGGGTGGGCGGTAGTGGATAAGAGTAAGAACACACTCAGCTCAAGTTCCTACAATTTCCAATACTTGATACAAGCAGATTCCCTGGGGACTCGGTAAATGCTCAACTATTTTAAAAAACCAACTTTTCTCACTATTTAGGCAAAATATAGAGTAAAGTATTTGGGGGGATTCCACACAATACATAAGATAAGAACTTAAAGGAACATCAAATCTGAGGCATAGAGAGGTTGAAGTGTTTCCTTCAAGATTAGTAAGCTTATGGCAGAGACTGAACTGGAACTGAGGAATTCTTATCCCAATGTGGTGTCCTCTCCTCTAAAACACCTTAGGATGTCTTGTAACAAAGATTTTGTATCAGTTAGTTACAGCTGTGTAACAAACCACCTAAAAATTTAGCTGCTGAAAAAGAAGCCATTAGTTAATGTTTGTAAATGTGCAGGTTGGCTGGGTGGTTCTGCTGCCTTGGGCCAGCTCTGCTACCTCAGCTGGGCTCACTCATGGGTCCATGATCAGCAGCTTGTTGGCTAGATGGCTTAGCTAATCTTGGTCGGGCTTTATCACATACCTGGTGTGATGTAAAATCCAGTGCTTCAGCTGGGAAAATGAGGTCAACTATGCTTCATAAGGTTCAATCCTCCAGTAAGCAACACAGACCTGTTCTCATGGTGATCTCAGAGTTCCAAAAGGTAGAGTTCTAGTCTGGGAACTGGATTATGGGAATCATCTCACTCTACTAGCCAAAATCCAGATTCAAGTTTGGAGACAAGATATCAACTCCTTGATGGCAGAATCTACTAAATCACATTACAAAAATATAGAGAAGCTGTAAAGAATTAATGCCATGTTTATCAATCAATCTGCCATAATTAATTAATTCATTCAAACTTTATTGATTGTCTTCCTGTCATACTTTATTGATTGTGCCTGGCCTAGTGTTACAATAAACACTAGAGATACAATAAATAATAAGAATCAATTTTGTGCTTATTTCTTAGTGAAAAATATCAAATAACCAAAACATCTCTTTCCTTAGGTAATCTGGTGATTCAGGATCAGATTTCTTAACACTGTCCTGAAAGTCATTAGTCCTTAAATTTGATATTACACCTTCTATTAAAAAAAAATCACACAAAAATCAGTAGTAATTTAGTGTGTATAAATGAAAATTGGCCTTGGTGAGAATAACTGACTTCTCAGAAACGCAGCCAATAAGGAACTGTTCAGGCTAGATGAGTTTTTACAGATCTCAGGGAGAAACTGGAGCTCTAAATGCTAAATTTATCTTACAAGGATATCATACGTACATTTGACAACTTGAAGGTTTTTAGATTACAGGGAGAGTTTTTGCCATCTATATCTGATGTTTCCCCATCTAATTGTTATTTCAGCTGAGATGTGTAAGGCAGACTGAAGAGTGTCCCCAAGCAATGAATGAGTCACTTAATTTTTAGAATTTTTAGACTTTGATTGATTACTTTGCCAGGTATTGACAGTAGTATTTTCATGTTATCCAGATGCAGGGCCTGGTCTAGTCAGGGTCAAAGATGTTCTTTAGTAAAATAGTTTAAAATTTTCAAAATATACCCAATAGAAACTAAGTAACTGTCCTGTAGAGAATAACTAAAATGCTAGATAAAGTAGAAACCAAAATATTTTCTTAGAGGTAATGAAGAGTTGACAAGGTAGCAAGTCGTTACTGGGCCAAAATATAAGGGAAAGCTGGAATCCAGGGAAGTAAGCAGAGCACTGAAGCCAGTTTTATCCTGAGAATATTTACCTGTTCAGACAAATGTGGACTTCAATTTTGATGGCCTCATTGGATGAGACACATAAAAATTAAAGCCTAAGAGTCCATTCAAATCAGAGAGTAGTAACTGTACACCCTTCACCCATTAGGCTAGTGCCCCAAGGGGTTCAATGTTAGAATAAAGGAGAATCAGAAGTAATCTTAACCCTGTATTTATTATAGGGCCCGCAAAAAGTTTCTTTGATTCTTGGCTGGAGGAAAAATAGTCCCAAAGAGATTGTGTCTACAAACTAGCCTTCCAAGAATTTTCATCCTTAATATAGACCATCACATACATTAATGGTTCAGAAACATTAAAAAAAAAAAACATGCAGAAAGTACTTAGGTTGGATACTCCCCTAGACACCATGTAGAAAAAAACACCAATTCTTTCTTTCAGAATGTATATCCATTTTAGGTCTCAGAGAATGTTCATAAATGACTTTTCAAGGAAAATAAATACTATACAGTAAAAATTAATTAAGCACAGAAGAAGATAAAGCATAAGCAAGAACCAGCAGAAACCAAACTGGGCAACTGACAGTTATAAAGTAATTTAATATACCTAAAAGAAAAAAGACAAGTAGAAATAATCTTCAGAGAACAGACACTATGGAAAGTGACTTAACAGTTTTAAAAGAGTACCAAATAAAACATGTAGAAATTTTTAAAAATACAATAACTGAAATACAAACAAACAACTCAATAGATAAGATATCAGTAGTTTAGACACAGCTGAAGAGAGTATCATGAATGGAAAGATGGGTCAGAAGAATCGTGAAGTAGGATTATTAGTTGAAAATGATAGTTTTCTCAGAGGCCACTATAAAATCAATGTTCTGAATGGACAGGGAAGAACTCGAGATGAGCAGAGAGGATTTGGGTGGGCATGGACAGCTGGAATAACTAATTTAAGCCGCGTGGTTATCCAATCTCCCTTGGGTTATGTGGGGCTTCAGGAGGTAATAAATAAAGAGCATGGCCTTATATCTCCAAAATTAGAGTCTAGCAAATAATAAGATAGAATAATTCATACTATTTAATTTTTTTCCATGAAAAGAGTACATTCTTTTATTGTTTTTGTTCATACATGTTGTTTCAACTTTCAGTAATAAAATTCAATAAATTTGATTCCTTAATCATAAAAACTTGCTTTCACATTATTTACATGTTGCCAACGTCTACAGCCATTGGAATAGAAAAGGCAGAGTGTGGCATTCAGCATATTCAGGTGAAAATTCAGGTATACCCAGGTCTGGGGCTGCCCTTTGCTGCAGGTAACTGGGGACGTAGGGAAGCAACTCTTGGAAGATAAAAAGGTATTAAATGTCATTTTGATGCTGAAGACCCTCTGTCCCAATCTGGGTGAGTGTGCATACACATACATGTGTGTAGCACTCTCATGATAAAAGAGAAGTAAACCTTTCCTTTTTAACTGTGTTGGGGGTACAGACACACAATATGATTCATTTTGAGGGAGTAGCCTTAAAGATAGACTTATTTGGGCACAATTATGACCAAGAAACCTGAGCTTCTAACCCAATTGAACCTGGGGCAGAACCAGTGCCTGGAACAGAGTAGGTGTCTATTGAATTGAATTGACTGAATGTGTTACTGGAAAAATGTTGATATTGGACTATTTACAGTCTCTCCCAGTGTAAGAATAATTCTATTTTTGCCCACTTCACTTATGAGCCTTTTGGGAGCTGAATTGGGCAACACTAGAGCATTCAGGAAGGCGAGAATGATTTACATTGGAAAGTTTAAAGGATTACTCAGAAGGTTAAAGAAAATAGAATAAATCGAAAGATGAAGGTTGTGGGCAGAGAAAGCAAGAGCTCACACAGACTGGTGTTTGAAGGAGATTTGAGGGGAAGCTTTCTTTTTTGAAATTTAAGTTGATTGATTGATTTGCCACACAGCCGGGCTTGCAGGATCTTAGTTTCCTGATCAGGGATTGAACCCTGGCCACGGCAGTGAAAGCACTGGGTCCTGACCACTGGACCACCAGGGAACTACCAAAGCTCCTTTATATATGACAATCACATACAGAGAAACAAGAAGAAATGGGAAAAGCAATTTTAAGAGACTTTATAGTATGCTATGAATCAAATCCTATTTTGGTACATTTTATAGACATTTCAGAACAAATTTATTTTCTTTTAAACTATTTTTTGGGTCTTGGACTGGTGTTACTTTGAATACTGTGCTCTCTGGAGACTGGGCTTTCTGATGATTTTAAATAAATGAAATGTACAACCCTAGGTTCTTATGAAGCAGATATTTCTTTGAAATAAAAAAAGAAAGGAAATTATGACATTTTATTGGTTCTAAGATATACTTTTACTTTTTAAAAAATTGTTAAAAATTGTTTTAAAAATTGAAGTCTAATTGATTTCAGGTATGCAGCATAGTGATTTGGTATTTTTACAGATTATACTCCATGAAAAGTTATTACAAAGTAATGACTATAATTCTCTGTGCTATACAATAGATCCTTGTTGCTTATCTATTTTTATACATAATAATTTGTATTTCCAAGTTCCATACACCTATCTTGCCCTTCCTAACTTTCCTCTCCCCACTGGCAACCACTAGTCTGGTTTCTATATCTGCGAGTCTGTTTCTGTTTTGCTATATATATTTGTTTGTTTTACTTTTTAGATTCCACAAATAAGTGCTATCATAGAGTATTTTTCTTTCTCTGACTTATTTCACTAAGTATGATAGTCTCTAGGTCCATCCACATTGCTGCAAATGGCAGAATTTCATTCTTTTTACGGCTGAGTAATATGCCACATCTTCTTTATCCATTCATCTGTTGATAGATACTTAGGTTGTTTCCATAAGTTGGCTACTGTAAATAATGATGTTATGAATATTGGGGTGCATGTATTTTATTGAATTAGTGTTTTCTTTGTTTCTGGATATATATCCAGGAATAAGATTGCTGGATCATATGGTAGTTCTATTTTTGTTTTTTGAGGAATGTCCTTACTGCTTTCCATTCCCACCAAGAGCATACAAGGCTTCCCTTTTCTCCATATCCTTGCCAACATTTGTTATTTGTAGATATTTTGATGATAATCATTCTGACAGGTGTGAGTTGATATCTCATAGTTTTGATTTACATTTCTCTGATGAAATGTTAATGAGTATAATATTCTCTCCTTGTATTGATACTTTTGTCACTATATAATGCGCTTATTTGTCTTTTGTTAGAGCCTCTGTTTTAAAGTCTATTTTGTCTGATATGAATATTGCTACCCCTGCTTTCTTGTCAATTCCATTTGCATGATATATCTTTTTCCATCCCCTCACTTTCAGTCTCTGTGTTTTTAGCCCTGAAGTGAGTCTCCTATGGGCAACATATAGATGAGTCTTTTTTTTTTTTCTTTTTTTAAATCCAATAAGCCACTCTATGTCTTTTGATTGGAGCATTTATTTCATTGAAATTTAAAGTAATTATTGATAGGTGTGTACTTATTGCCATTTTATTACTTTTTTCCCATTGTTTTTTGTACTTCTTCTCTGTTGATTTCTTTTTCTTTTTGTTTCCTCCCCTGTGGTTTGATGATTTTCTTTAGTAGTATGCTTGGATACACTTTTACTTTTAACCTTTCTGAAATTGGGATGTGCCTTTATGTTTGATGAAGAATCAGGGTTTAATTGGTAAGATCTTTTCTTTGTTATTGATATATTTATTATTGACACATTAAGCTTCTTGACAGCATAAGCTTCTTGATAGCATGTTATGTAATTCACTTCAATTCTTAAAGGCTATGTGGCAAATATTTTCATGGCAATATCCCATGCCACTTGTCCTTAATAAATTTCCTTCCATAAAATGTCACTGAATCCCTGTGAATTCAACCCACATTTATGAGACTTATTTTGCAGCTTGTTTTTAAAAGGAAGAGTGAAATCTGGGGAAATAAACAAATATTTGACATTTAGTTTTTTTAAAAAAAAAAAAGCAGACAAGTGACTTTCTGACTTCACATAGAAAATAACCAGCACCGTTTTCCAAATAACTTCCAGTTCTTCAGTGGCCCTGGGAAGAATGATAACTGAGAGAGGCTTTTTAGACTAAGCTTTGGGGTAGACAGGTGCAAAAGGGACTGGAGGACAAAAATCAAGAAAGGGGACCCAGATTTTAAAATAAGTATCCACCCAATTAAAAATGCACCAAGGATTTGAATAGGCATTTCCCCAGAGAAGATATGCATATGGCCAAGTCACATAACATCATTAGTCATCAGGAAAATGCAAATCAAAACTGCAGTGAAATACTCTTCATATCCACTAGGATGGCAATAATCAAAAAGGCAGAAAACAACAAGTGTTGGCAAGGATGTGGCAAGATTGGAATCTTCATATATTGCTGGGGATGTAAAATGGTGCACTGTGAAATGGAAAACTGTCGGCAGCTCCAAAAAATTAAACAGAGTTACCATTTGAACTAGCAGTTCCACTCCTAGGTATATACCCAAGAGAGCTGAAAACATATTTCCATGCAAAAACTTATACATGAGTGTTTATAGCACCATTATTTATAATAGTCAGAGAGTGGAAACAAACCAAATGTCCATCAAGTGATGAATGAAGAAATACAATGTCTACACAATAGTGTATTATTCAACTATTAAAAGGAATGAAGCACTGATCCATGCTGAAAACTGAACCTTAAAATTTTTATGCTAAATGAGAGAAGCCAGACACAAAAGACCCCATATTGTATAAATCTAATCATTTAAAATGTCCAGAATAAACAAATCCTCAGAGACAGAAGATAGATTAGTGGTTTCCAGGGACTAAGGAGAGGAAATGGGGGAAAATGAGGAATGGGAAGTGACTGTTGATGAGTATGGTGTTTCTTTTTTTTTTTTTTTTGCGGTACGCGGGCCTCTCACTGTTGCGGCCTCACCCGCTGCAGAGCACAGGCTCCGGACGCACAGGCTCAGCGGCCATGGCTCATGAGCCCAACCGCTCCGCGGCATGTGGGATCTTCCCGGACCGGGGCACGAACCCGTGTCCCCTGCCTCGGCAGACGGACTCTCAACCACTGCGCCACCAGGGAAGCCCCGGTGTTTCTTTTTGGGGAGATGAAAATGTTCTGGAATTAAGAGTGGTGATTGATGAGCAACTTTTGACTATACTAAAAACCATTGAAATGTGTACTTTAAGAAGGTGAACTTTATGTATATGAATTATAGCTTAATACAACTGTAATTAAAAATATATGCAGAAGGGTCAAAGAAACAAATGAACAGTGCAGGGACTCCAGGGGACAAAGAATGGCTACTGAATTCTCGCTTGTGTGCAGAAAGAGGCTGTTGGTATGCCTGGAATCCAAGGTGAGCCTGGCTTTCTCCACCTGTGATCCAGAATCTACTATTTGGTGACTGACCTAATTTCATCTGTCATAAGCAGTTTTGTGCTTTGGGGTTGGTGCCATAAGTGAAAGTCAAAGAACATGGCTCTGTGTGGTCTAGCCCTACTATCAGGGTGCTGCTGACTCATGAGGTGCCTAAACAACACTGTAGCTTTGAGTTAATGACATTTATTATTCACATATCAATCATTATTTTTTTCCACCTTAGTACTAATAGCTGGATGGGTAAACAAATTTATTCACTGTAAATGCAGTATTTATTGAGAGATTTCACTATGGTGGGTTTGGGGTTTCAGTAGTGAATGAGACATGACCCTTGACATCAAAGGTGTCAATGGAGGATGTATTTAAGTAAGAAGGCCAGTACATTGCAGTTGGTATATACTCTATAAGTGAAAGAAAGTACATGGTGTTAATGGATTAATTGTATTAGTAGCCACCCTGTGTCCACATCATTTTCCCTATAACACCATAGTATCCTTTTAATCTTGATCAGGGCTGGTCTTGTCTCTTACATTCACCAATAGAATGTGGTGGAAGTAATGGTGTATTAGTTCTGAGTTTAGACTTCAAGAGGGCTTGAATGCCTTTGCTTGTTCTCCAGATCCTGCCTTGGACATGTGAAAAACCCATGACTAGCTTGCCAAAGAGTGGAAAAAGCACATGGAGAAGAGCCAGATCAGCACAGTTGTTCCAGTCAAGGCTCCAGACATGTAAAAGAACCCAGGCAGGATCAGCCACCAGCCAACTCCTAGCTGACTACAGATGTACAGATGAGCCCAGATGAGATCAGCCTGTCCCAGCTCAGATCAGCAGAGCCTGGCACTTATCTGTAGACTCACAATCAATGGAACATGGTTGTTAAAAACACCAAGTGTTGGTGGTGTTTGTTATGCAGCAAGAAATAACTGATGTAGGATGCAATGGGAGCACAGATGATGGGGAGCTTGGGTGTATCAGAGAAGTCTTCCTAGAGGAAGTGACATTTAGTCTATAAAGCTAAAGATGAATAAGAGACAAGGAAAAGAGAGAACCTGAGTGTGTGTATAAGTGTGTTTTCAGGAGTGGTTCAAGGGAAAGAGGAACAGAAAGGGTCTAAGTAGTTGAGGGAATAGTATTTAAAAAGCCCAGGAAGTGAGATGGTCCATAAGGCAGGAATGGAGAGTTATGTATGAACCAAATCATGTAAGATCTCAAACAATTATTAAGGGATTTAGACTTTATCCTGAGGATTGCTGGGGTCCATTAAAGGCTTTTAATTCCATTTTTACTCTTGTATGTTCAGTCTTGCTCCAGTATGGAGAAATGGTTACATGATTTAAGACTTGAGGCATGCGCAAGGCACAGGGATATTAGCTCGGTACTTTGTGACAGCCTGGAGGGGTGGGATAGGGAGAGTGGGAGGGAGGGAGACGCAAGAGGGAAGACATATGGGAATATATGTATATGTATAACTGATTCACTTTGTTATGAAGCAGAAACTAACACACCATTGTAAAGCAATTATACCCCAATAAAGATGTTTAAAAAAAAAAAAATTTGAGAGCCACTACCAACTGGCTTCACAGAAAAAAAAAAAAAAAAAAGACTTGAGGCATGGAAATCGTTTAGAACCTTGGTAGGTGGTGGTGGGGATGGTGGCTGAACTTGGGTATTAGCAGAGAGGATAGAAAGTGAACGAAGCTGGGGGCTATTCCACAGGGTCAGAATTGACCGAGGTTGGTGAATTATTGGAATGGGGATGATAGAGAGCCAGCTGTCAGTGATGATGCCCACCTTTTGGCTTGGGCAACTGAAGAATTGGTGTTGGTTTTATTCACTGATGAAGAAAACAAAGGATGTGGAGCAGGTTTGAGTGTAAGGAAATTCAGTTTGGTGTATACTGTATGTGGCAGATTACATTTTCCAAAGATGCCTATATATTCATGTACTTCAGTGTAAGCGACACTGCTCCCAAAGCGAGATGGGGTCTGTATTTGTTCCCTCCCCTTGAATCTGGGAAGGGGCTGTGAGAACACCAATGAATGGGGTCCAGCAGAAGTGATAGTATGCAATGTAGAGGTTCAGTCATAAAAATTTTGATCCAGTTTCTGCCTGGTTCTCACTTGGGAAGCTCATACTTGGAGTCCAGCCAACATATTGTGAGAAAGCCCAGGCCATGTGGAGAGGACACATGTTGTGGTCCAGCCCGGAGCCCCAGTTAGTCTCTCAGTGATGTATCATCAACCACCAGACATGAAAGTAAATTAGTCTTTGGAAAATTCCAGCTCCCAGCCTTCTAATCTTCCAACCGAAGCCCCAGATATCATGGCGTAGAGACACGGCATCTCTGCTCTGCCCTGTCTGAATTCTTGACCCACAAAAACTATGAGAGATTAAGAAATAACTCTTATTGCTTTAATCCACTAGGCTTTGGAGTAATGTGTAACATAGCCATAACTAACTAACATATTGCAATTGGAGACATCCTCATAACTCAAATGTATATTTCTTTTTCAAAAATCAGTGTGGCCAACTCTTTTTTTATCTGTTGTATGAAGAAACTTGCATCAAATACTCTGTCAGTTCTTGTCACATCCACTATTTGTCAAAAAACTTTTGAAAATTTTTCCTTCCTTAGCTTTGGTCAAGGAAGGAGGGGAGGAAGGGAGGATTCTGAATATGGGAGTAATGGGCAAGTTTAACGCCATTTCCGGAAGGAGGTGGTGGACTGATGGAATGATGACAACTGTGCCCTCCGACCCAAGCATTGCAGTCTCCTGATTTCCTGCACAGGCACTGATGTGCCCCATCAGGGTGGGCATTACTTCCCTAAAAATTGGTATCAATGCTGCTCCCACCTTCCTGCCCATCAGAAGAAGTTTGGCCCCAACACCACGAAATAACAGCTGGGTTGTGTTAAGAAATTTTTATTGTTTCCTTTGGATTTGTGATGAAAGCACATAAAATTACAAGTGGAAGAAACATCATGCCACAAAATTGCATAGAATTATTACAAAAATGTGAATTATGCATTTTAAATAATTTGAGCTAGAAGAACCAAAATATGTACATTTTAAGAGCTTCAAATACTTTGTTCTATCTTTTTTTCTTCTGAAAAGGCAAAAGTCACAATGTCCGATCCATCACAAACAATATTTATACAGGGCACAGGCACAACATTAAATCCAAAGTAACGCAAGCAATGGCCCTTTCTTTCGAAATTATTTAATGACAGCTTATCTATCATAGGAGTATTAATTAATGTATGGTGATGTTGAAATGCTGAAATGAACTGTTAAAAACCAAAAACACATGGCATGTCATTAGAACTTTGAAAATTCTCAGTACATGGCCCAACCCATGCTATTCTCAGTAGTGTAAGGGTATCATAGGGGCATAGTCTAATTTAATACACAGCTCTACTCTCTATTATAGGAAAAACCACAGTACAGAATTTCACACATTCAACAAAGAACAAGGCAAATACAGAAAGGCACAAAACTGCACATCATATAGACCCTTTTTCTTTATCTTAGTCTATTTCAAGTAATATTAATATTATTAAATGATAGTATCACTGTAGTAACTTCAATGATGCAAGATGGACAGTGTTACGTGCTACCCCCACAACTGCAAAAAGTGTCATTGTACAGATATAAAAATGTGATTACAGGAAATGGCCAAATACAAACATATTGCAAAATGACTAGAGTCACTAAGGTAATGAAATCCAACTACCAAAACAGTTTTGTGTAAGTCAAGGTTATTCAACTTCAGTCTATCTCTGGACTAAAATGTGATACAATGTTCTGTAATAATCACCATTGCATTTGGTTATTAATGCTATTATTAGTTCATTCTTCTGCAATTTTAGCCAGTCTGTAATTTTGTTTATAAAAATGCAGCATTCTATTTTGACCATTCTTGCTTCCTTATGATTAATGCCTTTCTTTCAAGGTGCAAAAGTAGAATGATTTACAAAAGAGCTCTCATTCAGTGGAAGTTAAGTTTTATTAAGTGTCTAATTAACACCCTAAATCCTTTAGATCAAAATATAGTCATCTCCAAAGGGGATGGGATTTTTTTTCCCCTTGTGTCTCCCTAGATGTGTTTTTTAATCAAACACTACTTCCTAATGTTTGAACTAAGCCCTCATTTTGATTAAAACTTAATTGTGATCCCTAGTTATTGCTTAAAGTTAAATAGAATAATTTCCATAAAAATATTAAATTCTTAAAACACAATTTTCAGGACACAACTAGTTTTTGTGTTTTAAAATGTTTTACTAAGCTACAATCAGACAGGTTTAAAGTAAAATAAAACTGCACATCTTGCTTCAGGGCTTTAACTTCAATGTTCTTTGTGTTACTCTCTAAGTTATATTTTCCTCTATATAATTATTCTCTCTTACTTAAGACCTTTCAATAATGTTTTAAATCAGTTTCACCATAATATAATTTGTTTCTCCTATGCCACTTAACATAGGAACTTAACAAAAAGACAGTTAAGTGAATGAAATGTACATAGGAAATATATAATGAAAGATTATTTTAATGTGAGAAATAAATTGAAATCTGTCAGATTTAAAAATTATGGAAGATACTAATACATTTCCATATTGCTGTCCTATACATTTTTGTATATTCTGACCATTAAAACAAGCTTAAAATACTTAAAATCCAGTTTTTGATCTTACAAAATATACATCAAAGTCATCTTCTAAGTTCTCAATCTACCTCAACTTGCATCAAAGCCTCCATCAATTGTTTCTTAGAATTTTAATGTAATTTGATATCCACATAATATAGATATTTGACCATTTTCTTCTCTGTCATTGAATTGGTTTTACGTCTTGTGGAAGAGATCTGGATTATTGCCAATTAAGAAACTCATATTCACACACATATGAATGTGTGTGTGTGTATGTGGTGTATATGTATGTACTTATATGGCTGAGTGCATACATATATACATGTAGATAACATATACCATTTATATGTGGGTCTGTGTAGTCTCTAGATAAATATTTAATCTTTATCTCTATATTAAAAATAAATGAACCATAAAGAAAGTCAGACAGCAAAATAACTGCTGGAACCTATTCACTCTGATTGAATCTCTGCTCATCATACATCGGCTCAACTATTTTTATTCAATTAAAAAGATCTTTGTAGTTGTTTAAGGATTTTAGGCCAATAACCAATGAGTACCCAGACTTTGAGTGCAAATAGTCGACTCAGATAGCACACTGCCTGGAAGTGTGTGGCCAACTTGCTCACACAGCCAAATGTACAAGTCATGTTGCCAAGTCTGGGGATGGCTTTACTGGACAAGGACACAATCAAGGCAGAAAACCAGCTTATTTGAGCCACTATGGTATCAAATAAAGCCATGTCAGCAACAAATACACTGATGACTCTATGATAAATAAATTGCAAGCCGCCAGTGCTTGCAAAGCAAAGGATGAAACAATTTAATATGCATGTTAACTCGAAGATATGGTAGTTGAGGGGCAGTTAGGAAAAAAAGTGCTCAAAGTTGGCTGTTCAATAGTGTTAAATAGTGCTATGCATTTCTCAACTATTTCTATTACTTTGACATACTTTACACCAGAGCTTCAACTAAAAACATGAGCTTGCTTTTCTTCAAAGAAGACGCTGTCCTTCATTAAATGTTCCATGGAGCCTGGAAGTTGCCTGCTTTGAATTTACTACTGGAAAGAAAACCAAAATCCCACCACATACATGCACTCTTCACTAGCAGACCTGCAGTAGTTTCCACATAACACATGGAGCCTGGGTATGGGGAAGCTGAATGGATCCTTCTGGAACTCTCCCTCCAGTGTGGATTTTAATCTAAGGGATGCTTCTCAGGAAGATGCTCCTGGGCAGTGATCTTTGTAAGAGAGAGTCCGATGGAGCTGGAGTGGCCATGCGTGTTCTGAAGGCCAGGAAGAAACAATCACAGGGGAGTATCAAATTCTTTTCCTGGGTTTTCTCCTTCCAGCTTCTCACTGGAAGGAGGCTTGTGGTTCAGTTTTCCAGGGTCTGAGGTCAGCAGTGGAGGGGCAGAGCTGTGATTGCTGTCCTCACTGATCTTCCCTTTCATGGCTTCCTGCACGAATTCCAAAATCTCCAGGGGCAGCCTTTTGAACTTGTCTTGGTACTCCTGCTCTAGCTCCACCTGCAGCTGGGAGACAGCAAGAAAGAGGATGATTTTATGTCATTTAGGTTTCTATAACCACCCATGTAGAAACTCCTTGAAAGATATGTACAAAGAGGGGAGGGACCAATTAATTTTAATATCATGATGTGAAACTGGGGTTCGTTGGACATGTCATTTGTTCACAGCTAAAAGTCACCAATAGCTGAGGGTATCAAGGTCAGCCATGAATCAGGCTGGGAGAGCCACAAAGTCAATTGGAGTGGACAGACGGTCAAGGCGTGGGCTTTATGAAGTGCAGCCTCATCCAGAGGCTGTTTCTAACCAGGAGCTAAATGCATTTTACAAACTGAGCATACTCATATAGCCAACCTGAACTTCTATCTTCACTTCTTTTATCACCTGTTTATTCTGATTCCTTTTTTTCTTTCTAATTTTTATTTGCTTCATAAACCGTTTTACCTACCTTTTAAAACTGCCTTCAAATTTATCTGTTTAATGCTCTGGAGAATTTTCAGACTTTTAAAAGTCACAGAACCCTTTCTTCAAATGCAGGCTTATGCTGGCCTGAGCCATAAAACAAGTAAAAGCTGGGCATCTGGTAGAAGTGGGGTGAGGGGTGGTGGGTGCTGCCTGCTAGGACGCTCTGCTGCTCAGAGCCCAGATGAAACCCAGGATTTTGAATAAAATTCTCTGCTTATTGAATGATAAGCAGGGAGCTTAATCTTAGATACGGCGTGAGAGACTAAATGCTTTTCCTAAACGCCCAAGATCTTGCATTTCTCAGCAGCTCCCGGGTGATGCCAATGTGGCTGTGGCTGGTCTACTTTGGACACACTGACGATCTTCCTGTCCTGGTTCTACTCTGAGCTCCCAATTCTACTTTTGGTCTCAATCCTGGCTGTATGTCCTCTATCTGCAGCATCAGTGCAGTCTGACCCCTGACCACCTGGGATGAAGATAGTCCCCAGGTCATCTGCCCTGCGGTGTCCTGACCCCCCTTTCTTCAGTGCCAGCAGCTTGAGAACATCCCCTTTAGTTCAATTCCTTTTTGTTCTCGCTTCTATGCCAGAGAAGTTTTGCCAAAATTAGTACAGATCAGTAATCCCTTATTATTATGTATTAAGTATTATGTATTAACTTTGCCAAACTTAATAGAGATCAGTAATCCCTTATCTGCAATTCTAAAATCCCCAAAATTCTGAAATTGAGAAGTTTTTTATAAATTTGTAACAAAATCATTGACTTTGATATAATGTTATTTATAATCCTTATTTAATCCCATTTCTTGTGAATGTCCATACACGGTACTGTAGACATATTAATTTGTTTGATTATGAGGGTGACCCGGCCCCCCTTGGGATATAATGCTTATGGTATATGCACCATATTCCTTTTCTAAAATCAGAAAAATTATGAATTCTGAAAAACAAGAGGCCCCAAGAGTCTCGAATAATGGGTTGTGGATCTTTTTGAATGAGCATTTTTTTTTCCACACCAAAAAGTGCCTGATAAAAATGGCTGACCTGAGTATTGAAAGTCCCCTATTCCCCCCAAATATCAAATATTGGGTATTTATGAATATGTTGTCCTGGCATGTGAATTCCAATAAACCAAGAAGGAAACACTCTATGAGAGGGATACCCACAGGGCCTGAGATTCACATTGCCATGATGTGGTAAAGGCACCTTCACACACAGCTCCACCCTCAGCACTGGGGACAACCCTCCGGAGCATCAGATATAAGAAGGCAATGGCCAGTTTCTCCCCAGGTGGGGCTTTTACACTGACACACTCTGGCATAAGTGAAATCTCACCCTGGTGTCTGACAGCTTCCATTTACCACCATTCAGACCTCGTCATGAATTTGTCTCAATTTTAGTTCAGCAACACATGCAGTTAAAGTTTCGTTTCCAAAAAATGTAGGGAAAGGGAGAAAAGCATGGGGCCCTATGTTTAAGAAACAGCGGATTTCATTTAGGTTAGACTGGGGGACCTTCAGTATAGATATATTGCACCTGACTTAGACACCGATTTCTCTTAGGTCATTGGTGGACAAGACCCTATGGTGCTTGATAGGCTATTTCCTTTTTTAACTTATGAAAAAAAAAAAAGAAAATATAAAATGTGAGAAAATGCCAAATAAACACTTAAACTTACATTTTCTGGTAATTTTTAATAATCTAATTTTAATAATTATGATTCCGCACCCAGTTCAGATATGGGGGTATACAAAAATAGGACCAAAATAAAAATTCCAAGGTTTTATAACTATGCCTTTCCCAATTCCTTTTAGCTTTTTAGTTTCCTTTTTTCTACATCTATTATTTTTTTTGGGGGGGGGGACTTAAACAAAAGGTAGGTTCATGTGAATCTCTCAGCAAGTATTAGTACAAATAAACATTCTCAAACTTTTTAGAGTACTATTTAAGGGTTCTGCACCCACAATTCCAATTTATTTTTTCCCACACCGCCAAGCAATTCTCTGTGACACCAGCTGGGTGTCCTACAATTGAATTCGATTCTGACACTATATATACCTGGAGATAGCGTCAGATCCCCCAGGTTAAGGGCTCAGTCCTACAAGACTGCCCCACACCCCTCCCCCAACTTTAGAGGCCAATTGCAAGTCCAGGTTGTCACCTGTGCTTCTGCCTGACTGGCTATAGTTTGGAGGCTCCCACGATCCCCTCACTTAGATTAGATTGGTAGAGTCGCTCACAGAACTCAGAGAAACATTTTCTTACTAGATCATTGGCTTCTTATAATTAATTAATTAATTAATTATTTTTTTTTGGCTGTGTTGGGTCTTTGTTTCTGTGCGAGGGCTTTCTCTAGTTGCGGCAAGCAGGGGCCACTCTTCATCGCGGTGCGCAGGCCTCTTACTGTCGCGGCCTCTCTTGTTGCAGAGCGTAGGCTCCAGACGCGCAGGCTCAGTAGTTGTGCCTCACATGCCCAGTTGCTCCGCGGCATGTGGGATCTTCCCAGACCAGGGCTTGAACCCATGTACCCTGCATTGGCAGGCAGATTCTCAACCACTGCGCCTCATTGGTTTATTATAAAAGGACACAACTCAGGAACAGCCAGATGTACAGGACAAGGTATGGGGAAAGGGCACAGAGCTTCTATGCCCTCTCCAAGTGGACCCCTCTCCCCAATCTCCATGTGTTCACCAATGTGGAAGATCTCTGAACCCTGTCCTTTTGGGGTTTTGTGTAGGCTTTCTATGTAGTCATGACTGATGTAACTCGTTGGCCACTGGCCAGTGAACTCAATTTGCAGCCCCTGCCCTCTCCAAGGAGGAGGTCAGGAGGATGGACATTAAAGTTTCAACCCTCCAATCATTAGCTTAGTTCCCCTGACAACCAGCCCCATCCTTAGGTGCTTCCCCCAAGTCTCCTCATTAACATAACAAAAGACACCTTTATTGCTCTTAACACTTAGGAAATTCAAGGGTTTCAGGAGCTCTGTGCCAGGAACTGGGATGAAGACCAAATGTATATTCCTTATTATAAATCACAATAATAATAATAATCTAATTTTATATTTTTTTAATTTAAAAATTGACCCAGTTGTGGCTAAATTATAACTCTGGTAGATTCTTCCTTTTATCATGGATTAGTAGTAGATTTTATTATACTCTAAACTATTTTAATAAATTAATATGATTAATTTATAAACTAAATTAAATGTATATTAAATGCCATATATTTCACTCTTTAAAAAAAAAGTCTTTATTAATGAATGAATTACAAATGTGCATTTACTTGAATTTCAACTTAGAGCTTTTCTCTTTATTTTTTTCTTCTTATAAATGGAATACCTGTTTATTACAAGAAAATATGAAAAGTATGCAGGGCAAGATCTGGCTCTGTTTCTAAAAAGCTCCATCTATTAGGAGTCTAGAGCCCAACTAAGATCAGCTATGCTCAGCCCAGATCAGCTGAACTCTGAAAGTCGTGAACTAAATAAATATTTATTATTGTCAGAGAAGTTTTGTGTTTTATGCAGTATTATTGTAGCATTTCCCCTATGACTCCCATAATTTCTCTCAAAAATGTTCATGAAATTCTGTGGTGTGGGCCTCACCAAAATCTGAGGATGCTCAAGTCCCTTATATGATATGGTGCATATAACATATGAGCATCTTCCCATTAAATCACCTCTAGATTACTTATAATACTTAATACAATGTCAGTGCTATGTAAATAGTTGTAAATTCAATGTAATGCTAGGTAAATAGTTGCTGGCATGTAGTAAATTCAAGTGTTGCTTTCTGTAACTTTCTGAAATTGTTTTCAAAGATTTTCAATCTGAGGTTGGTTGAATCCATAGATATGGAACCCATGGATACAGAGGGCTGGCTGTATACTAAAACATAAGGCAATAATTATGCTACTGGCTAAGCCACTTCATCCCAGCTAATGTGTGCGTTCTAGACCTTGAAAATTTTGTGTTAGAGCTGGAGTACTCTCTCCTTATAGATGCCTGCTATTAAGGCCTAGTGAAATCAAGTGTCCCTAAAACAGAGTTCCCCTGCCAAGTTTATGACTAACCTCTCTATCCAAAACTTTATTCCCTTTCTTATCCCACCCTGGTTCCCCTTAGGATTGAGGAATATCAAAGAAAAGGGGAGATTGAAACTGAGCAGAACCCTGTGGGACCCTCCTGGGTACAAAAGCTCCTCCATGTCCCCTGTTTCTTGTTTGAAGAAAAGGTCTTTTAGTCTCCTAGGCCTTCCCTGAGTTTCAAAGAGCAGGCACAAGCGGTTACTAATTAGGGAAGTGAAGGAACGCAGAAACAAAGGAAAAGCAGTTAAGCAAGAAAAGTAATGACAGCTCAAACAATAGTCAGTGATAAAACAGAGCCCTAGTTTCTCTCAAGAGATATACATAACAGTCTGACACATATCTCTGAGTTTTTCTACAGAAAGTAAGATCCCCCCACCCAGGTAGAGGATGGTGACTACATGCTGACCACAAGCACATAGGCCCCAAACTGGCTGGAACCAGAAGGCTGATGATTAAGATTCTGAGACACCACCCTGTTACCTCAGCACCAACCAATCAGAAGAAAGTCATGCACCCTGCAGCCCTCACCTCAAATGTTGCCTTCAAAAACCCTTCCCTGAAAGCCATTGGGAACTTCGGGTCTTTTGAGCATGAGCTGCTCATTCTCCTTGCTTGGCACCCTGCAAATAAATGCTGTACTTTCCTTCACTACAACCCAGTGTCAATAGATTGGGTTTGCTGTGCAGCGAACGAGTGGGTCCAAGTTGGGTTTAGTAACACTAGGAATTTTCTATTTTTAGTTTGGTGCTTTCTGTAGGAAGACTCAGCAGAGGACTATCATAGCTGGGAATAAAAATGAATGTGAAAGAGAAAAACAATTTTGATTCTACCAAAATGATTAATCATGGTCCAGAGACACCTTGTCAAACTGAAAGTTGCTATTGTACTTAAACTACCAAAATATGGTTGAAATCTTTGAAGACCTGTGCTCTGGGCTAAGGAAGCTAAGAGACTTGAGTGAATACACATTCTGCACATTATTAACCATTATTTTTTAAATAAGGAAACTGAAGCCTACCACCCAGGTGGTTTAGTGCAGAAGCAAGATCTGAACACCAAACTCTTGCCTCCTAATCCAGGCTCCAACCCAACCATTCCAGGCCAATCCCTTTCCTCTGTAAAAACAGGGTTTGTGAAGATCTTAATAACCTGATATTCTGTGTGTTGATAGAAGAATAACAAATAACTTCAGTGTATTTTCCTTATGTGACTAGGGTATTACAGTTGCTGTCACAAATAACTGGGAAGTGTCTGTTAATGAAAAGTGATGCTGAGGAGGGGTTCCATGGCATAGGGTCTTACTGACATGCCCTCTTAATGATAGACTACAGGCATACTTCGGAGATACTGTAGTTTCAGTTCCAGACCACCGCAATAAAGCGAATATTGCAATAACGAAAGTTACATGAATTTTTTGTTTCCCAGTGCATATAAAAGTTACGTTTATACAATACTATAGTCTACTAAATGTGCAATAGCATTATGTCTAAAAAACCAATGTATATACCTTAATTAAAAATATTTTATTGCTAAAAATACTAGCAATCATCTGAGCCTTCAGTGAGTTGTAAATCTCTTTGCTGGTGGAGGGTTTGAAATATTATGAGAATTACCAAAATGTGACATAGAAACAAGAAGTGAGCAAATGCTGTTGGAAAAATGGTACTGATAGACTTGCTTGACATGGGGCTGCCACAAACTCTCAATTTGTTAAAAAAAAAAAAAAGCGATATCTGCAAAGTGCAATAAAGTGAAGTGTGATAAAACAAGGTACGCCTATTCAGGCTCTTGGAAAACAAAAGGGGCTCTAAGCCAGCTGCAGTTAACCTGGTCTATTTCTAAGCCTTCACTGGACTTTTCTGTTTGTGTCTGTCATGCTTGGAAGACACTGGCTGTTCACTCCCCCTATGTAATTCTTCAGTTTAGGACCTGTTTATTTGGTCAGCTGGCTGTTTTCCTGTTTGCCATTAAGTGCAGTCTAATTTAATCAGACTATTTCTGTAAAGAGTTGGATACTCCAAGAAAGGATAAGCAAATGGAAAATTGGAATTTAAAAAGTCCAGTTTAAAGGAAAAAGAAAGATCTCTTGGGATAGAACCAATCTAGTAAATATTGGTAGTAAATTGCAATGAAATATAGAACCACAAAAATAATGATGGTAATACAATGAAAGTAGTAATTGCAATTTACTGTGTGTTTACTGTATGGCATGCACTGTTCTTAAGACTTTTCATGCATGAATCAATTTAATACAGGAATATTAATTTCAAAATCTCTAAATTCAAATATCCATGGGGACCAAGAAACAACATAAATCTGTGAATTAGGTTTGGTATAAGGCAATAGAGGAGTACCAACACCTGTGGCTAACTAGAATTGTATTTCATGTTTAAAACACTCAAATTCAAAAATGTTAACAGGTACCAAGAGTCAAATAAAAAGCTCAGTTTAGTCTTCAGTTTGTGGCTCCTGATTTAGCTGCTCCATCAGAAGCAAGGGCATGACAGCAAAGCGTGATTTATGTCCACTGGACGGAGGCTAAGAAGGCATTACCAGAAGAATCCCATTCTCTCAACCACAGAAACCCTAAAAGAATCAATAAAAAGCCTCAAGTCAGTGGAAATAAAAGCCATGCAAGGGCTAATTATTTGTAGATGAAGTGTGTATTTTTTTGCCATCAAGTGGAATACCACCAGCAGGGAAGAATTGAACTTACATTATGATTTCAGTTCCTATGCTGAGTCACATTAGAAACAAATGTTTATAGTGCAGGTGGTGCTGCAGTCATCTCAGAGAAGTGGGAGTCCCAGGGAAACATCCTCTTAGGAAAGTCTTGGGCTGGGAGCCCTTCAGACCTGCCAGAGTGGCCTCCCAAGACTTATTCTCAAGGAGGTCCTGCCCTGATTGGGCCTCCCTTCAGATCAGTGTCCTCACCTGCACGCACCTGTCTTAACTCCTTTTAATTCTTAATTACCCACACTTGAGCCCCAGCCAGAACTGCTCTCCCTCTTGATTTAAAGCCTGTGCATTTAAAAAGCAAGAGACAGGCTGTGTTGTGTCCTAGAATGAACTCAGCCACATCCCTAGAGAATGCTCTTCTCCCAATCACCTAAAATTAGTTTGGGTTTTTCTTTTTCTTTTTGTAAATGTGTATTTCAAGAGTGGTTAGCCATACTCGGGTTTTATCAGGACAATTGATTTTGATGTTTAGGGAGCGAGTATTTTCTAATTAGATGGTCACTCCTTCTAAACATGATGTTTATGTCTTCTGCTTAAATTACTGTGGTTTTAGGTTGACCGTTTACAACTCAATCTGAGGGGAAATTAGACATTTGATCTCTTGGCCTTGGAGGGGTTTGGAGCAGTCTGGTTTTCACTCCTGAATTCTCCATCTCAGGTCAAGTTGGCAACTATAATGAATTTTCTCAGGGCCAGAAAACTGAAATGGGGCCAGGTAGAAAGGTAAATGAGAGACTGGGGCCAGGCGAGAACTGTGGGATTGCAGAGGGTGGTCCTCGGGTTCTTGGTTACAAAGAGGAGCCGCCCAAAATTGCCAACTAGATTGCTGCCACATACCTGCCCAAGGTTGCTGCATTTGAGTTTTCAAAGGAAGCTAGCAATATGGATTTTCATGTTAAATCTTCTGGTTTGTCAGTTTTAGCACCTAAATTAGAAATTAAAAAACAAAAAAAGCTACCTTGCAGGTCAATTTGCAACTTCCAGAGTATCTGGGTAATATATTCTATAGGTATGTCTTTGGACGTGATAGGCAGGTACCCAGAAGTCTGCTGAGTCCTCCCAGCTCAGGGATTGGCTGCCATCCTCTTTGCTGCATGAATGGAGACATAACCACATCGCGCTGGTGTTCTGAATTTGTGGCAAGGCGCTCCTTGCTGGGAAGAAAAAGACACTTATACCTGGAATAAGCTTTTGACCCTATTCTAGGCAGCTCCTCTGGAAGGGACTTGCTAAATAATTTGAGATGTCTATTTTCCTATTTCCTCCTTTATCAAAATTTGGTGATGTGACTGCTAAACCCACAGGGTTTGGAATGGGGAATCTGATTAACCCAATTACAAGGTGTTTTATAGAAATGCTCTTTTTTAAGTCTTCAAGGCCAAATCCTTTCTCTGATGGATCTCTTTTTTTCATGAGGTCTTCAGAGGTGATTTGGAACATAGAGTGGTTACTCTGCTGACTTATCTTTGGGGTCTTACATGAGTGGCAGTCAATTCAGAGTAATTCTAGGTATAGCAGATTTGAATTCCATTATCTTGGTCTACATGGTAAAATATGACAAGTTATCCCCCGAATTTACATTCACCCTTTCATAGTGTCTGCTATGCCTGGATGGCAGCTGCCTAGACAAGAACGATGTTTACAAGCCCCCTCACTATCTTTGCACCTAGGGGGGCACTTGACCAGTTCTTGCCAATGAAATGTCAGGGCCAGCTTGTTAAAAGGCGTATGGGGGCATCTTTACTGTCTCTTTCCCTTTTCCAGCTAAGTCCTAGAGGATGATGGAGCCACATTATGAAAAGAATATGGTTCTCTAAATTACCATGTGGAAGCATGTTGTCTACCAACCAGAAACACCCACAATGGGCTGTTATATGAAAGAAGAAATAGAATTATATTGTATTTTGGTGCTGTTTGTTACAGCAGCCAGTGTTATGCTAACCAATACATTCTCACATATATAATTTGTGTTGCATGATTTATGTTAAGGTTGAGGGAGTATGTGTAGTTATGACAAGTGTTTCTCCAATTTATGATTCATCTTTATTAGGCAATTTTATGCCATAAAGATGGTCTCTTAAGGTTGCTTGGGGGCATATTTGGCTTATTTATTCTGGATTTAAAGTAAAATTAGAGAATAATCCTAACAATAAATCTTGAGTACTTTATAGCTATTTTATAGCTATAAAAAAGAGCTAGTGTTATGAATCCCAGGGGCATTATAATTTTCCATCAATCTTTATTTCTCTTCTACAAGAAAAGTGTTGGGTGAAAAAAATCTCCATTTTCTTCCATTGTTATCACTGGATTAAAATGTATTGGTTTGGCCAAAAAGCTCATTCAGGTTTTCCATACATCTTACGGAAAAACCCAAAAGAGCTTCTTGGCCAACACAATATATAGTCTATGGCTATCATGAAGCTATTCTTATAAGGACAGAAATGGGAGACTTCAATTAAGTAATATTGCAAATCAATTTTAAGACATTATTCCTTTTCCTTCTGCTTCGAGAACAAAGCTGAACTAGTCAGCTAAATCTTAATTTCTGCTTCCAACTTGCCATCATCTGACCATCTCCTGCTGTGGATAACCCCAAGGCTGCTTCTAAAAACCTGGGTGACTTCTTCAAATCACCCAATCTAAGGGATTGAAAGCCCTTCTAATGGATCATAGGCAACCTTACTTACACAGGGATAAATGACTTTAGGAAAAGTTACTGGTGAAAGAAAAGTCTAGTAGGTTCTACCAAACCTGTTCTAGTTCTCAGGTGACTTCGTTGGCCAGAAAGCCATCCTAATCCCAAATTAGGGAACATGTCCCAATACTTGCAGTACTGGGCTGGATGGCAAATGCCATCGATTCATGGTTCATTCTCTACATTTACTCACTTTTTTGCCTTTACTCCCTCATAAATTCTTTGATTTATTCATTCATTTATCCAAAATTTACTGAGTGCCCTTCTGTGTACCTGGCACTGTGACTAATGCTAGACATAGAGACATGAACGAGACACAGCCCTGGTTTCAAGACCAGCGGGAGATGTGAAACATAAAATAATAATGTGATATGCTGAGATAAATACCATGATAAAGTGATAAGCAATATACAGCAGTAGCACAGAGGAGGAAGTGATCATCTCTCCTTGATATCCCAGTGTAGGAATTACCTAAGACCAGAAGTACTGGACATCATTAAATTCCTGTCCCCTTGCACACTTGTTCATGTGACTGCCACTTAAATTTATCAAAGGCTCACTCATATCATTTCCCTCTTACTCTCTGTGGCACATCCAATTACATTCCAAAATAACTGAAAAAGTAACAATATAAGAACTCCAAATTATCTTTTTAAAACATGACTATTTTGTCTAATTGTAGGCTAAGTAAAATAAAATACTGTAAAAGTTGGAAATACCCCAGAGATCAGTGACCAAACAATAATAAAAACATTATTAAATGCATAATTTTTCATAGTGTTAAAGGAAATCCCACTCAGAAAACCTATCAATCTAATCCTTACCTATGAATGACCATCTTTCTATACATGTCAGTCAAATAAATATTATAGAATTTTCAACTGTGGATAGAAGATTCCAACCTTGACTTCTTTGAGGTGGAAAAAACTTCCTCTGCTTAACACTTCCAGTTATTTGGAAAGTGTATTTCAAGGCTTCCTAAAATTTCCTTTCTCTAAAATGTATAGTATCCTTTTGGTAATAATGGTAAAACAAAAATGATTAGGCCTGGGGCAAGTGAAGTGGGTGAAGTTACATAGAGCATCAACATCACCTGGGATCTTATTAGAAATGCAAGTTATCAGGCCCAGTGATCTGTGTATTAGTAAACCCTCTGGCTGATTCTGATACATCCCAAAGTTTGAGAACTACTGATTTAGAACTTAAGGTAGCTTTGCAGGACAGTCTTATATACATGGATTCTTGGGAACCATTTGTGTATTTAGTGATTAAGTCTTGCCAAAAAAGTAGCGTCAGATTTGGAAAGTATTTTGTAAACCTAAACACATTTGACTATTGTCAACGTACATATATCAGATGGAAAGTACTGGATTCAATGACATTGAAGTCTGGATTATTGAGGCTGTAGCATTATAATCTTGGGTGGCGGGGAGGCTTCTCATTCAATTCAGAAGTAACTATAGCAGTGATAGTCATTGTCGAGCCTACAGCCCTTTGGACTAACGATTACAATGTAGACTGTCCTATTTCCAACTGCCTGCTTTCTCTAGTAGAGAGCACAGATGCCTGGAAGTGCAGCCCAGTAGTTGGCATAAGCATATACTCTAGCTCCCTTACCCTTTAGATGGAATAACTCTAAGGTGCATCTTCTACATAGTCTCCCAATAGGGTTGAGCACCAGTTGCCCATGGTTGTAACTTGCTTGATAACAAACACACTTTTTACTGCTGCCTTCCCTTTCCTGCCTCCTTTCACTACCCTCTACTAGTTTCCTGGGATCACTTCTCAGAATCACTGTGTGTACTTAAATCCTCGTCTGAGGGTTTGCCTCCGGGGGCACGCAAACTAAGACATTCACTTAGTTTTTGAATTTATTAGCTGACATACATTAGGTGTAAAAATTACAGGGATTTACTTATAGTTTTGGGATTGATGTGCCCTAACGTATAATGCAGGTTGATATTATTTGACTTGCTTATAAATTACTTGAGCTGAAGATCTACCATAAATTGTCCAATGCCTAGATTTAAGTTGAAAAACAGTCATTCCTTTCTGAATCTACACAGATCTATTTGGCCTTGAAGCACATTAAATTCTAGCAGCAATCCAAGTAAATGTGAACTTGGATATCTTTTGGTCTCTGCTATATAGACTGTAACCTCAGTGGTCATATATAATGTAGCACGAATCTAAAACTGCTGTGAAATTATTTCTGTGGAGAAGGGGCATTGATGTACAGGAGAAAAGATAGGCTGTGTCTGAAATGTGCCCAGCAGAGTGATGATGTGTGTTTATTTCCTTCTTCATTCAGCAGCATATGGAACAGAGGGATAAACTCAAATGCCAATTGGTTTTGGTGGTTTTGTTACATAACATTTCAAGTGAGAGAAAGGCTGTCAAGAAAAATTATGCTGAGCATTGAGATGAATAAATAATGTATGATGTACTGAGCATATTCAGAAACAGTTTATCCCATCAAAAGAAGATCAAATGTATTTTGCAAAAGGAAATATGTTACTGCACTGAATTTAGTAGCAGAAATATAATGCCTTTAAGAAAATGGCCTTTGCATTAAATAATTGAGTAACAATTCCAGAGGTATCATGTATGTTTAAAGGAAAAGCTTTCTGCTTTAAAATAAATATCTGTTAAAATGTTTATTTTCAATGTTTTTCTAATAAATCAAGTTGATACTTTTTTCTCTTTAGCTTGCCTTCTAACTAAATGCTCTGTCTCAAAGAAAATGACCCACCTCACCAAGTAATAAATTATCCTTTGTTTATATTTCAAACAAACATAGTAAGTGCATAATTCTTTACTAAGAGTTCCTGTGCCTTGATCACATATCATTAATACAAACTAAACTTCTTTGCTTTATGCAAGTATGTTAGCAGTTCAGACTTGGGAGCCAAATGCAATCAATATTTTCAAGGAGAAATGCCACTAATCAAGACATGGAACCTGATTTAAAATATGGTCTTTTGGATTAAAATATAATCAGAAATAGAATCGATGATTTGGCTTTCTTTCACCTTTACTCAGCCATAAATTTCTATTCACTCTTTTTTTAAAATGTATTTTATATTGGAGTATAGTTGATTAACAATGTTGTGTTCGTTTCAGGTATACAGCAAAGTGATTCAGTTATACATATATCTATTCTTTTTCAAATTCTCTTCCCATTTAGGTTATTACAGAATATTAAGCAGAGTTCCCTGTGCTATACAGTAGGTCCTTGCCTGGCTATCTATTTTAAATATAGCTGTGTGTACATGTCAATCCCAAACTCCCGATCTATCCCTCCCCCCACTCACTTTCTTATCCTACTCCCCTAAAATATCTATTTTTATATCTAATATTTACTTAATAAATCTGTAACCAACTTCTTTGGAAAACATGTAACAGAATAAAATTGCAAATGCGTCTGTCATGGCCACCATGATGGTATGGACTCTTCTGAGAAAGTTGTGTCTGCTATGAGGTCAAAATGATGAGTTGAAAGCCAAGCAACTGGTTGGAGTTATTTAGTGTCTCATTGAACTTGAAAACTAATGAATGGTTATTCTATTAGTATAGGAATTCTTCCTGTGAGTTCTCTTAAGACATCAGGAAAATTATGTTCAAGAAACAAATGGAAGCACACTGATAATATACTAATTTCTCGAAGATAACAGCCTTAATCTCTTGATTTAAGAGATTAAATCTTCCTGCTTTACCCACTTAAGTCTCTGTGGAGGTGTATGAACTGCTACAGTTAATCACTGAATTGACTAATGAATATTTATTGAGCACTTACTAATGTAAATGGCTGGCTCTGTGGTAGCTGGCTTGAGGAATCCTGAATGGTGTTTAACAGTTGTCTCTTAAGGGTTAAAAACTTAAAATATAATTGGTGAGCCAAGGTAAAGTTACACAATAACCTGAGCTAGTCATACAACATGAATTGTCAAATCAGTATGTATTATTGATTTAGAAACTGTAAATCACTGTGGGCAGACTTGCATCTGAGTTAATCCATGAAATCAAAGCCTCCAATTACCAAACATGAAAATGAACTAATCACCAGTGTCTTAAGCACAAAAGTTTTCTTCCACTAGGCTTTTAGTAATTTATCTGTCATAGTTGTCAAATAACAATGACTATTACTATGAATATTTTTAAGCATTTATTATATGCTGGGCACTAGGTTAAGTAACTGGCATGAATTATATGCATGGATTACCTCTTTGAATTCTTACATTATTCTATGAGGTAAATACTACTATCATTTAGTGGCTATGTCACACAGCTGGTAAATAATGAAGTCAGAATTCAAACTTAGTTATTCTTACACCACAGTTTCTACTTACAATAACCTCCTCTTCTATCAAGCATTAGCAAGAAGCCATATATTTGTATTCCCTCAATGATTCACTAAAGCAGAAAGTTGGTAGACACTCTTATATAGAATAGTGGAAGAACAAAGGCAAAATTGATATACATTGTCATGGTAGGTAGAATGGAGAAGAGGATATTATGTTCTTTTTTTCTTCCCTCTCCTATTCCCACTATGTTATCCAGGTCTTACCACATCCAAGTAGACATTTATTCAGTTGAATAGTCTATACCTTTGAAAATACATGACATGGTCCAATAGACTTAAGAGTCTACACTGAAAAAAAAAGACTTGAACAAGAAATATCTGACTGAGCTTCCCTGGTGGCGCAGTGGTTGAGAATCTGCCTGCCAGTACAGGGGACACTGGTTCGAACCCTGGGAGCCCTGGGAAGATCCCACATGCCACGGAGCAACTGGGCCCGTGAGCCACAACTACTGAGCCTGCGCATCTGGAGCCTGTGCTCCGCAACAAGAGAGGCCGCGACAGTGAGAGGCCCGCACATCACGATGAAGAATGGCCCCCGCTTGCCGCAACTAGAGAAAGCCCTCGCACAGAAACGAAGACCCAACACATCCAAAAATAAAATTAATTAACTAATATATATATATATATGTATGTATGTGTATGTGTCGACTGAAAAAAATGCATTAAAAAAAAAGAAATATCTGACCAATGCCTCAGAATTAAGAAGGGATCCTGAAAACGTCCAGAGAGATTTAAAAAGAACCCAACAGGTTCTTGAATTAATAGAAGTGTGAGGTAAAAAATTCAAAAGGTTTTCCAAAGATAGCCAGAATGCCATCTCTAGAAGGAAAAGTTCTCTGACTCAGTTGTGTGGGATAAAATCACTTTATAAAGCACTGCTACTCAAGGTACTAGGATGAGCAGTATCACATCAGGCTTACCCCAGACCCAATGAATCGGAATTTGCATTCTTAACAAGATCTCTAGGTAATTCGTATGCACATTGAAATCTGAGAAACGGATTTAAAGATATTTGTTATTAATTTTTAAGTGTGCATATGAAGGGTTAAACTGAAAAAGTTTAGGCTGTGCTATTTTGAAATATTTTCTATTTTCAGCAGATGTTTTTTATAAGAAAGTTACAGATTTGGTGCTTCTTTGAGATGAATTCAAGGTATTGAGCCAAATAAGATTGAGCTCACTCTTTCTAAGTACTGGCCTTAGAAGTGGATGAACCAATTAGTAATAGGAAGGGGTATCATAGCAGACACAGGGTGTGTTATGGAGTTATGGTAATCAAGAGATTGGTGCAGACACAAGAATAGACAGGTTAACCAATGGAATGGAATAGGTGGCTAAGAAACTGGCCCATGCATGTATGCAAATTTTATATATGAACATGGTGGCATGGCAGATCAGTGGGAAAAAGAGGAATTATTTGATAGATAAAGTTTTAAAATATGGTTATCTACATAAATAAATAGGAAATTACATCCTTACCACAAACCATGCACAAAGATAAACTCCAGATAGATGAAAGATTTAAAAGCCAAATCCAAAACTCTGAAACTTCTAGAAGGCAATATAAATAAATATAATTCAGACCTTGGGGTAGTTAAGTATTGCTTAAACAAGCCTCAATAGCTAATGATAAACATTAGAACAAAAATTTTGACACTTAAAATTAAGAAATCTGTAAATCATATTATACCTTCAACAAAGTAAGAAACAGGTATGAACCTGGCAAAGATGTTCACAACACACACATCTGACAAAAATGTAGTATCGAGAATATACAAAAAAATTGCTATAAAGAAATAAGAAAAAAAACCCAATTTTTTAAATGAACATAAGATACAAATAGGCATTTTACTTAAAAAACATGTGTGGCCAAAACCAGAGACACAACAAAGAAATAGAAATGAAAGGATGATCATTCTCTTCACTCATCAGAGAAAGGCAAAGACCACAATGAGATGCTACTTTATTCCCATTTTATTGGGAACTCTTAAGACATCTGACTTGAATATTGATTGTTGGCAAGTGTCTGGATCAAAGGGTCTCTTAGGGAAGTATACAGTGATGGAGTTACTTTGGAAAACAATTTAGCATCTTCTTGTAAAACTGAAGATTCCTATTCCTTATGACATAGCAAATCCACACTTTGGTATACAGTCAAGAAAATCTCTTGAACAGAATTTCTGTATTAGGCGACATGTGCAAGAATGTTTGTAGCAGATCCGCATATCACAGCAATAAACTGAAAATCCCTAAAATGCCCACCAAAAAGAGAGTGGATAAATAAACTGTAATATAGTCATGGTGTAAAATGTTAGAAGTCAAAACAAACTAGAGTTACATCCAACAATATAGATAAACTGTATATAGATATATTAATTTTATTAAAATTTTTTATTAGTATGCATAGTTAAAAGTGCATTATATCACAAGTGTGGTAGATTGATATTTTAAAAGGCCACAATTATTCACTCCTCACTTGTGACTTTTTTTGTCAAGAGACTATGACAAAGGTGACACTGCCCTAGTTCTATTTCTCAAAAGGCCTCCTGTGCTTCCACTCGTGCTCTTTAAACCCTGCCACCAGCATGTGAATAAGCCTGGGCTTGCCTGTTGGCAGATGAGAGACCAGGTGAAGAGACCTGATCTTGCTGAGGCCATCCTAGACCAGCCTAGAGCCAGCTGACCCCCAACCATGAAAGAGGGTCCAGCCAAGATCAGCAGAGCTCAGCTGACACATGAGTGGGACCAAGCAAGACCAGAAGAGACCCAGCTCCCCAACTTGTGACTAATACTAAATGCTTATTATTTCAGGCACTGAGTTTGGAGTGGTATTTGTTATGCAACAACAGCTGATACAATAAGTGTACGGATTTGTGTTTTTTCTTTCACAAAGTGAACACACCCATTTAACCAGCACCCAGATCGGGAAAGAGACCATGACCAGCACTCGAGAAGTCCCCCTTTTGCCACCTTCCAATCACCTCGTCCTGTCCCCAACCCAAGGTAGCTACCCTTTTAGCTTCCTATGAAAGTAATAATATTGTGTATACTTTTGTATCTAGATCCTTTCATGCCATGTCTTGTTTGTGAAAAGCATTCATTATGTTGTGTACCATTGTGGATTGTCCATTCTCATGGCTGTACAATATTCAATGGTGTGAATATATTACGCTCTATTAATCCATGTAACACTTGATAGACATCAGGCTGATTCCAGTTTGGGGCTATTACAAACAGTGCACATTCTTGTAGGCGTCTTTTGGTGAATACATGTGCTCATTGCTGTTGGGGTTAGTCATATATTTTAGTGAAAAACATAGGTCTTAAGAGATTATATACAGTGTAATATTTCATTATGATACTTTTACCTATGTTATCATAGTTCAGTATGATACTTTTAAACTCATATTTTATGAAATTAAAAACTAAAACAAACAAAAAACTGTTATAGGAATATATGCATATGATGTAGACATGTGCATATATATGTATATACATACATTTATGTGTATAATGCATGTATGTATATCTATACCTATGTAAATATAAAAATACAACAATTACATATACAAGATTCAGATCCATGACTACTTTGGAGGATTGTGGGTGGGGAAAAAGAGGCAGGGGTACCAGAAGGAAAAAAAAACAGTGTTCTAGTTTTTGTGTTGTGTAATTATTTCAAGGGTATTTATTATATTATAAATAGACCAATATGGTCTTGTGCAAACCAGTGAGATGGGTGTGTCATGAACTAAAGATTATTATTTATACAATACTGTACACCTGACATAATATCTATTAAAAAGTAGGTAGAGCTACCTAAAATGAAGTAGGCAGCTAGAATTGAAGGGTCCTGAAAAGTCACCAACCCATGTGGCAATTTTATATTTGAAAAGACCAAAGACCATGAAGTTTAAGTGACTTGGCCAAAGTCATTCAGATATTTTCATGACATGAATCCAGCGTGAAAAAGGACATTTCAAAGGTAGGTTGATTTTTTTTCCTCTGTGGTTTATTCTTGGTATGAATTCTGTTTCCTTACAAACGCCAACTTCTGTTCTTCAAAATGTTGCCAACATAATCTAGCATCGTAGGTCTCAATTGCTTCTTAAAAGGTTCCTGCTTTCTTTCATTTAAAGAATATTCTTTCTTCAGATAAATTTTCTGAACTTTCCTTTTAAACTTGCTGGAATGAAGAATGAGGAAATTAGAAAAGTGGGTTGTTTTGTTTTGTTCTGTTTTGCCAGTACTGTCATTAATTGCAGCATATTTCTTACATTTCTTAGAAGTTGGAGGCAATCCTGGGTGAGGAAGCATTGGTGATTTGGAGTAAGTTCTGTTGCAGCTGGGTGAACTTGGCCTTTGTAGACTTCCCTCTCAAGTCTAGTTTAAATCAAGAAGATTTGGCCACAGAGTTACAATGGAAAAATGGCATCGTTTTCCCATTACTTATCGCTTACCTAAAAGCACAACTCAAAATATACCCTGGCCTTCATTTCTCTTATAAGAAAATCCCCTAGAATTGGTGGGGGTGGATTGGGGGGAGGACCTGACCCCCCTCATCCCCCTTTTCTGAAATGTTTGAATCTTTCTGTCTTCTAATCAGAAGCTCAAGAACGTCAATAGGGAAAGATTTCCAGATCAATTCTACATTTCGGTCACATCCCCTACTTAATCAGATGTTTTTGCTACTTCCGAAACAGACAGAAATTCTAAATTTCACCATGCACACATCATTTAAAATTTCCCCCTCCCTGTTAAGTTATTTAAACTTTTCCTACATATCAATTAGTTTGAAATAATAAGTCTTTAGGCTATCCATTAATTGCTGCGCTGTAGACATGATCTGTATTTAAAATTACGCCAGGAAAATTAAGCTGCAGCACAAAGGAGTCTTGGCTAACAGAAAAGGCTTCTTAGCCCTTCGGAGAAGCAGAAGGAGATAACCGGGACAGTGAATACACAGGGGGCTCCTTTCTGAGTTTGTCATTCGCCAGCGTGAGATGTGAAAACAGACTGCTCCAGCTGTAGGCTCTTCTTCATTGCTTTTCAGTTTTCATTTTGAATTCTTACTGTATTTGGTCATGCGAAGGCAGAAGAAAAGGGTTGTCAGCCAAATGTCCTTTTCTAGTAGACATTTATTATAAATAGCCTAAAGGCAACTCGCCTTCATAATGAATTTCCCAACATTTCCTCCCCCTGCAAAGACAACACATCTTGGTCTGTGATCTTGGTTAATTTTGTAGGAGGTAAAGGGGATGGAGAGAGGAGAGGTGTGGGCAGCTGGCAACCTTATCCACCAGTGCCTCAATTTTAGTAAACACTGTGGTTTTATTGGAAGAAATATTACTTATAAGGAAGAGGAGGTGGCAGGATTCCCTGTTGCTTGCTGAGAACCCCTAGTGCTTTGTGGGTTACGTAAACTTCCCCCTGTCCCTCCCTAATCAAGACTCTAGGTTGTGCTGAAAAATGCCCTTTGAGATCTGACTCACTCCCACCCTACTGAGTGGTAGTTTCAACAACTGAGGACCGTGGCATCGATTTTTTAAAAACGGAGGGTGAAAGGAAAGACGGAAAGAAAGTTAGAAAGTGACTCACGAGTGACATTTTTTCATAACCTCCCTACCCAGGAAAGTTTAAGTGTATGGGTGTTTATTTTGCCTTCGAGTGCTCACCTCTTTTCTCTCTGGTTTTTTGTCTTTGCCTCTCCGTGATTATGATTAATCATTTTGACTTCAGGTCTGGCAAAGGCAAGTGCTGCGGAGTCATTCTTGCCCTCTAGTGGTGAAATGGTACCTTAAAGGGCAGGTCTCCCCGTTATCCGAAAGTAGAGCGGTCCTATGAAACCTTTGTAAGCATAAATGGCCTAAAGCGAAGAAGCTGAGGACACATCTTGCTAACAGATGCACAAAATAAATCGAGATAAAGCACAGATGCTCACAGACACAGTTCACATCTCTGGCAGCTTGATGCTGAGATGCTGAGAGTAGCTCCCGGAGAAGGAGCTTGGCGGTGCCCCTCTCCTGGCTTGGGGTCCATTGTAAAACAGATGCTGAATGCTATTCTCGCCTTTTTTCAAAGTGGAAATCCTCTTCAGATTTCTTTTTTTTTGTTTCTTGCGGTACGCGGGCCTCTCACTGTTGTGGCCTCTCCCGTTGCGGAGCACAGGCTCCGGACGCGCAGGCTCAGCGGCCATGGCTTATGGGCCCAGCCGTTCCGCTGCATGTGTGATCTTCCTGGACCGGGTCACGAACCCGTGTCCCCTGCATCGGCAGGCGGACTCTCAACCACTGTGCCACCAGGGAAGCCCAATTTTTAAAAATATTTTATTATGTATTTATTTATTTATTTTGTCTGTGAGGGGTCTTCAGATTTCTTTTTGTTAGCAAAACAGGTCCTAATATAGGTCTTTTATGAAAGTGCAGTGTCATAGAGTGAACTTTCAAAAAACAGGGGATTCTTTACTAGAAATGCTTTAAGACAAGTAATGTTTAGAGCTTGGGGGAAGCATGGAAGCATTTTCTTTGTAGAATAATGCTTTGGCCAGAGCCCACCTAATCATATAAAATGTCTCAGCACAGGAGATTGTTGAAGGGGCAGAAACATACCATTCTGGGTGTCTTTGTTTAGGAGATTCACAGAGAAGTAAGATAATATTTCTAGGGAAATGTTTTCATTCCCTTTCTTGTATTGGATTTATAACTTAGAGGCAGTTATCCTTAAGTCTTTACATTTTTCTCTGCAGTTCAAGGGTTCACAGCAGCACTACTTAAAATAGTCAAAAGCTGGAAACAACCCAAGCGTCTATCAAGAGTGAAACGGGTAAGTAAATTGTAATGTATTCAAATACTGTATAACGATGAAAAATTTCCAACTATGGCTACATACAACAAATAAATGATGCCAGATGCAGAAGACTACAGACTATGAGTCTGTTAATATAGAGTCCCCAAACTTGTAGATAAAATAATCTCTATATTGAGTGAAGGTGGAATGGTGGTTACTTCAAGATGGAGGTAGTATCGATCAGACTGGAGCATGAGGAAAACTTCTAGGATGCTGATAATATTCTGTATCTTGATATAAGTGGTAATTTCATAACCGTTTAAATTTGTCAAGTTGTTCACTTATGACCTGGGCATTTAATGTTTTCTCCCTGGCTTTCACCTATAGACTAATAATGTATTTTACTTCTTATATGCTCATCATTTCTTTTAAATGTTCTTTTTCTTTTTTTTCTGGATAAGCTACTTTTCAGAAACTTCAATATGTATATGTTTTTGTGCCATCTTGAAACTCATGCGGTTGGTAGAGGTTGTTATTAGGGATATTTCCACTCACCAGCTCGGTGATGCTCACCTTACCTCCCCGGTCCTCATCTCCCCATTCGTCTATGGACTATTGCACTGTAAATGACAGTGTAATTTCTGGCCACCCAGGGGCCGTGATAAACTCAGAGCTCACTTTCAGGACACTGGGGGCTGTCTGGGGGCTGCTTAGATGTAATTGTGCTGTTGTATTAAGCTTCCTCTGCCTGTGACATCTAGCACTAGGGAGATAGAAATGGCAGGTGAAGAGTATAAGAAAACAACAAACGTTACACAGAGGGGAAAGAGTGGAGAAAATCAGAAAGAAAATCAGAAAGAAAACAATGCTTCTGGAGGATTGTGGGGACTTCTGGCACTTTCCCAAAAATCACCTGATTTTTGTAAATTTTTACTTTTTTTGCGGTACGCGGGCCTCTCACTGTTGTGGCCTCTCCCGTTGCAGAGCACAGGCTCTGGACGCGCAGGCTCAGCGGCCATGGCTCACAGGCCCAGCCGCTCCGCAGCATGTGGGATCTTCCCGGACCGGGGCACAAACCTGCGTCCCCTGTATCGGCAGGCAGACTCTCAAAAACTGAGCCACCAGGGAAGCCCATCATCTGATTTTTAAAAGTTAGAGACCAATCAAAAAGAAAATTATAGTAAAGAAAAAGCACTATAACAATGTGTGAGTCAAATAAATTGTGTTTGCTGGTTATTGCAGCCTGGTTGTCTGTTTGCAATGTCTGGCTTATGGAGTTTGCTTGGAAGAGTATTGTCAGGGACAGGCTCCAAGAGTAGGCTGGGGAATTTTTATTCCAATTTCTTCAGATACTTAGGATGACATTCACAAATCAGCTGCCCTGGGAAGTTTAGCCTTTTATCTCTTCCTGACCAAGTAAAGGGAGTCCAGCCTGGTTTCTAAGGAACGTTTGCCCCAGGAAGTTCCTGTGCATCTACGATTCGTGAGGACTATGGTACAACTACAGCCTCTTGAATGCCGATCACATTTCCTGGTTCCATAAGCACAAGTAGAAAATGTTCCTGTGGGTATTTCTGAGCAACTTGGTTCGCCCTGAAGCTACAAGGTCTGCTCTGGCTGCAACAAACATTAACCTTCACGGTGTCGTCTCCTTTGGACTTTGGGGACAGAAACTCTGCTGGGAGTCACAGAGCTCCCAGCTGAAAACGGTGGCACTTTTACACATGTGTGTTTTGGGGAGGCAGTGGATGGTGGTGGTTTGGAGAATGTGAGTTCCAGGGCCAGGTGCCTTGATTCACATCTCAGCTCTGTCAGTGAGGAGCTGCAGGGGCTTGGGCCAGTGGCTGGTCTCTGTGTCTCAGTTTCTGTGCATAACGTGAGGATGCTGAGTCAGCCCTGCAGACACTACAGGGGATCACAGGAGATGGCTCAGTGCTTGGGCCCCTCAAAAGAACTCGCTCAAATGAGCTCTCATTATTCAAAATCCTGAAGCCAAGGAGGGCTTTACTTTCCGGGGGAGCATCCAGATGAAGGCAGTGCCCACTTGGCTGTTTGGCTTCTCTTGTATTTCCAAGTCCACACTTGACAACAGCATTCTATCAGAAAGAGCTCCCAGAAGCAGGGAGTGTAGCCAACTTAAATCTCTAATTTTTTCGAGGCCTGTGGCCACTCTCTTCAAATAAACTGTTTGGAGACTCTAACTCTGGCTTCAAAGCCCCCAAAGCACGATTCATCTGCAAAAGTATGACGAATTCCTGGTTTGACATTACGAGTGTGGTTTCCAGGATCTGATTTTTATGGAGGACTGTTGGGCAGAAAAGAAAAAAGAAGGAAAGCTGTTCTTCTTTAGCTCTGATTCTCTTGCAGAGTTTGTCTTTCCCAGTGTACCCTGTGGACCATCTGCTTCGGAATCCCCTGGGCGAGACTATGTGAATAACTCTCAGACTCATCCTAGACCTCCCACGAGAGCACCCTTCGTTCTGGGCAGAGGGGCCCATTCCTTGGCCTTCATGACTCCTTCCGGCCCTCCATGCATGTGCTTCTCACTGCGCACGCTCATCTGGAGACACGGCCTCCCCAGTGCTGGAATACGCAGGTGGGTTTTTGTCTCTGCTTCTTGCACAGAGCTCCTAAAACCCTTGGAATTTCCTAAGTGATAGGAATGTCTTTACACCTGACTTAATGCGAATGAGGTGACTTAGAATAGAGCCCTGGATAATCTCAGGATGGGGCTGAAGGACCAAGTGATGAGACAGTTGGAAATTTCAGCCCCCAGTACCAAGCACCAGGGAAGGAAGGACATAGCTGGAGACTGGGTTATAAAAACTCTTGAACAGCAGTGTTCAGAGAGTTTCTGGGTTGGAGAAAGCTTGCTGGGAGGATGGCACACGCCTAGATTCTGGGCACAGAAGGTCCTGCACTCAGGATCCTTCCAGACCTCACCCCATGTGCCTTTTTATCCATTGTTCATTTGTACCCTTTTTAATAAACTGATAAATGGAAGTGAAGTACCTTTCTGAGTTCTGTGAGCCATTCTAGCAAATTATCAAACATGAAGAGGGGGTTGTGGAAACCCCCAATTTATAGCTGGTTGGTCAGAAGTACAGGTAGCCCAAGACTTGTTGTGAGCATCTCAAGTGGGGGCAGACTTGTGGGACTGAACTCTTAAGCTGTGGGGTCTGTGCTAACTCTGAGTAGTGTCAGAAATGAATTGTAGGACACCCAGCTGGTCTCAGAAAATTTTGGTTTCATGAAACACACCACTGGGATACTGGGATTCCCTTCCCAACTGGCCCCCAGCCCCCCTTATAGTCCCTTACAGTCTTCTTTCCCCAGTCAGTCCTCCTGAAAGCAGAACCTTGCTGCCATTTTGCATACACCTAAGTCTAAGGCATCACCAAGGGGGGGATGTTTGATGGGAGTAAGGACAGATCTTGGACACATGTGTTAGGGTGTATACTTCTATGTACAGAAGATCCTCTATGGTGCAAGAAGAAATGGGGTGGGGTGGGGCCTTGGAAGGGAAGGGAGAAGGTCATGTGCTCAGAGTCTCCTTTTGTCTTAGGTCCTGCAAATATTAGGACGTAGGTGGTCCTGACCTTCTGAATCAGAATCTGAGGGTGGTGGCTGAGAATCTTGCTGGAATGTTTGCTAAATTTAAACAGAAGTTCTCAACCTTTGCTGTACATCAGAATCAACTGGAAGCTTTTAAAATCACCAGGCCTCATGAATTCCCTGGCAGTCCAGTGGTGAGGACTCCACACTTTCACTGTTGAGGGGTTGGGTTCAATCCCTGATTGGGGAACTAAGATCCCACAAGCCACAGAGTGCAGCCAAAAATGAAAAAAAATAAAAGACCAGGTCTCACCCAAAACCAATGACATGAGGATCTTTTGGGGTGGGACCAAGGCATCAGTAGTTCTCGAAGCTCCCCTGTGATTCCAACATTTAGGCAAGGTTGAGAGCCTCTGAGGTTTGGAAGGCAGATGAGCAATGCCAAGGATCATGGGCAGGCGGTTAGTGTCACAGAGATGGGGATTGTCTCAGAGGGTAAATCATGGCATCCCTAAAGTGACAGCCTCTACTTGGCTCCAGCTGACTACTGCCATGCAGGGAAGAAGGATCACTCTGGCCGGCTCTTCCCAATTTTCAAGGGAAGCTTCATATGCTCATATGAAATTTCACACTTTGCATACGTTAGTAACTAATTCCACACAGTAGTAGTGAAAGAACTACTGTCATGACTTGGTGTTTGGGCTGCCAGTTTGTGCTTCTGAGTTAATCTTCCTACTCACAGTGTGGTCCATGGACCAACAGTATTGGCATCACCTGGGAGCTTGTTATAAAGTCAGACTATAAAGGTAGACTTTTTATAAAATCTACCCAGACCTACTAACTTAGAGCCTGCGTTTTAATAGGATTCCCCAGGTGATTTGCATCTATATTAAAGTTTGAGAATCACTGATTAACAGGTTAAACAGTATGGTGCCAGCAAAACCCAAACTGTAGGAGTGTTTCTTTCCTGTGCCACCAGTTATTCTGAGTTTCCTGATTGTAGAATTACATACCTCCTGCTGGGTGACGTCAACAATCAATGCCTGCCCTGTGGGGAGACCTGCCATCCAACTCTACCTACTGCTCTGCCCTGTCTCTTCTATTAAAACCAATATTCATGGTCTGTTGGTCATGTCCTCCTAGCTGTCTGAAAGGTGAAATAGAAGAGAAACTCTTTTTCGTCTTTAAAATATTAATATTTAATTTTTCTTCCTTCCCCACACTGTCCATTGAGGCCGTTAGAAAGACTTGTTTTAAATGTCACGTCCCCTGCCCTCATCAGGTTCACAGATTTACTCAGCATTCTTTCCTCTCTCAGCACTTTTGTTATCCTGATTATGCTTTTATCATTATGATTCAACTTAACTGATGAAAAACAGGCTTTAAAAAGCTGTCATAATGGAAAGAGAATTGACTTGGATGGAAGTTTAGTAAATTATAATTTCAAAGTAAACTTCTTTGTATCTGGGCAACAAATGCAATTAACTTAGAGAGAAATCAGTCTTGGAGGGGGTGTTTATCAATTTTATTAATCATGTTAGACTAATAAACCAAACCTTTATCCCTATGGACTTTCTCTAATATTGCCTGTTTTCTGTTTTGCTGATTTCTGTTTTCATTTTTTGTATTTGCTTCCTTTTACTTTCTCTAGGTTTAAGGTGCTGTTTCCTTTCTACTTTCTTGAGATGGAAGCTTAGAGCTTGAGTTTCTTCCTTTCTTCTTTTCTAATATACGCATTTAAATTTATGCATTTCCCTCCAAACGCTGCATAAGCTTCATCTCATATGTTTTGGTATGCTGTTCAGTTCAAAATATGTTCTCCTTTTAATTTTGATTTCTTCTCTGACCTCTAGGTTATTCAGAAGCATGTTGATTATTTTCCAGGTATTTGGAGATTTTCTAGTTATCTTTCTGTTATTGATTTTCCAACTTACTTTCCACAATGGTCAAATAACACACTGCATGATTGAAATAATGTGAGGTTTTGAGACCTGCTAATGACCTGGCACATGGCCCATGTTAGTAAATTTTCTGAGTGCTAAAGAGAGTAGGTATGGTCCTGTTGTTGGATGTAATGAATTAGACCATGCTAGCTAATTGTGTTACTCAAATCCTCTATATGCTTATTGATTTTTTTCCCTGCTTGTTCTGTAAGTAAAGGAGAGGGGTGTGTTAAAATCTCCATCTGTGATTGCAGATTTGTCTAATTCTCCATGTAATCATCGACCAAAAAAGAAACGTGGCATGGCTGTTTTAATTATCAGATGAAGTAGCTTTAAGATAGACCTGTCCAACAGAACTTTCTGAGGTGATGGAAATGTGCTTTGCCCTATCCCATAGGGTAGCCACTAGCCATGTGGCTATTGAGCATTTGAAACATGAGTAGTACAATCGAGGAACTGAATATACAAGTTTATCTTTAATTAATTTAAATTTAAATAGACACACATAGCTAATGGCTTCTCTATTGGACAGTATCACTTTAAGGCAAGAAAAATTACTAAAGGGGGACATTTCATATTGATAAAAGCATTAATTTAACAGGGAAGCATAACAATACTAAATATGCATGTACCCAATAATTCTACCCTCAAACCATATAAAGAAAAAAACTGACAAGCCTAAGAGGCTTAGATATGGGAACTTCTCGTATATTTCTTGCCTACAAAATACCAGAACTCTCTAATTACCAAAAGAATTCATGATCTTTTGTCTTGGCAAGAAAGCAAGCAATTTAATGCCCTAGACCTGTAGTCTTCAAAGAGGCATGTGTATGCTCAGAGGAGAAATGATCCATTGCAATATGGGAAAAGAGTACCAGAACTTCCATTTGCAAGAGCATTTAACTTCATGTATACCTTGTATAAAGTTCAACACTGGTGCCATATTGGTGTTTGTTTGACGGTTATGGATGCCACATAGTGCTGAAGGCCTTCTGAGGAAAGAGGAGGGTCTCACATATTGAGGGCTAGACAGTGGTGCCCTTGCTTATACATTCACTTTCGGCTTCCTGCAACATGTTCTGTTCACATGTGGCCAAGTTAAGTGGATTTACAGGCTACTTTACCTATTTTAACTAACAAACCCTCACCAGAAAGACTAAATCCCTGCAAAGAAATGGAGATGAACCATATTAGCAACAATGCAAGTGGTAAACAAAAGGAAACCGGGTTTTCATGTCCCCCTTTCCTACATTAAAAGGTGAAAATAATCAGTTACCACAGGAGAATCAGTTTAAAAAAGAAGACTCTTTGAAATATAGATTTGCTTCCTCTATGGCTAACAACAAACCTTGCCTTAAGCCTATAGCATGTTAATGAAAGTGCAAAGACATTGTAATTAACAGAGCACTTAAAAATTAATCATCCACCATAAAGTCAAACCTTTACAATTGGTGAATGGAATTGAATAAAAAGGGTATAATAATGCAGTAAGCACAGCAAAGGATGCACTTCTTCCATTTCAATCTTCAAATCTATGTGAGGGCTCTTTTTTTTTTTTTTTTTTTTTCCAGCAGTGAGGGACGTTAAAGCCAAATATTGAAAAAAACTCAACTTAGAGCCAGAGCTTTGGATTTCTGAATCAAAGAGTCAAACCAAGGGTTTTGAAAATAATGAAGTCTATCCAAACACATCTACTCTCACTTGGAGAGCAAAGAGGCATTTTGAATCATTAGCAAATAAAATAAAACATGATTTTCATCTTTACCTCACCCTTTTTCATTATTTTTATTTCATTATAATTTAAAAATGTATTTATATATTACATATACATTCATTTATAATGAATGTATTATAATGAATGTGTTATTCTAAGCATACAGTAACTAACTGAATATGCCTGTGTGTGAGTGCTCAGTTTCTAGGGGTATAAAGTCAAAAAATTTGGATGCCACTAAAAAACTAAAGTACCCTAAACTATTGTCCTTAACATCTAATTCTGTTCCATCAGGAAAGTAAAAGTTTTTGGATTGCCAATGTCTAACTTTAATCTTCACAAAATGAAATTTTCCAAAGCCAGGTCCTAATTTTGAAATACTGCCTTATAGAGCTTCTATAGAATTATAATGTAGAAGTTTCTCAAAATTTATGTCTAGATAATGCCATCAGGCCATGATTTATTCACAACTTGGTAAAATAAAAATGGATGAAATATTGTCATTCTCCAAATTCAAATATTCATAGTTTCATCACAGTAAACTTTATGTTCCCTGATATTTTAAAAACTTACTGTGCAAGTTAACATAAATTAAAAAATACGTATTTAGAATTTATGATTTCTTCTCTTCCACATTTTTGCCTGTTGTTATTCCAAAATCATTTCACTGTCAACTCCATGAATTAAACCTGATGGATGGATAAAGAAGATGTGGTATATATATACAATGAAATATTACTCAGCCATAAAAAAGAATGAGAATTTCATTCTTGCCATTTGCAGCAACACGATGGACCTGGAGGGTATTACACTAAGTTAAGTAAGTCAGACAGAGAAGGACAAATACTGAATGATATCACTTATATGTGGAATCTAAAAATATACAACAAATTAGTGAACTTATATTTTTTGTTATCAAAAAAGCAGACTCACGGATATAGAGAATAAACTGGTGGTTGCTGGTGGGGAGAGGGAGGAGGGACGGGCATGATGGGGAAGGAGAGTAGAAGGTACAAAACATTGGGTATAAAATAAGCTGCAAGGATGTATTGTGCAACACAGGTAATGTAGCCAGTATTTTGTAATAACTAAAAATGGAGTATAACCTTTAAAAATTGCAAATCACTATATTGTATACCTGTAACACATAATGTTGTACAGTAGCTATACGTCATTCAAAAAATAGGAGCACACAAAACAAAATGCTTCAGTAGAAGATTTTGCATTGCCACAATGCACTTAATATGATCCAAAACCACATTTCTGACTAAATTGTAAAAAAAAACCTACAGGTGGTCAAAAACAGTATTTATTAGCAAGTAATGATAACAATAAATAACTGTTTATTTGATATAATGTTGACTAAAACCACCAATATTGATAAAATATTGAAAATTCATGTTAAAGATCTCATTATTTACTTTCTATGTAAGCTTTTTTACTGATTGTTTGCCTATCCTTGTGCATGAGGAAGCTGGCCCTGGCCATTTTCTCCAGGCTTTGAGAATGTTGTAAAGTAGGGTATTTCCGGTGGTCAAATTTCATTCTATTTTACAATGATGTCATCATTTCCTTGTTTTATCCTAATTTTATTACATTAGGCAACAGTGGCCACACAAGCCAAGATGCTTTCAAAACTACAAACAAAGGGTATTCATTCTAACTATGAGAAAGGTTGAACAATGTTAATGTCTTATTTACATTTACCCCCTTATTACTCCAAAACAGAGACCACATCAGATAACTAGCTCTTTGCACGAAGCAAAAGAATCAAGTTAAAGCCTCTCCGAACAAGTTCAGCATCCTTATAAAATGACTCCAAGGTGTTACCACAAGTATGAATCACACAGTCAAGGACATGAGCTCAGTCAGTAGAGAACTTGAATTTGGAATTGTAGATCCTCATAGCCCCACGCATATAAATACAACCAACAGAAATCATGGTGTGCATAGTTCAGATTTATTGCCTCTATTGGCATTTACCCTGGAATTCTGATTTTAATATCTACTAGCACAAGTGTTAAGAGTGGAGATTACAAACCAGGAGGTGCCTGCACACGTTTACCCATGTGCTGCTGGAGAGCCCCTGCCAGCAAAAGGATTTGTCTTATGGAAGAATAGAGCTAGGAAGGCAGAAAAAACTTGGGATTCAACTGAACACAGAATTAAGAGAATTGTTGATCCCAATTCCTGTGATTGCGCTGATTTCTTGTTAATAAAGATTGGTTTTAGAAGGAAAAAGGCAAGCACATTAGCCTCATGATTACCACAAGGGGAAAAATAATTTGTCTGTATTTATAACAGTGATGAGAAGACATTCTGTTCTTTAAAATACAGCCACAGCTTAAGGTAATTAAGGTAACGTGACAAACTGTATTATTTTAGAAATGACTCCATACAATGACTTAATTGCCATTACTCACATATTTTAAGGAAATTGCCTCATGAGATAACACCAGGCTACTTCTGCATATAAATTGCAATCATAGAAAATGCTGATGGAAAGGTTTTTATTGGGTTTTTTTGTTGTTTTTTTTTTTTTACTTATAATTGTTGTGGGATGTTATGCCTGCATATGAAATAAAAACTGATTGCAAATTTAAAAAGAAGGGGAAGTCATTCAGTACAATGGGTGGCTCAGGTCACATTATGCTTGATAAGATTTAGTCCAAAGAGGTCTCTGCTAAATTAAAAAAGAAAATGAAATCAACCAAGGGTTTCATGCTCAATTTGCTCTTACAGCGTTTGTGAATTTATTGCCTCCAAAAAAAAAAGCATACTGGCCAAAGTTATCGGGAAGTTATTATGAAGTTATGAATGTTTACAACTTTAAAAGATGGAGTCCATGTTTCGCTCGGAGATAATTTGCTCAATTGCTCCGACCCTTTGCAGACTTCCCCCCTTCCCTAGATCTTTACAATATCCTTCTCCACTCAACTCACAATGTCCTTTCTCCTGTGCAGCTTCCACAGACTAATCACTCTTTTTTGTTGTTATTGAATTTTTGTCTACCTAAGGTCAATGTCACACAGCCTGGCCCTTATCTCATCTCAGCATTTCACTTAGTTATATCACCCTAATGAGATTACCAGCGAACTGAAAGCAGGGATCATGTCCTTTCATCTTTATATGCTCACGCTATTTTTGGATTGGCTGATTGAGGTGCAGAGCTGTGTGTGGGCTCAGATAGGAGAAGACCTATTATTGCTGCTTCAATTCAGTCTGCGAGATACTTTCAGGCCCTTTGGCAGCGCTGAAAATGCTGGAGGATTCTCAGCAGTTCTATGAAATGTGAACAGAACACTGGGGAAACTATGGAAGAAAAACAACACACAGATCAGCCTTGAATATTTTGGAGTCCACAGCTCTAGTAGTTTCTTTCAGAAGTATGAAAAAAATCTAATAAAATAATGGAAAGAAAGTAGGCTTTAGAATCTGCCATAATCATGCCTGATGCCTGGTTCTATTACCTGTGTGTTGTAAGACTAGTCACTTAACTGGTTTGAGCTCTTTGTCCCTCCATGGTGTGTGCGCGCGTGTGTGTGTGTGTGTGTGTGTGTGTGTGTGTGTGTGGTGGTAATAACTATTTCCCAGGTTTATTAGGATACGATACATAATGTTAAACCTAGATCCCATTAGATCATCCAATCAGTTGAAGGCCTGAATAGAACTAAAGGTTGACTCTCCTCCAAGTAAGAAAGAATTTTCCTGCCTAACGGCCTTTGGACTGAAGCATCTTCCTGGTTCTACAGCAGCTTCTGGCTTTTGGACTTGAACTGGGACATCTGCTCTGCAGATTTTGGACTTGCCAGCCTCCATAAGCATGTGAACCAATTCTTTATAATAAATCCTTTTGTATCTCCTATTGGTTCAGTTTCTCTGGAGAGCCACCTCCTCAAGGTTACCGTCTCAGTTACGCCTTCCCCAATCATCCTAGTAAGGATGCAGAACTTCTACTCCCCATCCCTCCTCTTCCTTTAATTTTCTCTGTAGTTTTTGTTTCCACCCATCATGTTATAATTTTATTTCACTTACTGCTTGCCTATGAACACTTCAGGGGAACAGGGATTTTTGTCCATTTTCTTCCCCAGTGTATCCCCACCACTGAGGACAATGCCTGATACATAATAGATGCTCAACAAATATTTGTTGAATGAATGAACTTAGGAAAAAAGCAATTCACTTGTTCAAGAGTTGCTTTTGATCAAATATTGTTTTTGACCTCTGCAGATTTCACACATACAATCTATAAGAAATGTGGTTGTAATGGCTTAGACTACTGCCACAGAGTATATTCCAGATGGGTGTGCAAGAGCACGGAAAGGAAAAAGACCTTCAAGATAACCTCACCCAGAAAAGCAGACATTAGGGAGGGTACCAATAAATAGAGGGAACAGAATGCATTGGTAGCATATTAGTTTCTTGCTCAGGCTGTAACAAATTACCATACACTGGGTAGCTTAAAACAACAGAAACTTATTCTCTTACAGTTCTGGAGGCCAGAAGCCTGAAATCAAGGTGTTGGGAGGACCATACCCCCTCCAAAGGCTCTTGGGGAGAATTGGTTCCTTGCCTCTTTCAACTTCTTGTGGATGCCAGCATTCTTTGACTGGGGCCTATACCACTTCAATCTCTGCCTCTGTGGTCACATCGCCTCCTCCTCTTCTCTCTGTGTCAAATGTGTCCTTGCCTCACTGTTATTTTGTTTTTTGTTTTAATTTTTATTGGAGTATAGTTGATTTACCATGTTGTGTTAGTTTCAGGCGTAAATTCGCTTTGCTGTATCCTTGTCTCACTCTTATAAGGACACGTGCTATTGGATTTAGGGACCACTTGGGAAATTCAGGATGACTTCCTCATCACAAAATCCTTCACTTAATTACTTCTTTGAAGGCCCTTTTTCCAAATAAGGTAATATTCATAGGTTCAGTGAATTAGAATGTGGACATATCTTTTAGGGGATCACCTCTCAACTCTAGTACTAGAGTTCTGAAAAGACCTGGAGTTCACTATGATTCTACAAGACAATTCTTGATTGTATTTCCAGCTGCCAACAGGGGGTGCTTTCTAAGGGACGTGGGCCTTTGTCCACATCCTCTTGGGTTTCCCTAGGGACTAAGATTAATCCATGTGGATAAATTTTAAACAATTACTTATTACAGATCTTTGCTCAGGAAGCCATGTGCTGAAAGCAAGATCAAAAGTTTTCTTTAAAACAGGGAGTCATGAGTGGGTCAGGCTTTCAATCCTGATTTTTTCCTCTCATTTTCTATAATCTTATGATAGGCATTCTTATAATCTGGCCCAAGGGCTATCATGTGCTTCAGTCCATGGAAAAGGAACACACTGCACTTTGCACTCAAGTTTATAAAATGTCAGTGTTCATCAAGATCATCTTTTAAGCAATGATGCCGTACAAGGACATGCAAAGAAATCTAAGTTCATAATTTCTGGCTGTATTTCCTGGTGCTAGCCTTTATATCTCCTGACTGCATTTTCACCTTCCCCTGACATTCAGGAGACCTGAAACTTTTAAATAAAATTTAATTTGTTTAAAGTATTATAATGGGCACTTTTTAGGACCAAGTGATCCACAATTTATTTAAGTATCCTATATAACTCTCCATTTCCCTGAGTAAGTATAAACAACTGTTCTATTTAAATTTTAAGGCCACTTAATTTTATTATAGCCAGAAATTGTTTCTTTTTTACTGTTAGAAATGGAACCACTTAAGCCTCAGTCCTTACCATCCCTAGGTCAATAAAATGTCTATTAAAAGATCATATACAGATGGTAAGTAATAGCTACTAGGTGAATTCATTAGCCTGACTTTTAAAGCCCCATGAGAATTATGTTTTAACTGGAAGAAGGGGGAAGTATTCATGAAATTTATTTCACAAAATTCATTTATTAAAAAATAAATTGCCATTTAAATTATTTTATTTCGGGGCTTAGCTTTCAAGATAAACAGGCACATTATAATAAAAGGAACTAGTGGGATTTATTCAACATCCCAATATCTAAGGTATGTCCTGAGGTCATTAGTGATGGACCCCACACTTTTATAATGACCTGACCTTCATGTTGATAACCTGAAGGCACAGGAAGCCAAGGTCAAATCATGCAGTGATTTGGATAAATAGCAGGGATATTCTAAATAAGTCTTGAGAGAAGGAAAGGTCACTGGTTAGTCTGTGGTCAACATCCTAATGAAACCTGATGGGATAGCTTATCATGTGGCAGACAGTTGTGTGGGCCAGTGAAAAAGCAGGGCTGCCCTCACGCAGGCTGCTCTGAACTTGAGCAGATGTAATATACTCTGAGAGTAGTGGAGGCCCCCACCTGTGGAGAACAGCATTGCTTCTAAAGTTTGTCTGGGACTCTGGTGTCATCCATGTGAAATCTGGGCTAGAATATACACGCTGCCTAGGTATATTGATGCCAGCCTTTGGATAGGTTTGATTACAATGAATACATGGAGATTTACATTCAAGAGGTAATCATGAGACTCTTAAATATTTTTTAAAAGTAATGATAAAGTTTAGTTTCATTTAGAAAGTGTGCTTGAGCTGATACATAAAGGAAAATGGAGGTAATGAGTTAGCAGTCTCCTAATTGTGTTCTTTATCTTCCTTCATGATTGGTTGTGGAATATGCTACCAAACATACATCGAGTGATCCTTACCTATGCTTTCTTCTCAAGGACATAAACACAGAATATCACTATTTTATGGATTATAGGAATAGCCTTCTAATAAATCTCCTGGTTCTTTTTTCTAATTCATTGTCCAGTTCACAGAGAGATTCTACTAAAACAGAAATTAGACCTTGTGTCTTCAATGGCTGCTACTGTCCTGTGGATAAAGCTTCAAGCCCTTATTCCTTCTTACAATGATCTGCCTGTTCTGGCCCCATGTTCCTCCTCAGCCTCATCTCTATGGTAATGAACTTCCTCCATTTCCTCCAATGATCCCCTTGCCTCTGGGCAGCCACACCTGCTGTCCCTCTACCTGGAACCTCTTCCCACAACTTCTAGAGTTCTCACTCTTACTCACACATCTGTTATTGCCTTAGCACTCACACCCTCTAGAAATGATGCATGGTGAAGTTAAGACTGTTTCATTATTAACAGGACATCATTTATTGGTCCAGTAGTTATACATCAAAGACCACTGATCAAATAAGCAGTTAAAAAGAGACTTAGGATTATAGATGTAGACAATTTGAAATAATTATCAAAGACAGGTTGGCTTCATGATATTTTCTGACAAAGCCATCCATCTGGCCTTAGGTACTCTAAGTGGTGAAAAAAGATCTAGTGCTTCCAAAACTGCCGCTGTGTGCTCTAGGCATCTCAATAATAATTTCGAAATCCTTTCAGTCATGAAAACTTTTACTCTAGGTTTGTTTTGGTTTAAAAACCAAATGGCTAAAATAAAAACTAAATGGCTTATCCATTTCCAAACAGTTTGTTCTACTCTCCTCATTCTTTAATATTAAAAAGAATTAAATAAATCAGTTGCATGTCAATGAGAAATCTAAATGTCAAAATGGATGATTTTTACTACCTCCCTTTTGCTATTGAAGTGTTGGTCCAATGGCTCCTTCTAGGAGTGCTCCTCTTAACATTCCAACAAATCAGCGTCCTCAAATCCACCTACAAGACACTCGGAATACATCTACTGGCCAGAGGATGTAAAGAAAGGGTGCAAACTAAGGTAGGTATGTAAGGATCAGGCTCAGAAATCCTAGAGACTGAAGTATAAGTGCTCACGTTCTTTCCATTGCACCGTGGTCTTAACTTGAATTCCCCCCAGCAGCCAACAAGTGGAAGGTCACTGGGCACACATTCCTGAGGAGCGGACATGTACTTGTGCCTGAACCTGAGCCATGCCCAGGAAAACCTGGACAGCAATCCTTTGGGTCCTGGACTTTTCCTGATGATTTATTCCTTTGAAGTCAGTTAGGCTTAACGTTAATGCTGAGGGGTTAGAGGCTTAAACTAGAAATGCATTTGCTGAGGACCTTTCCCCCCCCAGATATAACCTTGTCCAGCAGCATTATCAAATGGATTGGCTGGGCTCCCGAGGGTGATCTGTCGTGGACCAGTCAATTCACAGGTACAGAAGATACAATCCTAGTCCTACAGAAGTTCTCAATAGCCTTGCGGCATGTCTGATGGAGAATGACTTCATGAAGTTCTTGCATGGATTTAAGCATGGCCCAATAAGAGACGACATATTCGTAGTGAGCCCATTCTCAAGAGATAGGGAGGGATGGTAGAATGAGAGCAGATGGGTGCTGAGTTGGCTCAGATCCCACTGCAAAATAATTTTTCATTTCCTCAGCCATTAGCCTAAGAGAAGGTTAAAAAGATAATTGGCATTGCTGTCAAGAGGGTAACTGACTTTCCTTGTTTCTTATTGTCAAGCCTTTGAGAGAACTTAATTTGCCTTTTGACAATGAGGAGGACAGTGAACCACAGAGAGTAGTGAGCTTTAGACAGTATCTTAAAAAAATTACAAAAAGACACTGAGAAAGCTGAGAGTTCGATGAAGCCCTTTGGATTCATGTTAAAGGCGATCTCCAGCATTTCTGGAGACTTCACTCCACTCCACCATCAAATCCTGAAAGGCAGGGGGATGTCCCACAGCAGTCAAATCAGGGCAAGAGCTCTGGACACATGTTCTCTTTCCCTGATTTCCTTTTCCAAACCACAGGGAACAGTCACCAGTAAAGTGATCTGTGACCCTGCTACATTCCATTCCTTAGCTCAAAGGTGGGCAAACTTTTCTATAAAGAGCCAGAGTAAATATTTTAGACGTTGCAGGCTATAAGGTCTCTGTCACTACTACTCAATGGGGCTGTTGCAGCGTGAAAAGTCACAGATAGGATGTAAAGGAATGGGTGTGGCTGTGTTCAACAAAACTTTATTTAGTAACACTCAACTTTGAATTTCAAATGATTTTTGTGTGTTTTAAAATATTATTCTTCTGTTTTTCAATCATTTCAAAATGTAGCATCATTCTTAGTTCATGGGTTATGCAAAAACTGGCCACAGCCTGGATTAGATCCCAGCTTCAGTTCAGAGCTGTTCACTAGAACTTTCTGTGATGGTGGAAAAGTTGGATATTGGCACTGTCCAATACTGTAGACACTATTGAGATGTGGCCGGTGTGATGGAAGAATTTATTTCTAATTTTATTTAGTTTTAATTAATTTAAACTTGAAGCACCACTTATGGTTAGTGGCTTCCCTGTTGGAAAGTGCAGCTCCATAATATTCTTTCATATTATCTTGAAAAACATTCTTATTTCTTGCCTACATTAAAACAGACAGCAAAAAAAAGGAAAAAAATCCTTCTGTTTGCTGCTTAAGTTATATAGTTACTGCTCCTTTTGGGGAGATCACAGTTGATATCTTGTTTTAATTACATAGTAAACATGGGCAAACACACAGAGAACATGCAAATACCCATAGTGCACATGTGCACCCATGAACACAATGCAGCTCTTCCTTGGAATGCCATCACTACCCAGTGAACAAATAATCATGGAAAGAAAACCATGCTTATCAATAAGGATCTTTCCCTCTTATGCAATGTCTACTATGAAAACACGATATTGGACAATAATATGAACTTAAAATTTTCTGTTGGTTTCCTCAATTATCTGTTACAAACACCTATACTTTCTTTAGCCATTGTTTGCAATAATGAACTTGCAAAATGGACTGAAGGGATGTCCTCTTCTAAAATATGCATAGTGATCATTTCTAAGTAAATGATATTGCAAGCCCTAGGTCATTTCAAATCAAATCTCAGAGCATCTCTGGGCAGCACCTTATGCTGATCTCACAGATGAAGGACAGAGTAACTGACCATTAAAAGACAAAAGCATAAAATCACTAACACTTAAATAGTTTTGGTAACAAGCATCATTTAGCACACGTATAAAGTTCTATTCATTAAACTCTAACCCAAGTATAAAGTATTCTTCATCTTAATTAAGCCCTTTTATGGTGAAACTTCTCCTATCATCCCTGGCAGAGGCAATTCAGGGTTAACAAAGGAAATTCTAGAGTGAGAGATGGAGGATAGATGTCTATCGTTGGTAAAACAAAACAAAACAAAACAATAGGAAAGAAGTGTAAGTTAGTGGTGGAAAAAAAAAGACTGGACCCTACAATCTTAGTGCTGTTTTCAGAATAATGCCAGGCCAGTTAGCTCCTTGAAAGCTCTTCAAGACTCCATCTGAGGCCTTTTCTTTCTCTTGGGAACCTCATCCATGCTTGTACTTTCCTCCATCTATATCTATATCTATATCTATATCTATATCTATATCTATATCTATATCTATATCTATATCTATATCTATATCTATATCTATATCTATATCTATATCTATATCTATATCTATATCTATATCTATATCTATATCTATATCTATATCTATATCTATATCTATATCTATATCTATATCTATATATCTGATTCACAAATCTTTTTTCTCCAGAAGACTTCTCTCAATTCCAAATTGGTATATCTCACCATCTCCATGACTTCTCTACTTAGATGTCTTAAAGACATTTCAGTCATGCCATGTCCAACACCACCCTGCCCTCATTCCAAGTTTGGCTGTCTTCTGCAGTGATGGGTGACAATACCCATCCAGTTGCACACACTACACATTCAGGTCATTCCTTGACTCCTCCCTTGCCCTACACCCTATCATCAACCAGTACTAAGTCCTACCTCTCACCTCCTTATACTTCTCTCCATCTCCAAGTCCATGCTGTGACTGTCTCTTGCCTGAACTAATATAATAGCCCTAACAAATCTCTTGCATCCTGTTTTCCCTTTCCTCCCTTCTATTTGTTCTCCACTTCAATCAATAGAAATCTTTTCAAAACTTAAATCTGGTCATATCACTACTTCCACTGTGGATTAAATTTTGTTAGGATAAAAACCAACATTGCTAAGGCGGCAACCAAGGCTGTTCGGGTTTCACTTCTGTCTAACTTTCTTTCCCCATCGTATATTCTCTTCCTTGTTCTCTGTGCCCTATCTACCATAGGGCAGTTCAGTTCCTTGAACACACCACGGTCCCTGCTTCCACACTGTCTTTGCATGTACTATTTCCTCTCCCCTGAAGGGCTTCCTGCATCCATACACTCCTTCTCACTCCACTGGACCCCACATCATTTACTCAGTTATTTCCTACTCAGCTTCAGCTCTCAGTTCAAACATTACTTGCTCCAAGAAGTCCTGCCTGATCTTTACCTTTCTGTACCTATCCCATCCAGACAATTCTGGATTTTTCTTCTTGGAACAATGTTCCTTTCCTACAGAGAAGGTATCTCAGTTTTTAGCTACACATTCATTTATGTGATTATTTGTTTTTTGTCACCTCTGTCACTTCTCTGTAAGCTTCACTAGATCAGGGACCATGTCTACTTTACAAACCATGGTTTCTCGAGAAGCTGGCATGGTTCTGGCACATTAAGAAGTATTTGAATGGATGAATGAGTACATCAATGAGGATCTGGGGATAGTATAAGTACATGGAGGCCTCTAGGTATGGGAAGGTATATAATGCCAACCTTCTTTGCAAGCCCAAACTACTCCAAGGATTTTGCTCCTCTACAGCTAGTTTTGACCTATGGACTCTATGACCCAACACCAACTAATATACAGGCTATTGTGGGGTGTGTGTTGTGTGTGGTTTACTAACTCATTCCTTCCTGCCTCTTAGTTACTTTTCTATTCTTATTTTCCCTTGATCTCATTTTCCTCACTTATTCTCTATTGATTTTTATCTTTTAATTCTGTACACACTACTGTCATCTGTGTTCCATCTAATTGGAAACATTTATAATTACACTTATTAATCCCAATCCTAACTATACCAGTAAAGCTCTGAAGTCCAAGTTGGGAACCAGTTCCGGTGGTTATGTGACAATCCAGTAGCCAGTTTGATATACAAGCTTCATTGTCTCAGTATTATTATTATTATTTTTGCCCTTGAGGCTATTTGTAGTTTCTGTCACACACTGTTCCTCATTCACTCCCTGCTGTCCTTGAATTCCCCTGAACTTCTGGGCATGCAATAAAATTAAGGTAAATGAAACAGAGATAGAGCTTATTCAGACTCTTAGCATCAAATAAAAATAATAGACAGTGAAATCATGCAGCCAGTATTTAAACCTGTGCTGTGATGTCTTTGGATTTACCTTGAAATCATTCTTCTGGGAGTAGGTAAATGTCCTGGGGTCTGTGCTTGGTATATCAGCAATGTTTCCCAAGGTCCTCTCTCAGAGATATATTTGCATCCATCTGACATTGATTCATGTAGCCAGATGGCAGAGGACGGAGCTGGATCACTTAACACAATGTGTGACCTACTTAGAGGTCCAACAATCTGTGGTTTAATATTAAATGAAAGAATTGAGGTTTTGAGTTAAAAAATACAGATTGATTTATTGGTTATCTTATACTCAGCATGAACAGTCTGAATGAATCAGTTTTTTTTTTTTTTTAACGTCTTTATTGGAGTATAATTGTTTTACAATGGTGTGTTTGTTTCTGCTTTATAACAAAGTGAATCAGCTATACATATACATGTATTCCCATATCTCCTCCCTCTTGCGTCTCCCTCCCACCCTCCCTACCCCATCACTCTAGGTGGTCACAAAGCACGGAGCTGATTTCCCTGTGCTATGTGGCTGCTTCCCACTAGCTACCTATTTTACATTTGGTAGTGTATATATGCCCATTGAATGCATCGGTTTTTAACAAGCAAGGAGGTAAGATGCAAAACTGATTCCCAAAGGATGGGTGATGAGACGTGTTGGTAGGTGTCATTGCCAACCTAGTGCGGTGGTAACAAAAGCCATTGAGAACCAGGATTGCCCATTTAGGAACCTAAGGAGCAAAAGGTCACTAGCAGACAATTGTGATGACCTTACAACATGTTCAGAAGTGTCCCATGGTAGTTAGAATGTGCAAATTCCTCAGGGTTTTCTGAACTATCTCAGAGAGATTGTAGAGGATAAGTTCACCCCTTATATAGAAAGCCTTCTTGCTTTGAACATGTTCTCTATTAGAAATGGTATAAATCAAAAGAATATGAATGAATCAGAGAGTCCCATAAAAACAAAGATACAACTGGGGCATGTGCCCCACATCAAGACATAACTGGATCAAAATGGCCTTGTTCAAAACTGGCCACAAACATGTCAAATCAAATATTAATATTTCAGTATGATATAAAGTGTATATTAATTGATTAGGAAGCTTATATAACATTGTATTGGGGAATATTATAGAGACATCTCTGTTCTCCCCAGTTCACTTCTCATTTTTCTTTCATTTGGTCCTTCTTACAGACCAAAAGTAGAAGCATTATTTCATTAATGAGTCTTGGGATTCAGAAGGGTTTTCCCAGCTGGGGGTTTCAATGACAATTATGAGGAAGTGTTTAGGGAGATGTAGGACCATTGTTTCAGAAACTGATCCAGCTTTGTTGCCACTTATTTTTGCTTTCTGCTGGAAACTGGCATTGATGCAATGATGGCCTTTGTGTCCTAAAGCTTTCCTTACCTCTGATATTTTCATCCTTTAATCTTCATGCTGTCCTTAGGTGTCACTATAGAACTAGTGAAGAGAAATACCCATAATCTTCCCCTTAGCTCTTCAGTATCTTGGCCTCCAAATTACTCCATTCTTGATTTTACTTTAACCTTCATAAGCCCCTGCACCTAACAGCTGGAGGCCCGTCAATTCCCAGTATGAGGTTACTGGCTACTTAACTGTTCACTCTGCATGCTGGCGTCTAGCACAGGCCCTAACACATAGTAGACAATAAATACTTGCTGAATGAATAAATGAAGTGAATGGCTCTTTGAAATGTATTGTTTTCCAAATTAAAAAAAAATTATACAGAGAAAGATAAATATCATATGATATCACTTGTATGTGGAATCTAAAAAAAATGGTACTCATCAACTTATTTACAAAACAGAAATGGAGTCACAGACGTAGAAAACAAACTTATGGTTACCAAGGGGGAAAGGGGGATAAATGGGAGATTGGATTGACATATACACACTACTATATATAAAATAGATAACCAATTAAGAACCTACTGTATAGCACCGGGAACTCTATTCAATACTCTGTAATGACATATAAAGGGAAAAGAATCTAAAAAAGAGTGGATATATGTACATATATAACTTATTCACTTTGCTGTACAGCAGAAACTAATACAATATTGTAAATCAACTATACTCCAATAAAAATTAATAAAAAAGAAAAAATAAATAAATGCTAGTTTTTCCCCACAAATATTTAGGCAAAAAATATTAATTCATTCCATTATTTTTAATTGACTATATGTCAAGTACTTGGGGCAAGAATAAAAGGGATGTGGCCCTTGTGTGGAAGTGGGACAGGCAATAAACAAGTAACCACATGAATAGGATATTCTCAGAGTGAATGGTGCCACAAATAAAAGAAAACAGAGAAAGGAGGTTAGTCTATTCTGTAGTCTGGGAAGGTCCTTATATGAAGTTGATATTTGAACTGACTAAAGAAAAAGGAACCAGCCACAGGGAAATCTGGAGGGATGGTGGTTGACAGCAGGAAGGGCAATCAAGAGCAGGACTTGACTTTTGTGTATGGTGCAAGTTAAGGATCCAATTTTGTTTCTTTTCCATATCAATAACCAATAGTCCTGACAGCATTTCTCAAAAAGCCTGACTTTCTCCACTGATTTCCAGTGCCAACTTTATCATAAGTGGAGTTTTCACACCTCTGTGCATTTGCTTATGAACCATCTATTTGTGCCAATGTTCAATTTGCCAATATTCCACCAATATCTTAATTACTATATTTTCATAATGGTTCTTTTAAAAATATTTTATTGAAGTATAGTTGATTTACAATGTTGCGTTAATTTCTGCTATACGGCAAAGGGATTCAGATATGTATGTGAGTGTGTATTCTTTTTCATATTCTTTTCCATCATGGTTTATCACAGGGTATTGAATATAGTTCCCTGTGCTATACAGTAGGACCTTGTTTATCTTCATAATGATTCTTTATGTGTGTTAAGTCTTTACACTCTGTTCTGCTTCAGGAGTGTCTCAGCAATTTCTGGGCCTTTGCTTCTCCATGTAAATTTTGGAATCACCTTGTCAAATTCTACAAATGTTGAGGGGATTTTTAAGGCATTGCATTTAATCTATAGATCAATTTGGAAGAACTCATTTTTATGCTAACGACTCTTCTAATTCTTTAGCATATTATAACAGGTCTTTGATGTTTTTCAATAAAAGGTTATATATTTTCCCATAACCTTCAATACATGTTGCTAAAGTTATTAGTGGGTATAGTATATCTGCTATAATATTGTGAATTTTAAAGTTATTCTAGCTGCCTATTACTTATTTATAGAAATGCAAATGATTTCTGTATATTGATTTTATAGTCAATAAATTTGCTAAACTCATTAATTAAAATACTTTTTCTGGAAATCCTTTCTAATAGAGGTTCAAAGCATTTGCAAATTATATTTTTCTTCACTTACTATTTAAATGTTATACCATTTCTTTCTTTTTCGTGGATAGAAGGGAATAACAGGGGACATCTTTGTCTAATAGGAACATTTTAATTATGAGGTTTTCCTTGTATTTGTTTTCATTTTGTTGTACACACACATATACATATGTATGCACAAACATTAGTGAAGTTTCTAATTGTGTTGTCTTACCCAAATCTTGTATACTTTGATGATATTTTGGGGGGTCTGCTTGAAATATTGATTACTGAGAAAAATATAAATATTTTCTAGGAGAGGTACATTCAATACTGTCAATATTTTTTGCTTTAACCATTGTAAGAGTACATTATCACATGCACATAAGTTTATATTCTGTTTGAGAACTGAACATTTTATCATTACATAGCAGCCCTCTTTGCTTTTGCTTTAAAATCCATTTTATTTAATGTGAACATAGCTAAAGCAGGTTTCTTTCGGTTAGTATTTGCCTGATATATTTTTTTCTGTTCTTTCCTAACCCTTATTCTTCAGACATGTTTTTATTAAGCAAAGGAACTAAATAAAAAAACATTTTTTAATAAAAAAAAAAACCAACAAGCTGAGCTGACAATTTCTGTTATTTGTAAATGGAACATTTTGATGTATATTTATTTAATTCCTCTGACTAGCATATAGATTTATTATTTATTTTAGTGAATGTCTACTTGTGGCAAACTCTCAGCCCTTTCTGCCATACTCTTCCCCCACCATCTCCAGTCATCCTGGGCAGGGCTGAAAATGCATTTATTGCTTTCACTCTAAAGTGATACTTTCTCTGGGTATAAAACTCTAGATTGGCAAAAATTTTCTTTCAGCACATTGTTGATATTATCCCACTATCTTCTTGCTTCCACTGTTAACTGCTGAGAAACCAATTATCTATCTAATTGTCATTTCTCTAAAAGTAATTTCTCTTTAGTTGCTTTTAAGATATTTGCTTTTTCCTTGGTCTTCGGAAATTTTGATATGATGTATTTAGATATAGAATTGTTTAAAATGTGTCTTGCTTAGGATTCCTGAATCTATGAGTTTGTGTCTTTCATCAATTCTGAAACATAACCTCTTCAAATATTTCAAATATTTTACTGCCCTAATTTTTGCTCACCTCTTCTCACTCTATCCTTCATGCCTTTTAATCTCTCTATCATATTTTCCATCTCTTTGACACTCTGCTATATTCTGGATAATATTATAGACCTTTTTTAAAAATTTACTACTTCTCTCTCTTTTGTTGGAATAATGCATTGAATTTTAAACATATATTCATTTATAGGAAATCAGTTTGTTTTCAAATATACATCATTTTTTAAGTCAATTAATCTTTACTCTTATTGTCAGTCTTAAAAATATCAATACTTGTTTAACATTCTTTTTCTCATAATTCCAGAATATTAAGTTTTTACAGGGCTTTTTACACTACCTTTTGCTTCTGCTGGTTCTCAGTTATGGACTTTCTTTATATTCATTGTAATTGCTTTGATAAGCTGACATTTCTCGGAACTTTAAATGTAGTAATAGCTTAAGCATGATTTGAAGACAGACTCCTTTACAGACAAACTAATTATGCCAGGAGATCAGAGGATTTCCAGGATGAGACAGATTTACACTAACTTCTGAGTTTGTCAGGTGGTGTGAATTGAATTCAGGCTTCAAGCCCACATGAGGGAGAGCTTGTAACCATGAATTCTCAGGAAGAATTTTTTCTACCTGTCTTCAACATCTAGTTTTGAGATCAACAATTTTCTTGCAGTTCTTTGAGATGATGGGTTTATTTTTTTATTCATGACTGCTCTGAGGTTGTGTGGCCCTTTGTGGTTCCAGGTTTATGTAGTGGGTCTCTTAATAGATTCCTCACTTCACTTTCTGTTTTCCCATTATCCACACATCATGAAAAATCTAAGCTCAATGTCAACTTGACAGATACTTTTAAGCTGAAAGACAGCTTTACTGCCCTCTGGGTTCCTGCTTTCACTTGGAAATTGTCCTTTGAGCATTCCTTAATTTCTTTTCCATGGCTTGACTCATTTAAACATATTTTAAAAGTTATACAGAGTCTTTATTTGTTTTTATTGGAAACTCAGGTCTCTCCAGCTTGCTTTTTGATGTTTTCACATCTTAGATACTATCAGCAATGGATGTAGGTTTTTATATGGCTGAGGAAAACAGGTGACTTCAGAATCACAGTAATTCTACTAAAAACCAATCAAGTTTGAAGGGCTCATTAGCAGAGATGCAATGATATCCAGGAACCATAATGGCTCCTTTTAGACTGAATTGGCTTTTTTAAAGCTAGAAATAGAAAGAAAGAGGGCACTTGAAAGAAGTGGATCCAGATGAACAGTTAGAGAAAAGCTTAAAATTTCAAACAATCTCCTATTTAGAACTAACTTTTAGCAGTAATGGAGACTTTTACATTAAAATTCAGAATATTTTTGATCACCCAGATAATATAGATACATTATTTCAAGAAACACATGCAACACACAATATAGAGAGCTGTATAGTACCCCTTGACCACCTTTCCAATCCCAGCCCCTCTAAAAGTTTGGTGTGTAAATGTCCAGAACTTCTCTATTCTTCATATTCATATCTATGCATATACACAGAGAGAAACATAGAGTTTGTTCTGCATTTTAGAAAAATATATAGGTGGTATTCTATTTTGCATGTCTCCACATGTTTTTCAGTTCTACTCTCTTGCTTAAGAGTCCAGATATACAATTCTGCATTAAATCATTTAATAGAGACATTGCTTCACTCCCTTCAATTTTCCAAAGTTTCTGTAGAGAAGCTTGACCCCATTCTGACTTTCAACTTGCGACCTGTAGTTTTCTTTATGGAAACATTTAGAAGTTTCCCTCTGTTTCTGATGTTCCAAAACTTCCCAGCTTTGGAACTTACTGTGGATTCTTCCCTTCTTGGTGCTGAGCCTTTCGATCTGATAACTAATGTCCTTCAGTTGTGAAAAATGTTTCTTATCATATTTCTTTGATAATTTGCTTCCTTCAGTTTTCTTTCTGGTGCCCCTCTCTGTTGGGATCCTATGCTCTGGGCACTTAGCTTTCTCCTTCCTTCTTCTGCAAAATCAGTTACCTCCCTTCCATTTGCCTTCTATCTTCCAATTTTATATTGATCTTCTAAACACCGTTATCTCCTCTTTTGTATTCTTGGACTCTTTTTTTTTTTTTAACTATCATTTTATGAGAAATCACTTAAATATCACTTCTAGGAATCTGTCCCACAGAAATCCACAAGACTCCTTAAGAATATCTATACATAGTTTACATAAATTTGTTTTTAAATATATGTTCTATATTTTATGGTTTCTGTGGTTTTATTTTTTACATAATTATTATATGTATATATATTATATATATAGGAGAGATTACTGCTGCTATAGAAGAAAACTTTTGACTTTTAATATTCAAATTTCATCCAGTGTCTAATAAAATTCTTTTTTCTTACATAAGTTTTCAGTTGTCCACCTGCAAGTGGACCTCTCTGGGCCTCTTTTCACATCTGCTAAGTGAAGGTGTAGGTCAGTTTCTTTCAAAACCCCTTGCAATTCTTATTGTTTATGTAATTTTCTAAAATTTTGTACCTTAGGATCACCAGAGTTAGCAATGGCTCTGTTATCCCACCTTTGGATGATTATAAATTTAATTTGTTCACAGCCCATCAACACATTTTTGTGTGAATAATGAGAATAACAAAGCATGACATCAGAGTCTGAACACATGATGTTGTCAGACCAGTGGGAAAATCCTCTATTAAGTCAGGGCAGATAAATCAATCAGGGGAAATGCCATTCCTGGACATGCAAGCAAACCCTCAAGGTTATGTAATCAAGTTTTCAATTAATATGCTTCCCTCCCCCTTTAACTGTGTATAAATTAATAGCAGCTGAAAACGAATAAAGAAAGGAACACAGAGGAAAGAAGACTGGAACAAACAATGCAATACAGCAGAAATCACATTTATCTGACATCTGCACAACAGAGAAGGGAAGCACGTGATCTGAAATTAAAGGGGACTGGATTTTTAAAATAATGGACATTATACCTGGATAGCCAGTGTGGATAGCTGTGAAGCAAGCCACAGAGAGGCGTGCTCATTTGAGGATCTGTTTGTTGGTGTCATAGTAGAGGATGTGTGTAATAACATTTACATGTGTTTTGAAAAAAAACAGTCAATGGATTAACAAATTTAAGAGATAGCTAATACACATGGTGCAAAGCTCAAAGTGGGCAAGAGGCTATTTAGGGGCATTCACACCCTTATTATATTGCATTGTAATACAATTTCACTGACAATAAACTGTTAAGTACCAACACAGGCTTGTTTAGATTAGAGATATGTACCAAAACAATGAGTAAGTCTGCCTTTTAAATATGTTTACATATATATCAATACGTGCAATATAGATAAAATATATATTTTAAAATATATATAAAATATGTTTACATATATATATGCAAGTATGTATCATAGATGGATGGATAAATGGACAGATGAAGGATTGGAGAGCTACTTTCAAACTCACTGCCTCCAGTTTCAAGAGATAAAAAAAATTAAAAACAAAACCTATTTTACTCCTTGATAAGCGAGTACTATAATTTCAAGATTAGAAATCTACGTGATAAAACAGTTCTCAATATACAATCTCTAGGTTTTCCAACTAAATTAGCTTTAATCCTTAGATAGAATGTTCCTGAAGGTCAGAATCCTGGTAACACAATGACAGCAGGGCAGTGCAGTTGAGGACCATCCTAGGTGTCTTTATTTTTCATCTTGGGCTCTTGTAAAATCTCACATAATAGCTTTTTCACATTTTAGTTTGCCAATAGGATTTAAATATGCAGGAATTGTAGTTATGTAAATGATCATGATGAACTCTGCCAACACACTGAACAATATATTTAGGCACAAGGTTTAAAGAAAAGGAAGTGATTATTTCTGAAAGCCCCAGCTGAGCCTCAGTTCTAGGGGTCATGTCAGCATGGAGAGGAGACTGGCAGGTCACACGGAAAGCTTTGCTGGCTCTGTGCTCTCACAGGGACACACATTCACCTATGGATACACCTGTGGGATAAATCCATTGAAATAACACCAGAGCAGTGGCTGTCAAGAGCCAGTCTAATTAATCTGTCTATTAGGAATATTTTATTTTAGAGCTGCTCTTAACAGAAAGATATTCTGAGCTCTTACATGTGAAATGGACATTAAAAAACAAATTTCTGGTTATAGCTCAGCAGAACTAAGCATAATTTTCAGCCCTGAAACAGCAAAAAAATCTTCTTCGAAAAATGTGTATTTAAAGGTTTTGACTAAAAATCTTGCTGAAGTATTTGATCAAAGTCCAATTTGGTAGAGAAAATGATAGGAGAGAACAGGAAAAGGTGGGCGCCACCAGGGCAAGGGTGCCTTTTCTTCCCGTGTGACCCAATTTCCACAAAACTGTTTGTTATTCACCTCATTACAAACATCTGTGTCACAGCAGATGTTGGGTCAGGAGAGGACACGGTGTCCAGGAAACCTGCAATCAGGTTAGAAAACTCCCAGATGACCTATTCCCTTTCAATTGACTCTGAGTGGCTGGCACTGCCCACCGCAGTCCCTGAGCTGCCTGTCCGTGAAATGGTTGTCATTTAAGTCACAGTGGAAACACTTCCCCAAACCACTCTCCCTGGAGGTGTAGGAGCTGCTTTTCCAATGACAGCGAGGAGAGCTGTCCTAGCCTTTCTAACTATTAAAGGAAATAGACAATTTCCTTAGAGTTGCTTAAAAATTCCAGCTCCCTATAGGGTTGGTCTTAAAAGTTTCTTGCATAAATCAGTCTCTTTGGGTAAAGTGCAATCTTTCAAAGATGTCCTTCCCATTTTTAGCTTTCCAAGATGGTGGCTAAGTCTCTATAGAACTCTGTGTCTTCAAAGTGGGAGAAGAGAGGGTGGCAGGCTTCCCTTACATCCTCACAGGTCTCTGCTGTGAAGGGGCTGTTCTAAAATTCTCCATGGACAAATGCCTACTGGCTATTTGGGGTGATTGATTGCTAGCCACTGCTTGAGTCCATGGTCTGGGCCAATGGACCTGGTGGGACCTCTGTCTTGTTCTTAGGCTTCCACCGGCCCCCTCACCACCACTGTTTCCCATCACTGGGGCACTCAGGAATGCTCCTGTCCCTTCTAAGGCACACATGATATGGGAGCCAAGAGCCCTGTCCAGAATCTTCCAGATTTTAGCCCAGAGAGTAGAAGTCAGAGAGGTAACATACAAATCTTACCTCCTGCTCTATCCTCTCTCCCTTCTTTTCCCCACAATTCCTAGGGTTGGAAAAGACAGGCTCTCCTCTTCCTCTTGTCACATCCTGAGTGCTAGGGTGGGTGTTTAGTAAGGCTTAGCGCTTCAGGCCTGGAGTTAAAAGAAACTAAAGAAATTTGGAGAAATCCTTTCCTCTCCTGAAATCTCACTTTTGCAAGATTTCTGCCCTGCTAACGAGGGTCTTCTCCTTAAGGGAGTCTCAGCCTTGCCTCTCCTGGAGCCATGACTCCACCAGGGCGGGGTGGGGTGGGGTGGATGGCAGAGAGGGAAGGAGGAAGCTTAAAAGGAAAAGAAAATATATCAGCTTATCATGTGCAAAATAATTTCACCGCTAGACAAGGCGGAGTGAATTCTAATTACAGGATGGTAAATGTGAAAGTCTCTTGATCTATTGATGCTTTCGTGTGGCAGCCATGCAGGCTCTGTGCCCTTCTGCACCAGCTCTGAAGATCACAATCAATGTACTAAATAGCAAGAGAAAAGAACCTAACCTTTAAACAGTGTGTAGGGAAG
>NW_020175089.1:851053-886989 GCF_003031525.2 Neophocaena asiaeorientalis asiaeorientalis
AACCTTTAAACAGTGTGTAGGGAAGCTCTTTATTGTTCTTGATAGTTCTGGATAATTGATGTTGCACTCATTAAGATATTGTCCTTCTGCTGAATACTGATTCACCAGAGGAAAACACAACCCTGCCAACCAATAAATGGGTGAAATCTCTTTTTCCCCATTCTTCCCTGGCAATCATGTTATTTAGTAAACTCATGATAAACTAGATTGGACCATAGGTTAGAAGTACTCATTCACCTCTCTTCAAATGGGTTTTCCCCCAATTCCTGACATCCCTCATTACTATTTCAGATTTCTGCTTCTCTTCAAGTCTAGGCTTCGAGAAGAGTGGTAGGTAAGCTATCTCCTATTCCTTGCCTCCTGTTCATTCCACTCTTGTTTTGCTCCACTCCCACGTTTCCTGTGACCCCTCACTCACACCCAGGGCACCAATAACGTCCTGGTCACTAAAGTCAAAGGACACGTGGTCACTAAAGTAGCGTCTACTGAGTCGTGTAGGCACTATGTATCATTGCCCTCATAGGAATGCCTTTTGTTCTTCTTGGTTTCCCTCCCAACTCACAGGTTGTACCTTTTCTGTCCCTTTCAGGCTTTTTTTTTCCTCTACCAGACTTCTTAAAAGGAAGAATTATCGGGAACTAAGTCCTGGATCCTTTCTTTTTTCCTTCTCCATGCCAAGGATTTTATCCACCCTATGCTTCAATTCAACCTAGATTCATGATTCTCAAGTTTTTGTGCATGTAAGTTATACCTGGAGAATGGGTGAAAACTTCAAGTCACTTAATCTTTTCTGCTTGAACATCTTCTTCTCTCATCACCCTCATAACAGCCTCATACAATATGATGATGATAAAAGAAATCATAAATGAACATGGTTGTAGTCAGAAAGCAAGAGGTACCGGGTATCAGTTTGGAGTGAAAGATGTGGGCAGGCGCTGAGTGCTGTCCCTCTGTGACCTCAGACAAGTCACTTTGACTTCCTGGGCTGCAGAGTTTAGAGAACACAGGTGTGGCTTAATTGTAGTTTTAATAAAAGATTGAATGAGAATTGGCATTTCATTTTCAAAGGCTGTGCCACTTTTTACTTGGAATAAAAGCAACCTTGGAGAGAAATGTTTCCTACAGAAAATAAAATTTCATCTGAAAACTGTTATTTACCCCAGCAATTTTCTATTCTATTTCATTTATTGTTACTTAAAACTTAGCAGAGAAAAAAAATTGCCTCTTTATGGGCTTCCCTGGTGGCGCAGTGGTTGAGAGTCTGCCTGCCGATGCCGGGAACACGGGTTCGTGCCCCGGTCCGGGAAAAAAGGTAATAAATTATGTTTCAGTAGAAGGTTTTGTATACAAAGGACGGGTAATAATGTTTGCAAAAGGAACTCTGCACAATTCTGGGGAAAACCTATGCCATAAAACAGTAAGGTTTGTGCCAGTGGTGTACTGGTGACTGTTGAATAGGCTGTTCTCCTAGGGAAAAAAAAGAGCCTGGTTTGTGGCATTTGTTGATTTCCATGGTGTAAATATACTCACTGTAGCCAATTTCAAGATACCAATGTGAGGACCCTGAACAAAGAGTTAGGAAGAGGTGTGTGGTAGGAATCCATTGCAGTGACCCTACAGGCACCACAGATGTAACTTACCTCCAGGGCACAGGCAATAGTGAAATGTCTTAATTAATTAGCAGTGGTGAGTTTGGGATATTTGTTACCTTTGTTTTTATTTTTTGTTTTATTTTCTTTTTCTTTTTTTTAAATTGAAGTATAGTTGATTTACAATGTTGTGTTAGTTTCAAGTGTACAGCAAAGTGATTCCATTTTATATGGATTCTTTTCCCTTATAGATCCCTTTGTTTTTAGTATGATATGTTTAATTGTAAATCTATATAATTTACTTTTCAATAGTGTCTGTGTTTAACAACGGGCTCACAGAATTCCTGGAAAATTTAAAAATGAGTTCCTCTGAGCTAGTATGACCAGCTCCAGCTCATCAATGGTTTGTCCTCAGAGAAGAAAGGAAAATTATTACTGTTTGCTTAAGCAATATTTAATTACATTCGAGTTCTGAGAGGTGGACACTTTGCTTTAGATGTTTTTTTGCTTGTTAATTTTCCAGAACTCTATGTTATCTATTAATAGACAAATAAAAAACAAGGATTAAAATCATTGGATGCTAGATCAGTAGGTGATAGTTTTCTATATATGTGTGTGAGCTGAGTGTGAGGTATATATCTCCTTTTCTCGGGGTAAAAAAAGAAAAACAGAAAAGAAGATATTTGCTTATTGAAACATGTTTTATGAACTGAATTGTGTCCCCTCAAAATTCATATGTTGAAGCCTCATTGTATGTGACTGTTTTGGGAGATGGAACCTTTAAGGAGGTTAAATGAGGTCATAAGGGTAGGGCCCCAATCTGATAGAACTGGTGTCCTTATAGGAAGAGGAAGATACACCAGAGTTTCTGTCTCTCTCTCTCTCCCTCTCTGTGCATGACTGCAGGTCAAAGGCCATGTAAGGACACAGCAAGAAGGCACCACCTACCAGGAAGCAAGAAGCCTCACAGAAACCACCCTGCTGGCCCCTTGATCTTGGACTTCAGACTGCACAACTGTGAGAAAATAATTTCTCTTGTTTAGGCCACCCAGTTGGAGATATTTTGTGATGGCAGTACAGACTAACTAATACAACATGTGAATTATGAAATTACATGTAATTCCACAGCAGTAATGTGATCCTTGCACCTCAGGCTTTGTCACAATGTCATGAGGAATTCCTTCCTACCTGCTCCTCTGCTGGATAAACTTCCACTTCCTCCTGTAGGTCAAAGGCTACCAGCTCTGGGAAGCTTTCCTTGGTTTCCCCAAGAAGAGTCAGCCCTTCCCCCCCTGTAAAGAGCTCTATTATAATAATGATCATAGTGTCTGGTCCCAACACAAATCCTTTGTAGAAAGGTACATTACATTAGAAATTTAGATTCAGCATCTTATCTTCCTGGGCCGCCCATATGTTAGCCATACCGCTGTTATACTTAAATTTAAATGAAATTAAATATTCAATTCCTCAGTTGCACTAATCACATTTCAAATACTAAATAACTACCTGTGGCTACTGCATTGGACTCTCAGACAAGGAACATTCCCTTAATGCAGAAAGTTCTATTGACAGTGTTGCCCTAGACTGTAATTTGAGGTGGGGGGTTGGTAAGGTTACATCTTTTTACACCCTTTTATTTTCCCAGCATGCAGCCTAGTGCCTGCTATGCAGTAGCATTCAATAAATATTAGTTGATTTAAAGGAAAAAATTGACACTATTTATCTAGTTGTAGCTACTTAAGCATTCATGGTTCCTAGAGACCACAGGAATGAACACATATATAAAAATTTATTTTTATTACTGACAAGTAAAAGAAAACTAAGCAATTTTCATTTTCCCTGGGATGAGAAAACCAACATGCAGAATTAAGATATAATTATAGAATTTCTCTCTCAGGTGTTCATATAGCAATCTATAGTTGTTAACTCAGAAGCACAATATCGATTCTAATTTATTTTTTCTAGGTCATCTATGCTCCATTGTTCTATAACTGACCCTATGGACTCATTAAATCTTTCAGCATGATATTTATGCAACCTTATTTAATGAGTCCTCCAACACCTTGAATTCTCTGGATCTCATACCTATTATTTTAGTGGCAAACTTCTGAGTTTAATTAACCGTATTATTCATGGACTAAAGGAGATCATAAAAAGGTCACCCAGTTGGTACACAACTCCCTGCTTGCAGACAGCCTCTTTGTTGCCACATTTAAAGATCTTCAAAGAGACATAGAATAACCCTTGGGAATCCCTTTAGGTATTTAGATATTCTACCTCTCTCGGAAACTTTTGTTTCTTGCTTAAATCTTTCACGATTTAGTCCAAAGCAGTTCTCCTCACTCTAACTCCAGAGCAAAAGGAGAACAGGGTCATCTGTCACATGCTCCGGAGAAGCCCCTTTCTGTGCTTTAACTGAGACATAGATACAATCCAAAAGGAGATATTGCTTTTCCTAACGTTCCTTTGGATTTCCTAGTAACCTCAGGGTAAATAGTAGGGCTGAGTAAATATTCTTTGAATGAAAAGAACAAAAGCCATAAAAATAATCCCTTAACAAATACAAATAGACCATGGCACAGAGACTAGTGTGGACCCAAACTTCTTTCTCATAATCCAGGACAGGACTTTTCAAGTGGGAGAAGTAGGTGTTAGTTAACAAGGATGCTGTTCTAGAGCTGGGGGAAGAGAAGGATTTAAGAGGGGAGAATGTGGAGAGAAAATGTGGAGGGAAGGGGATCTCAAGAGAAGCAAGCCCACTGGGTCTCTGGTTGAGCTCAGCATCAGTACACGTAAGCTGGGTGCCTGTGAGTGGAGATGTGAGGGGAGAAGGCAAGTCAAGGTTGGGAGGAGGTGAGGGTGTCTGACCTCAATCCCGATGCTTCACACAGGGGAGCAGTGCATGTTCAGCAGGTAGGGAAGAAGGTTGTGTCAAATCCTTTGAACCCACCCATGCAGGCACCACCATGCCTCAGAGTCCCCCCTCTGCTTGGCAGTGCTTTCCCGCTGGATGCGGTGAACACAGAAAACAGCTGCCCACCTCTCAAGTACAGGCTTCCTGGAGGTAAGGTCTGTTTTCACTGGGCTGGAAGTTTTCTAACATCTAGTCCTGAGAGATGTTCTTCTCCCAGATGTTTGTTAAAAACAAGTGATATTGAGAAACTTGAACATCCTGCCCATGATGGTTAATTCCTTTGCACCTGTGACCAGTTTGGGGGCTAAATCCCTGGCAAGATTTGGTCATGATCTTGTGGAGGCCGGGGTGTGCCACCAGCAAACAAAACAGGCTTTGTTATATGTGACAGGTGTCTACCCCTTCTCACCACTCAGAGACCTGCCTCCTTCAACAGAGAGGCTGGGAGTCTCTCCATTCTACATATGAGTGTACTGAGGCACAGACGGTGGACCCTTATTGCTTGCCTGCCCACGAAATGTGAGAAAGTGATCTCACACCCCTGACAACTAGATCACAAAATCATAGCTTCTGATATTTACTGAGAAAACTGAAGGATACAAAACATGGGGTCTCCAAGGTTTGGCACTTCTTGTATGACTTTAGTAAACTAATTAACCTTTAAAAACTTTAGTTCCCTCAATTGCACAATGGCAAGAATAAGATGACACACGTAATGTGCTTAGAAGGTGCTCGTCAACATAGTAAGTGCTCAGTAAATGTTAGTTCTTCTTGTTCTTATTATTTAAGTGTCAGGAAAAAAATGTTAATGTCCTTCTATGGCCTTGAATTGCTCTTTATTTGTTTTACTGATTGTAGGAACTGTGGTTTTCATGCATTTGTACTCCCTATTGAAATAGGTATAGCTTAGAATAAAGCAAACACTTAGTACTTGACATAAATTTATGATTTTCCAAAGCTATATACCATTAGCATTTTTAGAAATTGGTCATTTTATTTATTTATATTTTTTTATTACTTTTTTTTTTTTTTTTTTTCGGTACGCAGGCCTCTCACTGTCGTGGCCTCTCCCGCTGCAGAGCACAGGCTCTGGACATGCAGGCTCAGCGGCCATGGCTCACGGGCCTAGCCGCTCCACGGCATGTGGGATCCTCCCGGACCGGGGCACGAACCCGTGTCCCCTGCATCGGCAGGCAGCCTCTCAACCACTGCGCCACCATGGAAGCCCACCATTATTTTTTTAATTGGTCATTTTATAGCTCTTTACCTAAAGGTTAATACATATGCACAACGAGCAAACATCCCTGTATATTTTTTTTTAATCTTGCTCTACAGTAATTTGTATTTATTAAAAAATAGAAGTTACCAGGGTTAAAAGTATGACTAAGCTGTTCAGCTTCACCTATTAATCTTTAGTTGATAACAAGGACTATATTTTTATCCCTGAAGGTTTGCATTCACAAATTTAAAAATGTGAAATTTCAAGTATTTATATGATGAGTATTCTTGGGATCAATTTTATAGTAAAAACCCATTCTTTTCTGGCAAATGTGCGATGGCTTTATGTACAATTACCTTTTATTCATTCATTTTGTTTTCAGGTTTAGTCTATCAAAGGAGATGTTTAAGGTGTGGAATGAACATTTGGGGAAATACTAAATATGGTATGAAATATACTTTCTGTACACTGCTATAAAAGAAGAATATTTTGTTCTTTTTCAAATACAAAATAGTGTAATTATTTTTTTTCTATTTTAGCAATGAGACCTATTTTTCCATGGAAAATGTGAAATTGGTTTATTTTTATGTTGTCTTTTTATATGTGGTAAGCTAAAGGGGTCAAACTAACTATGTGACTAAAGAATTTTTTATAATGTCCAGGTATTGTGGGAATATCTATCTCTTTTGAAAATAATTTTTTGCTAAGTAGGAAGGTCAGTTGACATTCTGAACGGAAAACAAGTTGTGAACCAGCCATCACAAGCCTTATGGAGTACAGTGACACAAATGTAACCTTTACGTCTCTATTGCATTTTTTTTGAAAGACAAAACCCAAGTCATGTGTCTGAGCTCCACTGTCATTTACCTCTTCTGAGAGAATTCAATACTCTACCTGGGTTGTTAAATGTTTCACAATAACTCTCAAAAATACCAGGACAGGAACAGCAAGTGCAGCAAAACACAATCCGATGATGCTTATAATGGATGACTTAAAAGGTAGCCTAAACATTGATAGACCAATGAGGAAGACAGCTTCAAGGTCCCCCTGACATCTTCCTGGGGAAACTGATAGTACTCACCCCTCCTCCACCCCACCTTCCAATGTGAGTTTTATCACAAGGTCACCACAGGGACGAGATCATCACTGCTGGGAGGACATGGACAGAATTCATAGCTAAAAGCTAAGGGCGTGGCTTAGCTCTCAAATGACATTCTCTGCTTCTCTTTCTAGTATAACAATCAATAGTACAAAATAAAAAGATATCAAAGGGTCAGGCTCTTGATTAGGCAAAAAAATTAAAATACAATAAAACACCATGAAGGCAGCTTAAAGCTTTTCCTTCCAGGTGCTCCAGCCAGGAGGAAGGAATATACTAGATCCCTGCTAGTCAAATGTGGTCCCTGGAGATGTGGCATCCAGGACATTCTCTGGGAGCGAGTCAGAAATACAAATCTCAGGTGCCATCCAGACCTCCTGAAGCAGAATCTGTATTTGAGAAAGAACTTACACCTCTTTCTCAGTAAAACTGTTGTTTTCACTAATTCTTCAACATGTTTCTGAACTGCACTGCTTCACAAGTCAACAAGTGCTTGAAGACAAAAACATTATAAACCTCACTACAACCCTGTTTTCAATATATCAGAATAAAAGTTTTCTTTTTTATAATCACTATAAAGCCTCTTTTCTCCCTGAAATATACACCCCTTGCAATGGCATAGTCCAGTTTTCTTATTAGCAAAGGAATCCAATAGATTTCATGATGTATTATTTCCTCTAGCAAGTTAAAGTCCTCTTTAATTTTCAAGCTTCAATTTGCTCTAGCCAGCAGCCCCTGGCCCAAGCATCCCTATTGGTTAGATATTTTCAAGAGCTCTTGATTCTAGAGAATAAGGAACTCCTGAGCTATCCCCTTAACTCAAAATACTGTTTAGGAATACAATGACTTTTACTGTAGTTTTAAAAGGAGGGGTGTGGTAAATTGAGTGGAGTGAGTCAAGAAGACTCCCTGAGGGTTAATTTAATCCCACTGGATTTTAAGGTAATATGATTGGAAACCAGTGCTGTGAGAAGGAGGAATTTTTAAAATGTTTCAAAAGTGGAAATAATAGTGTAAGAGAGAAAGATCAAGGTCAAAGGGGAAGCCAGTTTAGCAAAGAGAGAAACAAAAAGACAAACGAAGAAGAAGAAAATATGGAAGAATGGAATTTATGTCAGGAGGAGAGAGAACAATGATGAAGCAATAAATACCTGAGGAAGACATGTAAAGATGAGGGACGCATCACCCACCCGAACTATAGCAGGAAAAAGATGGGAATGTAAAGAGAGGGGGGGTGAAGAACAAAGGAGCAAGTCCACGATGCCTGTAAACCGGATGGCTACACGCCACCCTTCTCTCAAAAGCGACCCCTCCCATCCTGTCCTACCTGGCCGGAAGGACACCGGTCTCACTGGTCATCACTTGAGAGCTTGAGGGTTGGGGGGAGTAAAGTTGGGGGAAACAGAGGGATCCTCATGGCAAGTTTCCGACAAGAATGAGGAGGAACCGTCCCCCTGTGTGGAAAAAAAGGGAGGCTGTCATTTTTGTGACATTGAAACTGATTTCTGAGTCATCTTCTGTTTCAAATTATCTGTCTGGGAGTTCTCTTGGAGTGCCTTTTAGTATGGAGATTTAAAACCTCAAGCTCCTTTATCTACTCCAACATTTCCCATCACAAATGCAATGGAATTGGTAATTGAATTCTCTTTGGTTCTTCTCTACCTTTGTAGGAATTAGATGTTAAATATGATCACAACTACTACTTTTGAGAAATTCTCCACAAAATCCCACTACTGTCAAGAAACCTGAGAAAAGACTGCACTGAGTCATGGACAGCAGTTGAACAATGCAGCCCAATGAGTCTGAGCTTAATGGCTTTACTTTTCTCTCTCCAAGAAAGAGAACTATTTTTTAACACACAAAATTAGTTTTGTTAGCCCTCGACACGTTTCATTAAAAAAATACGTATTGAACACCAACTACGAACCAGGAATCGCTCCTGGATGCTTAGAACTCAAGAGCACCAGTGAACAAAACAGTCAAAGCCCCTGCTATCATGGAGTTTACATTCTAATGGGAAGGGACCAACGCTGAGTGACACACTTAAGAAAGAATTCAATGACCTAATGAGAGGTGACAAATGCTATAAACACCAGAAAGTAGAGCAGAATAAAAGGGAAAGGAGATGCCAGGGATGGGAGAGTGGTGGAGGGTGGTGTAAACTTAATAGTGGTCATGGAAGGCCTTTTTGAGAAGGCAGATTTGAGCAAAGGCTTGAAAGGCAGGAGAGAGTTGCCCAAGCGTACACTTGGGCGATAAACATTTTGGGCAGAGGAAAGAGTCTGTGCAATAGCCCAAGGTGGCACTGTCCTGGCTTATTGGGGCCCAGCAGGGAGCCCAGGATGGCCTGAGCAGAGAATATGTCAACAAGGAGATAAAGAGGGGCTGCAGCTGAGTGGGGTCAGATCATGTCAGACCTTGAGGACTTTTATTCTGAGAAATATGGGAGCCATGGAAGGGTCTTGAAGAGAGGAGTGGTCTGATTTATGTTCTCAAAGGATGACTCTGGCTGCCATGTTGAGAATTGATTGTGAGTGTCCACACGTGGAAGCAGGAAGACCCCTTAGGAGGCTATTTAGAAATCCAGGTGAGAGATGGCGGTGGCTTTGGCTAGGATGGTTTACCTGCAGTTGGCAGCTTAACAATTATAAAGATGTCCTAACTGCTTCATAATATTTTGCAAGTCCTAGGGTTGCTTTGATTCCATTGAAAACAAAGACCCCTGTAAAAAATTTAAGAATTAAAACAGCTCATTTTGTATTTCCCAAAACCTAGTGAAATCCTTTTCAACTAAAGCTAGAAGTTAACATATTTCCTGTTTTCTGTATGTCACAAAAAACATGTACATTCTGCTGGCTACTATCTTAGACATGAATTTCCATATACTAGCATGATTAACTAGGTCAAAATCTATTTTGATGCCCAAATGGTTAAACACTCTAAGATTCCCCCCAAGTGTATCAAGTTGTGTGTTTGTGTGTGTGTTTACTATTCTATCATAAATATTAGCAAAAGATAAAACCAACTCTATTGATAAAACTCTTTGAAATATTAAAATATTATTTGTATTACTTTCAGCTACAAATTCAACTTCCTTGTCAAATTCAAAGATTATCCTTAGCAAATGATTATGATAAATGCAAAAGCTTGTGTCAATTGATTTTTGCTGACAGAAGATGTATAATCAGGATTCTAAGTGGTAGATTTGTTACATTAATTTGGCTTTAGGCATAACACATGGAAAATAGAGAAAGTGACTCTTGCTCTGAGAAATTGCTTTCCTATTTTGAACTGAAACTTTCTTCAGCATATGCCCCTTTGCATTAGACTTTTCTCTAGTCTCCACATGCTGCTTCATCAAATATTTCAAAGCACTAATACATTTCCTCTTTGGATATTCTACAGGTAAATATTTCTCTTGGTTTGAGTTTGGCCATTCCTCCCCTTAAATTGTTGAAGGTCATAGAAAAATCAGATAGTGGTTTCCTGAGATCAATTAAATTTTTACAGTTAATAATGTGTTTGACTACTTTTCTTATGCTGGTTATACCAAAGCAGGGGTTTAAAAACAAACTAGAGATGCATTTGGAACAAGACATCTAACGTGTGTTGGTAAAATTCATATAAATTGTGCACAATGACAGGCACACAGAGTAGAAACAGAAGTAAATCCCAAAGGTTTTGTGGGTTATCCATAGTTGTGGACTTCCAGTTTATGGTAGGAAGGCTGATGAAAGTGAGATTGAAATCCATCTCATCCTATCCCTGATGCTAAACTCAATGCTTGTTGGGAAGACTCAACCCCATCAACACAAACACTGGCTACTCTAGCAGGTTGTGGGTATTGTCTTTGGATCCCCTCCCCTCCATCCAATACACCCATCACCATACTCCCATATTTTCTCATCTTTAGGAAAGGAAGATAAAGACAAAAGAAGGGGAAAGAAAGTTAATGGGATGGAGAAAAGGGGGAGGAATCAATGGCATACATGGGAATCTCAGTTCCAATTCTATTTAAATCTCAAACTCAGTTGTCTTGCAGGGGCCAACAGATAACAGAAATCCATGAAGCAGCCTGGGGAATGCCCTGCAGGCCTAAGGAGCAGCCTCTTCTCCGCTCTAGAGATTTGTTTCCATGTTGGATCCCTGTAATCATATAATCTAATTTTTAAAAAGAAAAAAAAATTAATAAGAAAATTTCTGATTTAAAAATAATAGTGTGATGATTTTGTAATGTGCCAACTTGGCTAGGCTGGACATATGCCAGGGTTTCCTTCACGTATGTTCCTAGTTAGAGTGGGTTACAAGGAAGACTCTCCCAAGAGTTGGAGGGCTGATGAGAGAGGCAGCATCCACTTTGTAACACACATGCACTGTTGCTGATCTGTTGACTTGTCTTGTTGGGGTGAAGCAGCAACTGGGCCTGTAATCACTTTTCCTTCTCCTTGGTTCTTCCGACTCCTGGGTCAGGTGTGTTTATGTGTGTGTGTGTGTGTGTGTGTGTGTGTGTGTGTGTGTGTGTGTGTGTATTCAGCTCTGTGACAGAATTTCAGCTTCTGCAGGTTATCCTATTTGCCAAGCCCACACATGGTCTTCTCTTCCAAACTGCCTGCCTGCCTGCCTGCCAGGGTCCAGCATTAGATGGAGAGATGGCCTTGTGGAGATTGCATAGCCTGTCCCCACAATTACATGAGCCACTTCCCTGTAACACACACACATAATCTGCTACTGGCTCTGCTTCTCTAGTTGAACCCTGACTGATACAGATGTTCAAATGATGTCCAAACTGACACTATGTGGGAATTTTATATTTCTCTTAATGGCTGGTTAGGTTATTTGGGCCATCTTTCTCACTGAAAACAACTAGAAAAGATGAACTTGATATTAAAAACTATATTCTTTAAAGAAACTAAGAATCACAAAAATTTAAAGAATGATCAGGCCCAAACTCCAAGGAACATCACACCTAGACAGGTAACAGGCAGGGAAGCTGCTTTTGTCCTGACAGGCTTTTGCTAATGCTGGATATTTTGAATTCATCTTTTGACAGCCTTCTAGGATGAGGACAAAATTCAAAGCCTGTGGCTGGCCAGGAATGAGGAATCTCACAGGAAAATGTCCTTACTATAAGCCAGACACACAAATTGTAGATTTGAAAATAAACCAAATAGAACTTTTAGAATTACATAAAATACAAAAGCTGTATATAATTAACTCAGTGGATGAGTGAAGTAGCAGTATAAACAAAGAATTAGGGAATTAGAATAAAGGTCAGAAAGAAAATTGTCCACAGGGTACCATAGAGAGGCAAAAAGATGGAGTATACTAGAATGAGTTAAAAGAGGAGATGGAATAAGAGGGTCCATTTTATTTTATATGTAAATAATGTGATGGAAGGAAATTTTTAGAAAGTGTGATGGAAGCCAATTTGCTGACATGATAGCTGAGTTTTTACAGAACTGATGAAAGCTATCCATCCAGCCACCTCAAATGCATATTTAGATACATTATAGAAATTTGCATAAAACATAAGAAAAAATTCTAAATGCAAGCAAAGGAGTAAAAATACAAGTTATCACCAAAAGAATTACACTAAGACTCACAATTAACTTCTCAATAACAAGAGAGACCAGAGGACAGTAGAATCTCATCTTCAATGTGCTAAAAGAAAATAGCTGCCAACCTAAAATTTTATACCCAGTGAAAATATCATTCCAGAATAAAGCTAAAATAAAGTCATTTTCAGAAAGAAATGAAAACAAACAAACCCAAAAACCCAAGGAGTTTACCACCAGTAGACTGTATAAAAGGAACTTCCAAAGGATGTAGAAGATAATGATCCCAAATGGATGATCTGAGACACAAGAAAGAATATCTAGCTAAGAAGCCTGTGAATGAACACTGCCTGTATAACATAGAATAATAATGTCTTATGGGTTTAGAAATCTATAGAATTAAAGTAAATTTCAAAAATAAATCAAGAAGAGAAAAACGGAGTTAAAAAACTGTTTTAATATTTGAGTATTGCCTGAAGGAAATCAAGCATGTATAAGTTTTACTTTCAAGAAAATAGTGAATGACTATATATTTTTTAAAAGACAATTCTTCACACTGAAACAAAGGAAAAGGAAATTTCTTACACACATACACACACACACAAACAAAAAAGCAAACCACTGAGTAGGTCAGCCAAGCCTTGACAAAGAGTAAAACATAAAAGGTAAGCAGCCAGTTAGCACTCTTTGGTCTGGTTTTTAAGAAAGGGTCCAGTGGTTGTTGGCAGGGAGAATGCACGTTTCCCCATCAAGCAGCAGAGGATTAGAGGAGGCACAAATGAATCATGGAAAAGAGAAGCATCTACTTTAAATCCCCAAGGTAGTCTCTTTCTCCCTGAGCACTGGGAAGGCAGTACTGAAATAGTTGCATTTAGGTTTCTGTCTCAGGACCCAGCGGTGGGTCTGACAAGACTAACTTCATGCAGAGGGATGAGTCACTCATCCTGTTACAAAGATGTCGGCAGGGAAAGGAGGAAGGTCAGTCTATATTCCCCTGGTGGAGGAAAAAATAAAGCCAGTAGCTACATGATGAAATGTTTTTTGGGTAGAAATTAAAATGCCCTAAAGCTTCTTGGAATTCTCTCTTGCTGATGAGCTATATAAAAACAGAAAACCTGTGTGCTAAGAAGCATCAAAGACAAATTAAGTGTCAGAGAAAAAGTAAATTACACATTTATCGACTGTTTTATGAGGTTATGGAGACGGTTCATTAAAAAGTCCCCTCAAAAGATGATTCTTCTTGTAATGAGAGCCCGTAGCCGCAAAGTGATCAATAGACATTGGAATATTCACAGCAGATTCAGGGAAACTCCTGATTAACGATGTTTCAACATGTTAAAATAAATCTCTTTGAAGTGTTCAGGAAAAAGGCAGAACATCCTTTTTATAATGAATCAATTCTGAGTTGAACACAACCACAAAAGGTGTGTTCCTTTGCAGTGGCAGTTGGGTCCTTCGGTTTTTTCTAACACCATTTGTACACATAAACCCTTTCCTATTGGCTTTGGCAAACCCAGGTATGGAAATCCCAATGAAACCAATTACGTCACTGAGTTGAAAGACTGGTTAGAGTTTATTGCATTCATCTTAAGAACTCTGAAGCTATGGATTTCATAGCTTTGAACAAAGCTGAAAACAGCATACATTCAGGGACTGAATCAAATATCTCACTGCTAAGGAACATGCAGCTGAACATTTCTCCAGGATTTAGAACTCTACTGAAAAGGAGCTGAGTATTCCCTTTTAAGGACTTTATAAATTTCAGTGGGACTTATGTACAGGAATGCACGACATAATTTTATGTCAAATTGAGAGCCAAAATGCTTATTTATTGTATAAGTTGCCTCTAAGGATCACCTACGTCCAATTTCTTCAACTCCTTTAAAAATTACATACAAAAGGAAAAGACTCACTGAATATCTTTTTGAATGGGAAAAATGGACTCTACACATAAACTTTCACATTGTGGGGTTGGTCCAATTTGGTCCCCTACCAAATACAGACCAGCAGGATGGAAGATCTTCGTCCATATGTGTAAATGAAATGGACTTTTAACCTGGTTTTGATTGAGGCACATTGTTCTATTCTGTAGCATCATGGTAAAAATGTTTGGAACTTGAGTTAATCCTTCCAGATCATAAGTATGGTTGAGTAAAAAGCTACCCTTTCAATTAATCTACGTCTGTTAACTTGCTCTAAATCTAGCCAGAACTCCTTGCCACTGAAGAACTATTGTGTTTCACCAATTGGATTTTCAAATTTCTTTGGTTAAAAAAATTTTTTATACTTGTTTGTTCACTTTTAAACAAACAAGTTGTTTGGTTACCAAATGCTTGGAAAATCACACAGATTGTGATTGGGGTTCAGGACAACTGCAAATAGTGACACTAGGAGAAAATAGGAATGGAAAAAGAGCACCCTTTTGTTTAAGAGGAGGTTAGGAACATAAAACACATGATCACATTAGTTAGAATAAGTGGATAAAGAGGAAGTAAATGATATAATCGACAGTAAGGTGAAAGACACTGATGAATGGGAAGAGACATGATGCCATATAGTGTATGTTTTTGCCATAAGTGAAAGATTAGCCTTTCTTGGTTTCTAGTTTAAAACTGCTTATCCCACCTAAAAAACACTTGAAGGAGGAACTCTATTCCCCTCGGCAACTTCTGGCAACGTTTGGCATGCTTTCCTCTTCATAAGAAGATTGCAACTATCTTTAATATTACCTGCTACGGTGTCAACTCAATTTCCTTGTCCAACATTGAGTGATGGAACAGTTCATAAATTTCTAGATGTCATAAAATCACCCCATCTTCTCATCCTTCTGACTGAATGGAACTCACTCAGTTAACCTCTTTTATAGGTACTGCTGGTCATTCATTTCCTTGAGTTGCTCCTCTTTGTATTTTGTTTCTACTTCTGTTAATTTCCCTCATACCTATGTCAGGTATCAAAGGCTACTCCAATACTGATGTGAAGAGGGATTATTTCAAAGTCAGTGCTGTTCTATTTCTGGTCCACATCCAGTAATTATAGGAGCACAGATAACTGCTCTGCTGGCCTGGCCTTTCATTTGCTCAGTTTTGCCATCCCGTGTTTTGGTCTTTCTCCACATGACCTACACTTGATCTTATTGTTTTATTTCACTGTTTATTATTCCTCTTTCTGGTCACGGTCATTTCCCTTTATTAGCCACTGTGTCTTACAATATTAACAGTCATGGTTTCTTATTATATTATTAAAGTCATGGTTCCAAAGCACAAAATTTTTAAGCCCTGAAGAAAACCTCTCAATAAATGCTTTAGTGTGACGTGGAACCAACAATCTTCAAGGGCAACCTTCAAATCCAGACACAATAAGATGGTCAGTAAAAGCAGCCTCTTGGGTGAAAAGCAAAGAGAAATCATTGTGGTACCTATTTACAGTAAAAAATAAAGGCAACAGAATGACTAAAAATTCATAGAAACACTTCAGATCTCTTTCTCAGGGGCCAAAAAAGAAATGGAAAATTGCTATACATACGGTAGGGGGCACACTGTTAATTACCTACCCAACTATTATCTCTCCTCTATTTTTTTGATAAGAAAACATCAGTTTTGTTCAGGTACCTGGTGATCGTGGAATTGAAGAGAAGGTGAAATCCCTCTACCCTTTTGAGTAAGTCTTAATTACTCTAAGCCAATCATGAAAATTACATTCTTATGCTCATAATTGGTTTAGGAATGGACATGGACACAATTCTAGCCGATGAGGGGAGGTCTACTGAGGAGATTTAGGAAAGTTTTCCTCAAACCTATAATCAGTTACAAGACGAAGGTTATGATGCATGGAGCTAAGGCAGACGTCTTGTGACTGTGGGTTTACAGCCTGGGGATGAAAGGCAATAAACTGAGATAACACTGTGGAAATTCTGAAACATACCCTGATTCTTGATGAGGTTATTGAACCACTAAATTAACTATTCTTCAAGTTTCAATACCTCTGAACTTCCAGTAATGTGACTTACTAAATGATATTATTGCTTAAGCCAGTTTTAATTGGGTTTTCTGTAAAGCTGCTGCTGAATACGCCTGACTGATAAATTATCCAATAGTTATTAGTTCTTCTAATATTTGGTTATATCCAATGAAGAAATTTACTACTAAATTTGATTTCAATCATGGTAAGCTAGAGCAGTAACATAAAATCTTTGTAGGGTTATTTATACTGAGATTTATGTAATTTAAACACATTTGTGATCACATTTTATTTATGAGTAAAGTAGCTGACATTTTTGAACAACAATGAAAACAAAACAAAAATTGTGGGAATAACAATATTTTCCAAGAGAAATGTTTTAGAAATATAAAAACTGTTTTAGAAATATAAAAAAGATGTTTTAGAAATATAAAAAAATATTTTGTTAAATTAAAAAATTAAATTAAATTAAAAAATATTTTTAATATTTTGTTAAATTAAAAACTAGGGTACCAAGACTTTGGTACAAGACATCCTCTGCTGGACAGAGTCTGCCATTACAATATTACATCATCTATTTAGAGCTGAAGAAACTTGCCTAATTTCTCTCTTTCCTGGTGGGGAGGTGGTAGTGGTGGTGGGGGGGAGGTGTGCTTTAAAAATATCTGTGCCTGAGCTACATCCCAGACCAACTGAAACCAAATCTCAGGATCTGGGTTTCGTGCATTTGCAATTTTTAAAGATGACCGGTGATGAGTGCTTACTGAATATTGCTATCAAGATTTTTACCATCATTGAGAAAGTTACATGAGTTTCACATGCAAGAACTGGTCTGAGACTCTGTGAGACATACCTGAACTAGGGAGGTTTTATTCTAATTAAATGGAAAGAAAATGAAATCACTGTGTATTATTATTTCATTCAGTTTACCTTGGGCTTTTCGTCCAGGATCTGCTGACGTATCTCTTTGTGTTTCTCTACGAGTTTTTCTTGTCGTTTACTTTGTGCCTCTTCTAACTATAAGAAAGTTACAAATAAAGTCATTTTCATCTAAATATTCAAGTGAATGTTTTCAGAAAAAATTAAAACCTTTTCAGATCTGTAGCATATGTTTATTTCATATCCTGGTCAAGAACTGACCTTATAAGGGTAGGAGACTGCAAGTATTGAAGCTGGGTGATGGGTACACAGAGGGTGGGAGTGAGGTGATCGATGGATTATACCATTCTCATATTTTTGTTAATGTTTGAAAATGTCCATAATACCAATTTAAAAATTAATGAAAAACCTTTGGAGGTTGCCACCTCTCCACTGTTGGTGACAACTAAAGGTTCTTTTGTGGAAGGTCCCCTTGACATCATGTTTCTGGGTTCCTGACTCTAGAAATGATTCTTAATTTCTATCTTCAGATGAACTTTTCTACATAGAGGTTTGCAATTAAACTTGCAGAAACACTGATTACAGACTGGCTGCTCTGGGAAGTAGCTCTGCTGGGTGCTGGTGATAAAGAGTTACAATGAAGCATGGCTTTTCTCTCCATAGGCTCACATGGTATTTATCAAACATTCATACATGGTTTGCAAAAGAGAGAGATACTCATCGGCATGACATACCCTCTTGATGTACTGCACCACCTCCTGGATGTATGACCGGATCATCTCTGTCTTTTCCCTGAAAGCAAATGACAAAAAGATCATTATATGAACTCATCCATCATCAACAAACATGGGAACCTCAGGCTTCCAGATGAAAGTTTACAGAACTCTCAACATCCTTCTTACTGCTGCAAGGAAGGTACCAATCTGCCAGCTCTGAACAAAGGTCAGGTTCCACCCAAGGCACAAGCTCTGTTTTCACTAAATGCCAGGAGGGTTATCTGACAATATCAGAAGTGAAGATTTAGCCTTTCCCTTAGGGTGGGTCTTTACTCAGCCTTTACCTACAGGCCCTGTGGGCACCTCAATCCTTTATTGAACTGCTCTTTTGAGTTCACTATGAAAAACCTTATAAAAGGGATCTTCAAAAAGGTTAGTTAGAGGAGAAATTTCACAGATGGGTCTTTGTATGGTTGGAAGCTGTTATTCTGCTGTAGAATAATTCCCAGGTAAAAGGTGGGAGAAAGGGGGTTCTTTCTACTTACTCTTCCATCTGGCTTTTGTCTTTGGATTTAGCTTCTGTTATCTTCTCCTGCCTCTTTTTATCCATTTTCTTCTTTAATTCCTTCTTCTCTCTGAAGGCAAAATGGAAGTAAAAGGGAAAAATGGTCAAGCAAATAGCAATTGGTGTTTAATACATTTACATACACAAATCCATTGTAATGAGAATGAAGACTTACTTCTCACAAATTTCTTTAAGCTTCTTTAACTGATTATTCTGACATTCTTCAGCAACATCTGTCAATTTTTGAATAAGCTGAGGAAAGAAAATGCAAGTTGGCTATTTTACATTATCACAAACAAAGTACCTTTTCCCTTCCTCCCCCTCCACATCAAACAACAGTATCTGAGGTTAGAAAATCTGATGTTTAACAATAGTTAAGGGACTCCCCTCGTGGCGCAGCAGTTAAGAATCCGCCTGCCAGTGCAGGGGACACGGGTTCAGGCCCTAGTCCGGGAAGATCCCACATGCGCGGAGCAACTAAGCCCGTGTGCCACAGCTACTGAGCCTGTACTCTGGAGCCCATGAGCCACAACTACTGAAGCCCATACGCCTAGACCCCATGCTCCACAACAAGAGAAGCCACCGCGACGAGAAGCCCACACACCACAACGAAGAGTAGCCCCCACTAGCTGTAACTAGAGAAAGCCCGCACGCAGCAATGAAGACCCAATGGAGCCAAAAATAAATAAATAGATTTTAACAAAAAACAATAGTTAAAATCATCAGACATCTTACATAGGAAATAAGGACATAATTTTCAACCATTACATTATCTAGGTTTTAATATGAAATTCTTCTTCTTATCTGTTTCTAATTAAACAGGATTTCTTAAATTATTGGGTTAGTTACTGCAGCTTGTCTTTGCCAAGTGCAAAGACAACGAACAGTGTGGACCCAGGTACCAATCCCCACTCTACGACTCACTACAGCTATGACTTTGGTCACGGAACCTATATTTTCTGAACCTATATTTTCTTGGTTATAAATGAGATAATCAATGCCTTTATATCTTGGAGGTACTATGAAGCTTAAAATAAAACTGAGTGTGATACAAATGTAAGAGGTAATCAACTGTCAATTATAATTCTTGGTTTCCAGCTTTCATTCCTTGCTTAATTGCTTCAAGAATGACATGAGTTACCCATCTTAGAAACTGATGTTTGTGTCCTGTGTGGGTAACTTCCAGTCGCTTCTCTTTCTTTATTCTACATGAAGAACTTATGGAACCTTCTGCCATTGCTCAGGCAGCAATAGCAACTGGACTCAACCCTTCTTACTGGAGCATCAAATAGGTGGTGTGGGCTTCCGACGAAAGGTCCATTCTGTTCCCCAGAGATGGAGATTCTCACATATAGCAGACTGAGTTAACCAGTTATATATATATATATATATACATAGTAGCTATGACAATACCAAGGCAATATAATCATACCACTAGCAAACTTTCATTGGTAATTTACACATGCCTGGCATAGTTTGAAGAGTTTTAAATGTATTAACTTATTCAATCCTAAGAATTGTCCTGTGAGGTAAGAGCTACTGTCCTCGTTTTACATATGAAGATACTGACGCAGGGGACTCAAGTTCTGGGCTCTTGTACTTGGTGGTACTTGGCAGAGCTGGGTACAAACCCAGACAAATCAGCCTCTGCAGCTTGTGGCCTTCACCACTCTCCCAAGCTGCCTTTTGTTGTGATTTTAGAAATTGTTTTAAAAACCTCTTCTTATCTAAGAGAATAAAAGAAGTCGAGGGAGAAATTCTCTCACAGAATTACCATAAAGAATCCACATTAACTGGACATGAACATGAAATTTGATGCACTCATCTGTGAAGTGGATTAAATCTGAACAAATATTAACTGGAGCTTGGGCCAGCAGAAAGCCTATTTGAAACCATTGAAAATCATTCAAAAGAGGTTGCCTGATCATGACTGTCACAATTAAAGAAATCATGAAATACTGCAGTTTAGTAATGCCATTTATCAAACCGTCTAGATGTAAAATCCTGCTGTGCAAAGACTCTGACCGTTTCCTTGAGGATTCCCGCAGCACGTCTTTTCTAGCTGAGGGGTACACACAGGGCCTTCGCCTCCCCAGAGGACCTTTCTCCTCCCCCGTTCAGCCTAAGGAGTTAGAGGGTTATCAGGGGAGCCCCAACCTTGGTGGCAACATCAGAATCCCTTGTGAGCAATTTCTTAAAAATACACGTTCCAGGACCTGTTCCTAGGCCTATGGACTCCACATGTCTAGGGGCAGGGCCTGGGAATCAGTGTTTTCAAAATCTCCTCAGATGATGTGGATTCTTTGTCAGATTTAGGGAGTCTCAGTGAGCTCGCCCTCCTTCTATAGCCACTGCTAAGTCTCCCAGCAACACTTCTGAATTCAGTGACATTCATGCTTCTGTTTCCGTGTTCTCATCTCCATCATTCACCCTAGACCAGAATCGTTTCTTGATTATGGCAGCACCTGTTCACATTTACAGCTTTCCTCCCCACTCCTGCCCTCTTCCTCAGCAACATCAACATCCAGGCAATGAAGCCACTGAGCTTGAGATCTCCCAGCCCTCTACCCACTTGATTCTGAGTTTTATTTCCATTTGTTTTCAGCCCCCACACAACTGCCAACACCAACTTCCCTCAAGGTTCTGCAAAAGTTTCCTGTCTGCTGCATCCCCTGGCCTTCCTTTTTGCCCCTCCCTTGCACCATCTGTACTTGTTTTTTATTCTTCTCAGAACTAATTCCCACCTCCTTTGCTCCCAGAACACACACCTTTATCTAAACTATTCAAGTTAGCCACAATTCAACAAATATTTATCAAATGCCTACTAAAGACCTGGCATTATTCTAGAAACACTGAGCTGATGAGTTGGCTTTCTAGATCTTGCTACTCAAAATATAGTCCAGGAGCCAGCAGCATTGGCATTACGAGGGAACACAGCAGAAATGCAAATTCTCAGGCCCTAACACAATGGACTAAACAAAAATCTGCATTATAACAAAATTCCCAGGAAATTCATGTGCACATTATTGGGGAAGATGGAGACAGTTTAGAAGAAGCCCTCTGTTATGCACTGAATGTTTGTGTTCCCTCAAAATAAATATATTGAAATCCTGACCCCCAGTGTAACGGTATTAGGAGGTGGGGCCTTTGGGTGATTTGGTCATGAGGGTGGAGCCCTCATGAATGGGATTAGTGCCTATAATTGTAAAAGAAACCACAAGAGCTCTCTCACCCCTTCCACCACGTGAGGACACAGTTAGAAGAAAGCTCTCTATAAACTGGGAAGTGGGCTCTCACCAGACGCCAAATCTACTGGTGCCTTAATTTTGGACTTCTCAGCCTTCGGAACTGTCAGAAATAAATATTCATTGTTTAAGCCACCCAGTCTCTAAGGCACCTTCTCAAATTCCCTCTTTTCTGTCTCAAAAGAGCTGCAGAACTTTATGTGCATTGTCTTCATTACCCAAGACTCAGCTTCCTCACCTCTGAGTCAGGGATAATGTTTCCTTCCTGGGGTGGTTGTGAAAGCTGGAAGAGAAGACACATGTGTGATTCCTAATAAACCAGGTCATAGGTTCTTAGCTTGGTTTCCTTACCCTTCCTTCCCAGAGGAAGGTTTTCCTTTGCTTTTTGTCCCATCTTCTTCTCCCTGTGGATCACCATTTCACTTTCTTCTCTCAAACTTTCTTCTGCACTGGATACATTCATTCCCTTTGCCTAAAATCACATCTCTATTTTCTTATCCTCCCAGAACCTTGAACTTTTGTTCCACCTTTGACCTTCCTTTCCTTTCCATCCCTAAAATGGAAGACCAATGGCTGCTTACACAGCTGCAATGCCCCACTGCCACTGTCTTCAACCCCACCATCTCTTCCATTCCAACTACTGGCATTTACCTGATTTTGCTTTAAGATTACAAAAACTTTTTTGTTACTAAACTCATTGGCCATGTCTCAGGATGAACTTTTATTATTCTAGAGATTCACAAATTTTCTTAGCTCATTGTATCCTTAGGATCTCAGTAATTTTTTCATGGCACCCCCTAGGCCAAAAGAAATAAAAGAACAGTTCCATTTATTTATTAAATGGTTGGGTCCAAATAACTTAATAGTAGTACTTTGCACAGAATCCAACAGATGTTGCTCTGTTTCCTTCAAAAACATAAGATATCCCACAATACCCCTGGGAGTTCAACATGGTGCTTCAGAGTGACGTGGCACATGGTCTGGGAATCGTGACTTTATCCTTTTGATAGGATGCCAGCTGCCAACCACTCTCATAAGAAGCTCTCTTTCCTTCATTTACAGTATCTCCAGCAATTCCCACAGTCACTCTTCTCTGATTCTTTTAAGTGTTTCAATTCATTTCTGCATCAACTGTCTTTGACCATCTCTGGCTGAGGATGGCTCACCAGCATCTCAACATCTTTCACAGAGGTAAGTCATCGTATTTTCCCATTAAGTATCATCACTCAGGTTAAAAGTGTGCATTACATTTGACTGCCCTTTTGGGTGCTTTCCCCATCTGTTGAGTCCTGGAGAATTGTTCATTTCTTCTGTCACCATGTTATCTCTTGGCTCTGTGTTAACAGCACTCTGGTGTAGGTCCTCATTAACTCCTGTCTGGACTTGGCAAGTATTCTCTCCCTGCCCTCAGTCTCTCCTTAGTCTTTCTGCTCCATATCACAAATAGTATTTTTTGTATGTGCCGAGCCTTAACTGGCTCTGTATCCTCAAATACGTTACACTCCAGCTCTAAATTTCCTTTCCTGATTAGCATTCAGCACACTCAATAAACTAGGCTGTATTTTACTCTCAGACTGTCTGGGCACATACCTGCTTCTATACTTTTTCTCATGTTATTTTTCCACCTGGATGATATTCCCATTTGAATGAGAGACAGCACAGATGTAGGGCATTCCCATGGTTGCAGAAATTCCACTGGACTGTGCTGCTCAACTCCTGATAAGGGAGTAGGCACCAGCCAGTGGTTTTTTGGACACCAGGCTCTACATAAAATAGGCACTCAAAAATTATTGTGGGGCTTCCCTGGTGGCACAGTGGTTGAGAGTCTGCCTGCCGATGCAGGGGATGCAGGTTCGTGCCCCGGTCCAGGAAGATCCCACATGCCGCGGAGCGGCTGGGCCGGCGAGCCATGACCGCTGAGCCTGCGCGTCCAGAGCCTGTGCTCTGCAACGGGAGGGGCCACAACAGTGAGAGGCCCGCGTACCGCACAAAAAAAAAAAAAAAAAATCTGTTAAGTTTAAGAACCACATTGACCCAGACCTTGGTTATGGCTATGGTGCATCATGTCCAAGCCATGGGCTGTCTTATTGAAAATACTTCTTAAACTACATAATTTTGATATTTAACAAGCTAAGTTTTGTTCCTTTAAGAACAAATGCCTTATTGTGAAATCCAGGCATGTGTTTTTTTTTTTATGTGGCTTTTGCATGAAACTAATGAAAATAGTGTCTCCATAGAATCCCATAGAATATGTTTAAAAAAGGACAATATCTCTGTGTTTAATATGACAAATGTTCTTCCACTCTACTCAGCTCCCCTTGGTCTCCCCAACTCTCTCATACAACAGACCCCTCCCTGTAACATTCTGCCCTTTTCAGCTATTTTCAAAAGATCACTCTTACTATAATTCTGCTCTTACAGCATTTACTGTTTTCATTTAAACTTCCTCTATTAAAGTCCAGGAGGCAGAGTGATTAATATTATGATTTTGTCAATAATATGACACTATTGTCAGACTCACATTAAACTGGCAATGAGATTACGTCTAGGCATTAATAATTTATCTCTTTCTTACCCTAGAAAGAGAGAGTGTGGGGCTCAACTATAGTTTTCTCTACCCAACACTACTTCAGAAAGAACTTCCTCTGCTTTCTGAGAACTGGCTCTGTGCCTAATGTGGTTTCCATGGAGCTGCTGTGTTCTTTACGCCCATCCCTGGGCCAAGGTAACTGGTCCGGGGAGGCATAGATCCAAGTAGGACCAGTCATACCCCGACACTAGCCACAGGTGATTGGTCTAAGGTTGCAAGCTTGGCCAATCATATCACACTAAAAAGGCTTGCCCCAAGATTTTTCCAACCTGTCATTAGTGAAAGAAATATAACTTGGAAGGAGTTGATGCCTATATTTTCTGACAAGGGGAAGCCTGTGTGCTGCTTTGGACAAAAATAATACGGACGTGCAGACAAAATCAGGAGAGAAAGGGAGAGAGACGGAGACAGACAAACATAGGAAGTGCTGTGAGTGGTTTCTGGTAGGCGTCTATTTATCCCTTCCCTTCTCCAGTGTGGATGGTCAACCCTTCCTTACATGGCCTTCCCCTATGTACTTTTCTAGTATATACTATTCTTGTCTAAGTTAGTCCAATATAGGTTTTTGTCACTTGTAACCAAGGGAATCCCGACAAACAAGCAAAGAAACAAAAATAAAAAATTTTACTCCTTAATCCCCAAATAAGATGAAAGAACCTATGAGCATTGGGTCCGGGGTTTCTATTTCATGAAGTGTGAAAATCGGACCCAGAAGAGGGATTTTTTCACACAATAATTGAAGTGCCTTTTAACTGACCTAAGGGTACTCTCACTTTGGTGTATTTATTAGCAGACAGGCTCTACTCAAAGAACCGTTCAATCATATATTAGCCACAAGACTCACTGAAGATAGAAAAGAACAAAAAATTCGTTTAGAATTCCTAGGGGGAAAAAAGTCGAGAGTACATGGTAAACTGAAATGCAGTAAACAACATTTAATTTTAACTTTTAATATGATTTTTTTTTCTGGCCCAAAGGAATAGACATTTCAATTATTTTGCTTGTTTGTTTACCACTCATGACAACTCTCCTAGTTAAATGTTCCAAACCTTTTATGGAATGAAAAAGAAAAGCTCTGGGGAATATAATTTCATGCTTGTTCTCAGCTCCATGCTGAATTTCACTTGGTTTAGTCATTTGAGGGTGAGGGAATGGTTTCCAAGGAAGAGACTAATTCCTTGACTCTAACTTAAAAGGGATAGAAAAATATGTGGACAGAAATTGTCATGTTTAGAGCCTCTTATAAGAAGGACAATTTGGGAAAATGTGCAAAGAGCCAAGTGTAGAGTGTACATACTTCAGGCAAACTCATCTTCCTTCTCCCTTCACTCATAAGTGGAGAAGATAGCACCTTCTTTTCTGCTAGTCAAAGCATCCACTCTGAGTTTTCACCATAAATTGCTTGTTTATCTTCTACAAAGTATTAATTTATGATGCTTCTAAACTAAGAAATGATCTACTGATTAAACGCATTATTGATAATTTAAAAACTAGGTGGATTTTTATACTGGCGTGTTTCCTGTCCATTCAAATTGAAAAATATTTATTCATTCATTCCACCAATATTTACTGAGCACCTGTGATGTGCTGGATACTGTGTATTGATGGTCCAACTGAGAGTTGGCAGCAAAGTCCTGTCCAGCTGGAGCTCATGTTCCCCACCAGCTCACTTCTTTTCTCAGAAGGAGCAGAAAGTCTTGGACTAAAAGACCAACCACCTTGATTCTTTTCTGAGATAGTCTTTCATGCCTATGAAATTCATTTCTTTTAAAATTTCCATATCTAAACAGAATTTATAGCTGCTTATTTGAATCTAAAGGTTTAAGGAATCCTTGAAATTTTCTTTTTACTTGCTGGGCAGAGCAATAAATGAAAGTGAAAATCTGAGCACGACTCCTAGTCAATGTCAACAAGTTGGCCCAATGAATCTACAGCATTTAAAATTGTTTTTCACTTTTAAAATATGCCAAAGTAAATGTCAGCTTCTTAGCTTTCTGGGAAATATAAATGGGTCAATGTAGCATACGCCCTTGAATGATATTTCTGGTATTCTTTTATAAGGCTCTCAACTGGAAATATCTTCAAACTTTAAAAAAAATCAAGAAATTTGGTAAAGGAAGCTCTAGTAAATGTGTTTTATCATCCTAGATGATGCCTGGGTTTTTCCATCTTAATTCTTGGGCCTTGTTTCCTGACCAGTAAAATACAGCAAAATTTTAAAAGTATATTATGTGTGTTTTTAAATTTTTTAAAAATTCAGTGATGATCTTTAAATGTCCTGAAAATCATAAAAAGTAGATATTTATGGCCATGAAATATTTATTTTAGTGATAACTGGAATTCATTTTTATGATAAAAGAAGTTTCACTTAAAATGATTCATATATAGTTTTCAGTACAAATTTATAACAGGCAAAGAATTACCCCTTTGTAATTATAAAAGGTTAAGGAAGTTACTCGTAAGAGTTTTTTTAAAAGTTGGTGTAGTATCACATATGACACAATTATGGATTTTTGATTAAATAAAAAGAAAATGAGAAAATGGTTGTATAGGATCAAGTTAGTTGAGATCATTATATCTGATTAAACCATTTGCAAACAAAAATCCAAACCACCAAAATTTCAGGATCAGGCTTCATAATTCTGAAAGATATCAAGACCATTTAATTTAGAATAGATGAAATAAATATTGCTTATCACTCAGATGTGGGAAAATAACTATACTGTTCAAACTGGAGGTTTTCAAATAATTAAGAAAGGAGACCTGATTAAAAGAGACATGATTTGTCCTGTGGTTTGTAACTGAAATAGTGCAATAAATCAAGGGCTTAATATTCAATAGTCTGTTTGAAAGCTAGAACCAGAAGAGCTGCCCATGAAGATGAGTAGCACAGCATGTCAGCTTCTTTTTTCCTTAATGCAAAATATATCGTTTCAAGCATCTTGAAACTTACCAGATGGAGTGCAATGAGTCTTGTAATTCCAGAGGGCACAAACTAAATTGTCAGACTTGTGAATTCTATTTTGGAATTTTCCTTTCAGCAGAATTTCTTCTGTTCTTTAAGCTTCTTTAGGTTGATGCAAGTCAAAACTATTATTTTATTTGCCTTTGGGGATAGGTTTTGTTTACTGACTCTTTTCCCTCAATCTTATCTAAATAGTTATCAATTAACACAAAAAATATACTAAGACATACTGTGTGCACACAAAAGTAAAAACAAGATTTTTTTATTGCTTTAAACTGAAATCCTTAATTATTATTTTAATAGATCTGAGAGTTGAATCATCTCTGCATTCTATAAACTAAGTTAAACTAGCATTATAGTTAGAGGGAAACTTTACAAGCACTCTTGTACAAATTTTTATTTAGAAACAAGGATACAAACACTCAAAGAGGTGAAATGATTTAGCTAAAGTTACGTAACTAAAAGTGAAAGTCATGTCTCCTCACTTTAAATCCTGTACAAATTGTCCTTTGATAAAGAGTGATGACTGTGTTCTAGGCACTGTGTTAAGTTTCCATGGATTATTTTATTGAATCTCACATCCAAACTGTGAGGGCTATGTGTTGATTCTTGCAAAAAAAAAAAAAAGGCCTAATTCTCCACCATTCCCTGCATTCACACTCTTTGCAATGTGACTTGTGGTTCCTCTGAACAAGAGATAGTCTATTTCCCTATCCCTTGTATCCAGGCAAGTCTTACAACTTGCTTGGAGGTAGATCTGTTGAGACTTTACCTACTTCTGCTTGCTCTCATTTGGAATCCTTTCCAAATTCCACATGGACAAGCCCAGGCTAGCCTTGCTAGATGATGAGAGATGTGTATCAGTTATCTGCCTGGACCAGTTGACAGTCAGCCAACCTTCAGGAGCAGAGCCTCTAAGTAACTGGCAACTGAACCACAGACACATGAATGAGCCCAGCCAGGACTAGAAGATACATCCAGTTGAGTCAAGCTCATATTGCTACACATAGAAACATGAGCTAAGTAAATAGTTGTTGTTTTAAGGCAATAAGCTTTGAGGCGTTTGTTATGCAACAAAGCTAATGGATAAAGATGGGTATACTATTACTAGGTCCATCTGACATCATAACCTGTGTTCTTAACCACGGTAAGCCCTTGAGGGAAGAGACAACATTTAGGCTTGGTCCACAGGAATCCCCCCACCAGTATGAGGACCACAGGAGGCCTTCAATAACTTTGACTTAAACAATTATATAAGCATATTTTATGCTCTCTAAATTGCCCAAACTCCCAAAAACAATAAACTAAAAGATAGCATAAACTCTGTGGGTCAAAAGAACAAGACAATCCAACAGAAAAGTAGGCAATGGATATAAACAGTTTGTAGAAAAAATGAATACAAATGGACAATACACACATGGACATATGCTCATTTTTTTTAAAACATTTTTATTGGAGTATAATTGCTTTACAATGGTGTGTTATTTTCTGCTTTACAACAAGGTGAATCAGTTATACATCTACATATATCCCCATATCTCTTCCCTCTTGTGTCTCCCTCTCTCCTACCCTCCCTATCCCACCCTTCTAGCTGGTCACAAAGCACCAAGCTGATCTCCCTGTGCTATGCCACTGCTTCCCACTAGCTATCTATTTTACATTTGGTAGTGTATATATGTCCATACATACACTACTACTCTCTCACTTTGTCCCAGCTTACCCTTCCCCCTCCCCATGTCCTCAAGTCCATTCTCTAGTAGGTCTGCATCTTTATTCCCATCTTGCCCTTAGGTTCTTCATGACCTCTTTTTTTTTAGATTCCATATATATGTGTTAGCATACGGTATTTGTTTTTCTCTTTCTGACTTACTTCACTCTGTATGACAGACTCTAGTTCCATCCACCTCAATACAAATAACTCAATTTCATTTCTTTTTATGGCTAATATTCCATTATATATATGTGCCACATCTTCTTTATCCATTCATCTGTCGATGGACACTTAGGTTGCTTCCATGTCCTGGCTATTGTAAATAGAGCTGCGATGAGCATTGTGGTACATGACTCTTTCTGAATTATGGTGGTTTTCTCAGGGTATATGCCCAGTAGTGGGATTGCTGGGTCATATGGTAGTTCTATTTGTAGTTTTTTAAGGAATCTCCATACTGTTCTCTATAGTGGCTGTATCAATTTACATTCCCACCAACAGTGCAAGAGGGTTCCTTTTCTCCACACCCTCTCCAGCATTTATTGTTGTAGATTTTTTGATGATGGCCGTTCTGACTGGTGTGAGCTGATATCACATTGTAGTTTTGATTTGCATTTCTCTAATGATTAATGATGTTGAGCATCCTTTCATGTGTTTGTTGGCAATCTGTATATCTTCTTTGGAGAAATGTCTATTTAGGTCTTCTGCTCACATATGCTCATTTTTGATCATGATTACATCAATAGAAATGAAGATAAATATCATTTCTATCTATATATCCATATCTATCTATCTATCTCTAGAACAAATCAATTCTATTAGGGTTACCCAATGATGATTAGGAAAATTAACAAATAAGAACACATTTTGACAAATTGTTTCATTCTTTATTTCATTACTAAAGTCTTATACTGATTTGTCATTTCTTGTTTGGTAGAGAATGTAAAGTTTTCAGAAAAGCTAAATCATTTATTTCTCAAGAAAGATGATCCTGCCTTAAAGTCAGAATATTGGAGGAAGACAGATCACACTACCATAGAGTTAGTTACTTCCTGACACTGCAATTACTCCTGGCACATATACTTCAGCTGAGCGAGCATAGAAGTGAGAAAATTCAAGGCTGGATCTCAGGCTGCAGCAGCAAATGGTGCTAATAGAAATCATCAAAAAGGAAGATGGTGAGCACCCTCAGGCTGTAGCAGGATGTCAAAAACTGCAAATACACATGTATATTTGAGCTTAAGATTTCCTAGCCAATTCATGTATTGTAAGAAAAAAAGCGGAGGTGGGGTCTTTCATTAAAAACAATGATTTGTGCACATTATCTCATTATTCCTCCTTAAAGTTCAATAAAGTGAAGATTATTCTTATCTTCATTGGAAAGTTGAGAAAACAGAAATTCTGAGTGGTCACACAACTACTCTGGGTGAGCAGTGGCCAGAAATGAGGACTTTTGACTGCAGACCCTCACTCATCACCACTCACATCTGATGGGCCATTCCATTAGTAGCTGGTCAGTATCTACCCAGAGCTTTCACTGTGAAACACAACTTTCATTCCCTAGGATTGGCAGGGAATTGGGAGCACTCAGCTCAACAGGTACTAGTGTTGGTTTGAGGTCCAGGAATGATTGCTGGTGGGACAGACAGGAGTATGTATAAGAAGAATCCCAACCATTAAGGTCTATGTGAAGGAAAGGAGAAATGAATGGGCTTGGAACATGTGGGAGACAAAATACGAGAAAGAGGAGAAAAGGTAGGAAGTAAAGCAAAACAAAACAAGCCTCTGCAGAGGATAAAGAGTATGGTGCTGTGAGACAGAATGAGGACATCTTTTCTTGATGCCACTGAAAAGGAGAAAGAAGAGAGAAGACAAAATGGTGGGTCAAACCCTGCAGCAACTGAGAAGCGACCCCATGGATGTCACCACAAAACCTCCTCTCCCTAGGTGGTAGATGTTGAGCCTTGAACGTGATGTTGGGGCTGATTCTGAGAGTGATTGAGAACCCTCAGAGGGACCCCCTAAGAATTTCTATCACTTACCAAACTCACATTTAAAATTAAGACCTTACCCTAATGGTATGACAAAACCCAGGGTCAACCTATGGCAGTTGATGAAAAACAGGTAAGTTAGAGCAGATTCCCCAACCATAGAGTTATTTCCTGGAACAGACATCCTTCACTGGGCTCCACAGACCCCCAAGGTATTTATGAGGAGATTTCAGGGGGTGCAAGAACTTCAGTGGGGTTGGGGAACCTACATCTTTATTTTCACTCACCCTTAACTGAAAGTAACTGTTTCCTTCTATAATGAACACAGGCAGGAAATCACAGGAGTGATTTCCATAGGACCTGTGCCTTTGTCACCAAGAGATAACCATCCAGCTTGATGGTCAAGCTATGAAGAGTGGAGAGCATGATGCATTTCCTATTTCAACCAAGAGGAAATGTACACTTATTTTAAAATGCATTTTGAACAGAGATAAGGATCAATGGCTCTAAAACCTGATTCTTCAATGTGAATGTGTAACACATCACCTGGGACTCCTATCAAAATGCGAATTGTGATTTAGCAGGTCTGGGGTGGGACCTGAGACTCTGCGTGTCTAACAGGCTGGCTCTCAGGTGATTTGGGGACCACATTTTGAGTAACTGGGCTGCAGAGTTGCTTGGATGTAGAGTTTTAAAGAAGATGGTTCTTATTTAGACAGGTAGAACAAGTCCTTAGAGTCCCTTGAGCTATAGAGTCTATGAAGCTTGGTGTGCATTTAACACCTCCTATGATAACATGAAAAGTTATCTCAAAAATATTCTCTTGGCGTTTATTAATTTCTATGGTTAGGCAAATTGTTCCCACATCTGTGTCTCCATAGCAGTTTGCTGATGGCTGTCTATGGTTTCATTTATCACATGGTATTAATGACTGTAGTACATGCTCCCTGTGCATGTGCTGACCACGCCTTCCTCATCTTTACCTCCAGTGGCTATCACAGGGTTTGACAGATATTAAGTTGTAATGCACATTTGGCAGGGAGTTTATTGATGCCATGGTTTCTTTCTCAATCCTTGAACTGTGGGTTCACATTTGCATTTAATTCCCAAAGCAATTGTGGGAGATAAAATGTCTTCTGCCTAATGCTCCGCATCACCCAAATGCTCCATTTTACCTGGGGCTGACTTGCTTTTTAATTACACTTCCACTTGTCTAATTTAGCCTAAGAGGCTTGTTGGTAATTCAGAACCACAACCAAAGATAGAACTGACACTTCTAGGTGCCTTTCAGCCAAAAGACTTCCTGGCAGAACAATTTGTAGTTATTACAAATAGGATTTATAGAAAGTTCTGCCACATGTTAGCTAAAGGCATGTAGTGTAAGTTGTGGATGCCCTGAAATGGCCATAAAATAAACTCTGTGTGGTTCTAAATACCAGGTGTTTGGGTCTTAGCCTTCTTAACAAAGGCCCATACAGGTACGTTCAAGGGCACTGGCACTTTATCTAAACCCAAATCCACAATCACAGTGGCAAAGGATGGAGCATTTTGAGTAGGTTGCTTATATTTGGCCTGAACGGGCCAGGCTGGCTTGGATGTATATGTATGTTTTTCTGAAAACGCTTTCAAGCTTTCATCGTGGACACACTCATTCCTTCTTGGGGAAAAGTAGGCAGAGGCACATATTCTGAGATTGTCACTTCGAGTGGCAGTTCCAACAGCTCTCCTGCTCCAGTGGCCCTTCGGGTGGGATTTTTCCCACCTATAACTTCAGCTTGGTCTTCCCCAGTTCCCCGCCAACCTCCTCCTTCAGGGGAAAATCTGTTGCGCAGCTTTTCATGCCCCCATCTGGTGGGATTTGATGTGGTGCTCACCCTCACGTATGCCTCCCAGAACTCTGAGATTGTGTAGCTGTTGCCTGTGATTTCTGAATCTAATTTCTGAAGCTCAAGTCTCCTTCGTCCCAGGAGGCCTTTCTGGGATGTCTGGGCTTCTGTGTTAATTCACACTCTTAATTCTTTTTTCAGGAATGTTCTGTGAGTACTGGTCTTCCCTCTTATTCTGCCATGTCTCTTATGAATTGCCATGTTTCTTTCCTTGGGGAATGGATCTTGCCAGAGGTTGGCACTCTGAGGAAGCTTCAGATGATTGTGGCTGGATTGCCTCGTCTTTGAAGTAACATTGACCCTGTTAGTCAACTTCAGTAATCTGCGGGAGAACCCCAGGACTTCTAACCCTCAGGCTGCTATTCCTCTGAACTGTGCTTCTGGATGGCACTTTCCTGGGGCCCCATTCCTCACCATGTACTCCTAGCTCAGCCCCAGAGCCATCCTTGTGAAAGTTACTTCAGATCACATCACTCCTCTGCTCAGAACCCTCCACTGGCTCCCATTGTGCTCTGAGTGGAACACAGAGGCCACAAGGGGCCTACAAGACCTGAGAGATCTTTCTCCAGCTCCAGAAGTCCCATCTCTCTGACCTAAGACCCTACAGTCCTCCTTAAACACGGTCACCCCTACTGTTCCAACACACAGGCCCATTCCCAGCCCAGAGTCTTTGCGTTTGCTAATCCTTCTCCCTGGGAAAATCTTGCCCCATATGTTTGCATGGGCCCATCCTTCTCCTCCTCACTCAGATGCTGGCTTCTCAGTGAGTACCTCTCTGGCTACTCCATGTAAAATTTCAAACCACGTTCCTCATCCTTCCCCCACACCCACTCCCTAGTTTTCCACTTGGGATTGATTTTTTTTTCCTAAACCCTTATTACCAACTGACATATTTTACCAACTTATTGTGTTTATGGTCTCACGCCCACATCTAGAATGTAAGCTCCATAAAGGCTAGGATTGTAATTTTTATCCTCTACTATTTAAAAGTATTTGCTGAGTGGCTGTCTATTAAGTATTTGTTGACTAGATGAATGAATGAATCAGGATTTCTTTCTGAGGTGATGAAAATGTTCTAAAATTGGTGATGGCTGTACATATTTATGAATATACATAAGCTAAAAACCATTGAACTGTACACTTTAAATATATGAATTGCAAGGAATGTGAAATAAAGCTTTTTAAAAAGAGAGGCATGGTATCTCAGCCATCCTAATGCAGGAATTGGCTTGTGTGTGCTCTGTGCTCTGTGTGAGTAGATGTGAGGTCGTCTGAGAACATTGGTGTGAGATCTGAATTAGGAGGCATCTGAACAATGGTTATAAAGTAGGGGCTCTAGAGTCTGAGGACCAAGTTCAAATCCCAACTACTCCATTTTCTGGTTGTGGAAACTTGGGAAAGTCACTACATTTCTCTGTAAGTTTTTAATCTGCAAAATGGGCTAAAAAGAGTACCAAATGCCAGTGTTGTGAGGATTAAATCAGACAATTTCTGCAAATGGTTTAGCACAGCATACCCCATTGGGTGTGTTCAATACACAGCTGCTATTTTAATTTTTATTATTGTTATTATTTTTTGGAGTCCTAGGGATGGGGTACTGAGAAAGAAAGATGGCAGTGGTTGTAGCTCCCAAAGCTATTATCTCCCATTAAAATTCACTTGGATTTTCTCAGGTCTGTCAAGGCAATCCCCGGTTTACACTAAACCTGACCTCTGCCCGCATGTTCTTTCACTGCTTGATCTTACTTCGGTAGTTCACAAACAAGGCAGCCCATCAAAAGCATATGGAGCTTTTAAAAATAAGTCCTTGAGCCTCACATTTAGGTATAGAGCAGTGGGTCTTAAAGTGTGGGCATGGGACCAGAAGCACCAGCATCGCCAGCCCTACACAAGGCCTGTTGAGTTGGAAATTCAGTGTAGGGCCCAACAATCTGTGTTTTAACCAGTCCTCCAGGTGATTCTGATGCATGCTCAAGTCGACAGTACCTGACCAAGTGGAATCTGATTTTTGATAAGCTCCTCTTGTGATTTTGACCTGCTCATTTGCATACTGTCATTGGGAACCAGTACTACAATGACAGCAATACCCTGATCCATCTATTACATAGTCATGACTAAACCATTCACTGTTTGCAACCTATTAGCAGAAACAGCCTCAGAATTCTCTTCCATGGACAGGCCTTCAGCAATGAAATGAACAGGTCATGTAAACAGCTTTGAGAACCCATTTCCCCTGGGTACACTACTTTAATTTCTGTTAAGCTTACTCACTTGTTTTTGGCACAAGCTTGTTTTCAAGGCTACTTTATTGCTTGATTCATTTAATTTATCTGTCACCAAACATTTATCATGTCCCTACTCTGTGTCAAGCCATCAACAACAATGTAACGTATGTTGGTGAAGCCACTATGGGAAACAATATGGAGGTTCCTCAAAAAAGTAAAAGTAGACTTGCCATATGATCCAGCAATCCCACTCCTGGGCATATATCTGGACAAAACTATAATTCAAAAAAATACAGGCACCACTATGTTCACAGCCGATGGCTAATGGCTATTCACAATAGCCAAGACATGGAAGCAACTTAAATGTCCACTGACAGATGAATGTATAAAGAAGATGTGGTACATATGTACAATGGAATATTACTCAGCCATAAAAAGAATGCAATCACACCATTTACAGCAAAATGGATGGACCTAGAGATTATCATACTAAGTGAAGTAAGTCAGAAAGAGAAAGATAAATAACATATGATATCACTTATATGTGGAATCTAATATATGACACAGGGACTTCCCTGGTGGTCCAGTGGCTAAGACTTTGCACTCCCAATGCAGGGGGCCTGGGTTCGATCCCTGGTCAGGGAACTAGATCCCACATGCTGCAACTAAGAGTTCACATGCCACAACTAAGACCCGGCAGAGCCAAGTAAATACATAAATTAAAATATTTTAAAAAATAAAAATTAAAATAAATAAATAAATAAATGAAATATGACACAAAGGAACCTATCTATGAAACAAAAACCAACTCACAGGCATAGAGAACTGAC
>NW_020175089.1:887096-892281 GCF_003031525.2 Neophocaena asiaeorientalis asiaeorientalis
AATGGCGGGTGGGGAAGGGGCGGATTGGGAGTTTGGGACTAGCAGATGAAAAGTATTATATAGAGAATGGTTAAACAACGAGGTCCTACTGTATAGCACAGGGAACTATATTCAATATCCTGTGATAAACCATAATTGAAAATATTTTTAAAAAGAATATATATATGTATATATATACATATATATATATATGACTGAATCACTTTTATGTACAGCAGAAATTAACACAACATTGTAAATCAATGATATTTCAATTAAAAAAACAATGGATTGTCACATTTCCTGAGAAAACATTTTGGAGGACAAAACTGATCATTCATGGAGATGATGACATTTCCTTTCATAGGGAGCCTCAGGAATTGGGTAGACAACATTCCATACAGGCCACTTAAATACTGACTTTTCTAAATGTAGGAGAGTGGACTGTACAGTTCTCTTTGTATCACTGCAAAGCTACACTACTACATAAAAAGTGAACATTTATTTGCAGCACGTTCTTAGTTTTCTTAAAGATAAGTGTGTAATTATCTTGTGCGATTTCAAAAATCCCAAAAAACTACTATAGCCCAAACATGAGTTAGTGAAAATAAAAATAATAAAACATAGCTTCACTGGAGAACACAGAGGAACTTGGTAAAGATTCTGGAATAGTGGGGCTTGTAAGATATCAGTATGGTGGATACTATTTGGCCTATGCAATTTCCATTTCTAAGAAATGATGATTTTATTGCTTTTTAAAACCGAAGTACTGGGGTTTGATCCTGCTTTTAAGTTAAGCACGTGTTAAATCACATGTCACAACATGGATCTGAGAAATGCCTCTTATCTCCCTCTACAACCTGGCATCAAAATAAGATTATTCAGTCAGGAAGCGAAATGAAAGTGCCAGCCAGAACTGCTGCTGTCTCCTGTTATGTTATCCAAGGGCATCAAAATTTTTCTATAGAAAAGAGGGTTCCAGCTACAGAAAGAGAAATCACATTTCTCAGGCTTACCAGTTTAATATGTTCTCGCTTCTGGTATTTTTCGCTGTAATACTGTTCTTGTCGAAGATTAAGCAGCTGCTGCTGTTGTTTGTCCTTCAAGTCTATTAACTTTTGGGTCATTTCGGCATCCAGGGCAGCAAGGTCTTGCTCAATTGTTGACGAACCATGGTCAGGGCTGCTGGGTTCCGATCTGCAGAGACACAGAGCTTGACTCACAAAACATGTAGGTCAGAGCAAGGTGGAGGGAGGGCTGCTCACCAGAGTCCCTCCTAGAGACTCTGTTTGGAAATAAATATTTCGATAAACCACTTGAGACAGAAGCTGATACCCCAAGGACAAGCTTAGCAGCAGAAGGTCTCCAAACACAGAAAGTAGATGAAATATGTGCTGCTCTAGAAAGAGGTAGTGGCAGAAAAGGAAAGCCAAGAGGCTGGGGGCCCTGGCAGTGGTGGTGGAGAGAATGACAATCCCCCCTTGGGAAAAACAATGTCTAATAAGGACTTTTTAAGGCTTTTATTTTTTAACGTAGCATGTATAATGTAATTTCCACCTACATTTCTCCTGTATACTCTGCTGCATTGATGATTCTGTAGGGGGAGTTGAAAAGGTGATGAAGTTTGCATCTGTGTGATGTAGACTGACAACAGAGAGCATGTGCAGACGTCACAGGCCAGCAACACTCCCAGCTGACATGTTCTGTTTCCTGACGTCTTTTAATAGCAAGATTTGTTATTAAAATAAGTTTCTTTGGGGGCTGAACCAACTTCATTGATATCTCCACCCAAAATGGCACTTTGGTTCCAAGAGAAAGGAGGATGAATTGGATTCATTCTAAAATATTTATCGAGTGCTCACTCTGTGCAGGAGGACTTTCTTTGAGTTATTCATAAAGAATTATATAGCTATTTTGACGTTTAGGACTAATGTTAAAATAAAACAAAGCAATTCTCACTAACATTATAGTGTTAAAACATACGGTGTGATTCTTTCAAATTTTGTGCTCTTACTTCTTGTAGGACAAATAGAATGAGAGACAGTGTTGGAAACGGGGTACCAAGAGCAGGTCTGTTCTTTTCATTTATATGGAAACCGCTGCAGAAACAACCACCTAAGATACCCAACACATCAGATTCTGTCTCCATGTTTTCACTTGTGGCCAATTGGAACGAGTAGAAGAGGTTTCTTGAATCAGCTGGTGCTAATTCCTCTTACTTTCTCTTTGAATTAGGCCAACACAATGGTGCCACATGGAGAGGCAGTTGGTAGAAGCTAGTGTTAGGATCCTATTTTGTCAAATAAGGGATGCAGAATTCCCTCAAAGGTTTCTAAACATCAAAATCACATGGCAGCACTGAGGTGGCCCTCCATCCTGGCATGAGTACAAGTCTATTTATCAACATCAGAGGAGAGGAGCATTGGAGGGGTGACCTCCGTCTTGGCATGAACACGAGATACATTTATAATCTGCTGCAGCAGGAAGTTGGTGTAGCCAGACATAAAGTGTTGCTTCAGTGAGCCACAATCACCATAGCAGAGGCAACAGGGCAACATTTCTTGACCACTCAGCAGGTGCCAGGGACTTTCTGCTTTACTTCTGGCTTTCACAACAACCCAGCTAGCAGGTGTGACAATCTCCTGTTTACATTTGAGGAAACTGAGTTTCAGTGAGACAATTTTCCTAAGGACACAGTATGGGGGAGCAGCAGTGCAGCTTACCCAAGGACAGACATCTAGAAAACAGCAAAGTCTGTGCTCTGAGAACAACACAGTGTGTGACAGAAACCATCTTTGAATGATCTACCCTTCACATTATGTGAAAACTCAGTTGAGACTACGGATATTTGAATAAGAAACTGATCTAATATAACGTTGTACATATGAAACATATAATGTTATAAACCAATGTTACCTCAATAAAAAATAGATCTAAAAATTATTTATTAATTCATTAGAAAATATAAGCCCATTACATATTAATATATTTTGTGAAAAATAATTGTACTTTCAAAACAAGAAGAAAATCAGTGAGATGAAAAAAATCTCACTGGCAAAAAAAAAAATGAATATAATGGACATTATGTCCATTTATTACTCTGAGGAGTTTTCAGGATTTTAATGTGTATCATGGGGGGATGGGAAATGGGCAGACATAATCAGACCTCAGTGTCTTTGCCTCTTGAAGAAAAGTTTCTCCTGATGTATTTTTTTGACAGAAGATGCTTAGGGATTTTTGTTTGTTTGTTTTTTGAGGGAAAGTAAAGAAAAATAACCAAGGGACGAATGTTTCTGCATCTTCTCTAAAAACAGGGTTAAAGATATTATCCCCTGTTGCCTAATGTTGCCTGTGTATGATCCAAGAGATGAATTCTTTTGTAATTTAATACCAGGAAAATGTTTGTCCCTCTTGGAAATGCAAGTTTCCTTTAATCAGACAAGGAGAATTATCTAACCCGTATTTCCTTTTCTCAGAAGCTAAGAGCTAGTTTTAGTGTTCAAGGACAGAAATTACGTTAAATGATTACTTCTGTCCAGTCAAAATACAACACGGGTCACATATTTGATTTTTTTCCACATATGTGATTTGAAATTTTTAGTAGCCATCTTAAAAAGTAAAATTAAATGAGTGAAATTAATAATATATTTTACATAGCTTGATTATCAAAAATATTGTCATTTCAACATGTAATTAAAATCAATACACATCAATATAAAAATGTGAGATTCTTTTTTTTTTTTTTTTTTTTAGTGAAGTCTGAATTCTAGTGTGTTATTTTATAGTTGAAGCACATTTCAATTCCAATGAGTCACTGTGGTTAGTGACTCATGTATTGGACAGCAGATCTGGTAACTTGTAGACAGTCTGTGTGCATATGTATGTGTGTACATTTTTTTTCCTATTTTTATAGGATTTTCTTACATATCGTCTATGAATTTACTTTAACATTCTATTGGAAGTTTTCAGGATATGACTTATAAATAAATGAATACAGGAATAAACAAATGACTACATACATATCACTAAGATCAAAATTTAGAAGTTTTAGGCCAAGCTTTGCCTGAACTGTTTTGTAACTGTGGGTAAATGTTAAGTCTTTAGTTTTCAGATTCCTCCTTGAAGTGATAACAGTTCACCTAGATGGCTTCTAAGGCTGCTCCAGGTCTAAAAAATGATGCTTTTGCTGCTTTTAAAAACCCAGGTACTGGGTTTTGATTGTGCTTTTAAGTTAAGCACATGTTAAATCATATGTCACAAGAATCATATGTTTCAGATTCATATGAATCTGAAAAATGCCTCTTACCTTTCTCTCTAACCTGATCGGATTATTGAATAAGGAAGTGAAGGGAAGGATGGAAGGATGTGGTACAGCCTGCCTGACTCTTAGCTTCTATGCTCACATAGTTTCCCCACGTTACCACGTTAGGCACTTTGGGGTGATAACTGAGTAGGTCGTACTCACTGCTGTGTCCCCAGGGCACACAGAAAATGCTCAATAAATATTGGTTGAATGAATGTGTGAGAAACGCTTCTCTCCAGCAAGGTCTGAGTACATGGGGCTGTGGGGACTCTTAGGCCCCAAACAAGGATTATCTGTACAGGGCTTTGTGGGTTTCAGATAGAACAGCAAAGGGCAGTAGAGGTTCTCCTTTCAATAAGACAAGTTGCCTCTTCAGCTTGGTTCTAGTCCACAGTAAAATGTCAGACCCCCCAGGTTGGCAGCTGCAATATGGCAAGTCAGCCAGTTGGTCCTGGGCCTACAGGCTAGAACTCAATGGTAGGACTTCCTGCATATCTAGTCTCAGAATTTGGTCAAATAAAGAAATTCAGTCTACAAGCAAAAGTGAGCTGAGAGGACACAAAAGCTGTAGAGAGTGGAAGGAGTTGGGTGGCTTTCCTTCTTACAGTGGTGTGGATCCAAAACGTGGTGCAAAACACTGAAAATCCATCAACTAAACTTCAATTAAAAGAAAAGAGGGGCTTCCCTGGTGGCGCAGTGGTTAAGAATCTGCCTGCCGATGCAGGGGGCACGGGTTTGAGCCCTGGTCTGGGAAGATCCCACATGCCGCGGAGCAACTGGGCCCGTGAGCCACAACTACTGAGCCTGTGCGTCTGGAGCCTGTGCTCCGCAACAAGAGAGGCCGCAACAGTGAGAGGCCCGCGCACCGCAATGAAGAGTGGCCCCCGCTCGCCACAAAAAAAA
>NW_020175089.1:892550-901873 GCF_003031525.2 Neophocaena asiaeorientalis asiaeorientalis
AAAAAAAAGAAAAGAGAACTATCAAGCAAAGACTGTGATATGACAATTTTCAAAGGAATAAATATAAATTGACAATAAATATGCCAAAAAATTCAACTTAATAAGGAAATGCAAATTAAGATACTAATGACATCACTTTTTTCTCCATCAGTTTGCACTTTCATATCTTGCTGATAGTTACAAACTGAAACAGAAAAGTCTTTAAATTGATCTAGGGATCCCACTTTTAAAATTTTAAGAAAATAGGAATATATGAAAAAATTTATACATACATATTTATTAATACATTTCTTATAATAGCAAATAATCAAAAACAACACTTATGTTCATCAATAAAAAATCATTTAAATTAATTGTAGTTTGTCCATTCAAAAAAAACAACACTGAAAATCCATGTAAATGACTCTCCTCCTTTATACTATAAAACAAACAAGAAATACCCCTTCAACTTACTTTTTCTTACTATCCTTTTTGGCTGTCTTTTCCAAAGCTGCCCTCCTTCGCAAGTAGTCATTCTGGATTTCATTATATTTTGTAGTGTGTTCTTTGATAAGGTCGGTGGTTTTCTTGTGGTGTCTCTTAACCAGGTCTTTCATTTCTTTGTAGTGCTTCTTTTGAAGTTTCACAAACGACTTCTGTTGCTTCAGCTCTTCAATTGTCTGCGCTTCTACTTCTGCAACAAATGGGTATGAGAGCTGAGAGGCCTGGAAGGGCTGAGAGGACAGAGCAGTTGCTGTTGAGCAGTAGTTTTCTGACCCCAGCCCACTGGACCTTGAGAGCAGAGCTTGGAAGTCAAACGTGTGTTCCAGGCTGGCTTTATGGCTTGCTAACTTTGTGACTATGTTACCAAATTTCTCAAAGACCCAATTTCTTTACTCATAATTTAAAAAAAAGTTTGGGTTCCCTAGAAACAGAGCTCAAGAGAGGGATTCAGGTACATGTGATTTACCAAGGGGGGCTCTCAGTAGGAGGGGAGTGAGGGCAGCAGATACAGAAGAAGATGTAGCTAAACAAGGATGTGGTCTCTGCTGGAGTCCGGCTTCTGCCTGATCCCACGGGGAGCTCTGGAGCGTGAACTGTACTACAGAGTTAGTCTCACCTTGAGGCAAGAAAGCCAGCTTTTTGCCTATTTGGGAATGTCAGTTGTGGGGGGCATAAACTCCTGGAGAGGGGGCTTCCTTTTGGCTGAGGGCAATTTCCTTTCTTTCTCTCTTTTTTTTTTTTTATAAAAGATCTCCCGCACAATCTTCAGCTATCCCTGTGGTTTGCTAATGTTTGCAAATGGCACTGCACCTGCTTTTATATAAATTTTTGATGCCTAGAGCATCAAATGTATCAGGGCATTGTCAGAGACATAGTTGTGTAATAAATAGCTCAAATGGATACAATGAGATATGCTCCATGATCAACAGAGTAGCAAGATATTTATCAGATAAGAAATCCCTCTTCATGATCAGTGTGCCTTCCATGAGGGCAATTTTCAAAAGCACAGGAAGCTATGAGCTGTTAGTAGCCAACGTTTACTATAGCTGGGAGCTGGGTGCCACAGATGGTAAAGGGGATTTTGGTGGGCACTAACAGGATCCACTTTAAAGATCACACAATTTCCACTTTTTAGGGTTGTTATGGTGATGATGAAATAAAAGAATTAATGCAAAGTTTTTAACATAGTTTCTGGCAGTGTGCCTGTTAGAGGCTTAACAAATGATTGTACAGGTTCTACAGCACCATTTCTAAGGGGCACTATTCACAGTATAGATATTGTAGGTTTGTATATTTATCACAACATTGCTCCAGTATAGATCAGTAAGGTGAGGGAAGGTCCGTGCTGTGATTTACCCAAAGGCACCATAAGGGTTGGTGGTAGTTTATATCACTACATAGTGTTTTATTTAATGCCAAGAAAACATTTAATGTGACAGAGCTTGATTTTAAAACAGTCTGTGTTTTACTGACTTGTTTAATCAATTGTAAAAATATGCATTTAAAAAATATGTTAACATTTCTAAAACTAAGATGCATCACGTAGTCAATGGAGTGTCACAACTTGTTGGTGCTTTTCTTTCTTGGCCATCCATGAGTAGTGAGGTACCTTAAAAAGGATGGTGCCTTAAATTCAATTAATTATCATTTATTTAGACCTAGATTAAGTCATAGTTTACATGTTTTCATCCTTTGATGTGAACTTTCTGCTTCTGGGAACAAAAATAAGTTATCATAAATATTTAGAACTGTCAAGAGACTCAGAAATGATATATGCCATGAATAACAACAGACCTGGATAGCAAATGATATATCTAGTGGATAAATGTTGAAATCAGAATAACAATTTATGTTCTTAAATGATAAGGTCTTTAAGCAATTGAAATATGTTTCCCTTTTTAATAATGTATCTATTCTCCTGACATTCGATTCCTTTTGAGAAAGAGGCCAGGGAGAGAATCAGGTATATTTATTTAATGGTTTCCCTCAGGCCCAGATGGACTCATTATGGTTGCATAATGACTGATTATATTAAAATTTATAATCCTAAGGAATTGCTGCAGTTTTGGTGACAGATTTAACCTCACTTCTTTAAAAATGGTGTGCAGCACACCAGCTGTGGCAAGTTTAGCAACAGGGTTCAAGATGTTCCAACCTATGACTAAAAATAATTCCACGGAAAGTATCATTTTTTAAAAAGTCTGTGGATGAAAGGCTATTGTTTGAATACGTCCTGAAGCGTAAAGGTAATGTCCATTTATATAAGGAAACAAATACCACTCATAAACCAACCAGAGATAATCACTGCTAATATATTGATATAGACACCCACCTTTCATCTATGCATTTGTGTATTTTTAAATAATGTTGGAATTATGCTCTTATTTACACTTCTGTCTCTTGTTTTATGTGTGAACATTGTATTGTTTCCCATGGAATTAAATCTTTAAACACATGTTTTCTTTTCATACATTCCTAAAATAAGTTTTTGATGCATATTTTATGTATTATTTTGGTGAAATCATAAATACATATCCCTCTCCATTTTCACAAAGTGAAGAGGTTTCTGTAGCCACCACTTAGATCAAAATCAGAATATTATCAGCACCCCAAGAGACGCTCTTTTCGGTTCCAGCCTTCCCTCCCACCCCCTAAATATAATCCAAATCCATATTTCTAAGAACACAAATTACTTTTGTCTGATTTTGAACTTCGTGTAGCTGGAATCATAAAGAATGTGCTCTTTGGTGTCTGTCCTCTTTTCTTCAACATTATGCTGTGAATTTTATCCATGCAGTTGTATGTAGCTGTAGTTTATTTCTACAGCTATATCCTATTTTATTCTGTGACTATACCATAATTTATCCACTCTACTGGTTATGGATATTTAATTTGTTTGCAGTTTCTGGTTCTTATCCATAGTGCTGTTTTTTGTGTACATTTCTGTTGTATGTTGGGCCAATATGTTATACACTGCTACATACTGCTAATTAAAGAAAGCTGGTACCAATTTTAGTCCCACTAGCTTAACAAATTAACCAAATATAAAATATTCCCAAACTGTATCATCATTCTTAAACTCTGTGTATTCTATGGTCACAAACAGTTCACATTCTGCATTTCTAAAATATGCTTTATTGTGGGCACTTTGGGAAGATTGCATTCCTGTTCACTGGGTCACATTTCCAGTATGAAACTATTCCTTGATTCCAAAATACATCTTGTGAAATTTTATGTTATTTTTTTATACCAGTAGGGTCCTATTTGCCAAGTATGGTTACTTCTCTGTGATTATATTGTGTAACATGGCTTGAAGTAGGATGTATCTGTAGATGGTTTTAGAAGAGAAATATTAATGATGTTATATTTCAAAGATGAAATCTCCTCTCCTCTAAATACTTACCCTGCGTAATATTCAGCTGCCTAATTCCATAGGGAAAAAAGGTGGTATTTACCTGTTAAAACACTCTGAATAAGATCTTCTGTTTTGGCAGGTGCCTTTACAGAGCCTGAAAAAAAAAAAAAGCCTCTTTTAACTTTTGAAATTGTTTTCTTCCTGTTAAACAATGTTTGGCTCTTGACTCTAAGTCTCTTTATGGAGAAATTACAAATTGTGGGAGAAAATTATCCTAAAAATATTCTAAGAAATGTCTTCACTTTGTAACTTTGGGGCAAACCTAATTAAATGTGAATCTATATGCTCCAGTTATAGAAAGGCCATTCCTCCACTTTGAATCAAAACTCTGTCAACAAATTCAGTTTAGGCTACTGCTACCTTCTGGCCATAACAGGAATGACAAGTGATCTTTTAAAAGATATACAGACTGCCAACAAACACATGAAAGAATGCTCAACATCACTAAAGTGAAGCAGAAACTAGCATACCATTGTAAAGCAATTATACTCCAATAAAGATGTTTAAAAAAAAAAATCGAAGGCTGACCAGCAGGCAGGAATAATGTTGCAGGCAAGATCCATTAGAGGGTGCCAAAATCACTGGACAAACGTTTAAGGAGAAACAGTATAGTTGCATAGTCTCAAAGTGTCTCCACTAGGATATCAATTAACTATAAAGGGGAAAATGGTAACTTTCAGTGGAGAAACCTGGTAGATGGCACCTTAACCAAGTGATCCAACATCACTGACGATGAGACACAGCAACATCAGATACCCCCGACATAATGCTCTCAGAACAGCATTGCTTCTGTGATGTTCTCGCCAAAAATGTGTAATTTTAGTTTACTCATGAGAAAACATCAGGCCAACCCAAATTGAAGGATAATCTACAAAATAACAGACTCTTCAGAAGTGTCAAGGGCATGAAAGACAGGACAGACTGAGGGACTGTCACAGATTCAAGAAGGCTAAGGAGACCTGACAATTAGTACAATGTGGGATCCTGAGCTGGAACCTGGGACAATCAAAGGCATTAGTGGAAAGCAGGGGAAGTTCAAACAAGGTCTGTGGTTTAGTTCAGGGTCTTGTGCCATCGTTAATTTCCTGGTGTGACTCTGACAGATGTAAATGCCAGAGAAGAGGGGTCCAGTTTTGCAATGTATTCTGTGCTATTTTAAAAATTATTCTGTAAGTCAAATGATTCCAAAGCACCCAGTAAAAACATCAAATGCTAAATTCTCTTTTACTCTCAAAAGCACAAGGTTATATTCACTACTTAAATTATTCATATTCTAGAAACACACTAAATGTTTGTATTTGGTATATAAAAACTTCATTTAAAAATATCACTTCTTTTTATACACAGGTTATCTCCTTATTACTATTAATCTCAACAACCTCCTTTCTTAAGTAGTCTCAGTAGGAGCATAGAAGCTAAAGGGAAGAATTTTAGGATCGTGGAGAACGGGTGTCAGTCTTGTCTTCACTCTTCAATGACGACATGGCCTTCAAGAAGTACCTTGTCATTTCAAAACTACAATTTATTCATCTGCACCATGGGGGCAGTGGTAGAATCAACCCTCAGAAGCCTGGTTTAAGAGTTAAATGAGATAATCCACGTGAAGCATTTAGCAGCGTGCTCAGCACATGATAGGCACTTAAAATTGGTGAAAGGAAGTGGAGAAAGATGCGAAGGAATTCTTGGCAGAAATGTAACTTAGTGAGGTAGAACTAAGAATGTGCTTCTAAAGCATAGCTGCATATAAGGTGCTTGAAGAACCCTTCACACACCCTGCCAGCAGATGGACCATAATCCATCACTAAATAAAGACATGGGAAATCTGGGTGATATTTTGTTGTGGCTTTGTAAATTGTCAGCAGAGCCAGATGAGCACTTATGAGTCTCTTGGCCTTCCTTCATTCCTTCCTTCCTTCCCTCATTCATTCCCTCATCACATGTTTCTGGAGCATCTCCTAAGTCCATGCATTTTTGCCCATGTGATGTTTTCGCTAAGTCAATCATGCTACCTCCTTCAGTGGTACATATAAACTAAAGGCTACTAGTCAAGTAGCACAGCTCTCTCATCAGAGTGTTTACCTGGAGCTGGTTGGCTGTGGAGAGCCTGGGAGGGTGGTTTGGGTGTCAGGGATGTAGTGTGATTCATCCCGTTTTCTGCTGGAGTTGTCCTGGCTTCACTTGGAGCTTCTGACTGTGTTTCCCCAGGATCAGCCTAAAATCATAAACATCCTTTAATTTTTCACACTTCTTATGGTTCTTTTGTGATCTTCCTAAACCCAAAAAGCTACATTTGATAGCATTTTCACAACTCATTTGGACTCTGAAATATCACATCTGAAACTGTGCAGAAAGCAGGGTAAAAACAGCATGGTGTTGAACCATGATTCTGGCCAGTTAATTGTTTTAAAGGACCTGATATTTATGCTTTTCTATGCCCACTGCTCTTGGATGTGTTCTCCAGCACTGACTCTGGACCTGAGCATGTGATTTGCTTTGGTAAAATGAGAGAGTAGCAAACTAGATATAAGCAGTGGATTGAAAAGCCATTTGCAAATGTTTCTTCTCTTTCTCAGACCCCTGCTATAGCCACGGAGGATGAGAGCCCACATGGAGGAGAGCTGAGTCATGTAGACAAGGATGTCCTGGACCAGCCAGCCCTGAGCTGACAACATACACTTAAGTGAGCCCACCTAAGATTAGCTGAACCTGGTCCAGATCAACAGAACTGCTCAGCTGACCAAATGACTCATGAATAATAATAAGTAGTTGATGTTGTAAGCCACTGAGTTGGAGGATTGTTTGTTATGCAGCAGTAGCTAATTGATACACTGGTTATAAACATCGATTTTGGAGCCAGACTTACCTGGGTTCAATTTCTGGCCCTGCCACTTATTAGTATTGTGATATTGGGCAAGTCACTTAACTGTCTGTCCCTCACTTTCCTCATCTTTATAGATGGGGATATGTATGTACTGGGGATCATAATATTATCTATATTGTAAGGTTGTTTAGAGGATCAAATAAGTTACTGTTCATAAAGTGCTTAGAATAATTCCTGGCACAGAGTAAATTTGTGCATGTTAAATAAATAGATAAAACATTTAAGATTGTATAATACTACCAATAAATAATAATAACAGATACATTAAAACTTATGAAATCCCTACTCCATTCCCTCCAGCAGCTAGTCTGCTATGCCCTGTGCAGAGCAAACATTTAATGTTTGATGAGTAAATGTTGATCTTTATAAAATAATTGCCTCAGTAATTATATACCATTTTAGCGATGCTTTTCAGGGTTCTGCAACTCTTGTCTCAGAATTGCCTTCTGAGTCCAAGGCAGATTTTACTGACAATGAGGCTATCCTGATGCTCTACTTTGTTGTACATTAAGAAAATATATTAGGAAATGGCCAAGAGTCATTTGGAGTTCAATGTTGTGACATTTTGTTATGTAATTACAGACAGTAGATTGCCTTATGATAACATTTTTAGAAAATGTAAGATGAGAATGAAATAATGACACATTGTCACAAGTGGCTTTTAATCTGTCCCCCCAAAGCATCTTTAAAACACAAGTTCCAACACTGTTTTTGGTGATGGCAGAACTTATTTTAATTCAACAAACAATCCCTGTTTACCTACCACAGCCTGCTCTGCTCAGAGCTGATGGTATTGAGATGTAAGGGATGAGCCTGGGGTCAGTGGCAGGGCAGGGGTCAGAGTGGGGGCTAAGGAACCTAGGCCAGTGACCTTGGCAGCCTGTAGAACTCACGATGCAGAACTGTCTTCTGAAAAATGGCTACTTTGAATGGGGAAGTTCTGGTATGTTTGTGTTGTTCAGTTACATCCATCAGGAAAAGTCTCCCTAGAATCATTATGCCAAGGGGAGGGATTTCATATTTTTTGTTCAGCAAGAGATTGCAAACTGGAGGCTTAGGGTCCAACTGGAGTGCACTGAAATGTTCTAGGGTCCAAATGGAATGCATCAAAATGTTCACCCAGTGCTGGAGATTTTACATTAATAAAATGGATCTCTTGCTTCAGTTGAAAAATCAGATTGGGCAACACTGGGCCTGCTTTCTCACTCTGGATGAGAACGGAGGGGTTTCTGCCTCTTTAAGGACACTCCCCTGTGACTCATTTAAACTTTACCTGCCTCAGTCGTGTAGGCATTTGGGTTTGCAGGAGATACTTGAGAAGACTGAACTATCATAGATGTTTGACCACACAATTCATAAAGGAAATGCATTTACATTGCACAGGAGAGACTGAAGTAAAGGGAGTGCTGGACAGAGCACTGGGTCATCAGCAAAGTTACCCAATGGCCTTGGTCCTCTGGCTTGAGTACAGTGAGGGTAAAACTTCCCAGCCTCCCAGCCATAGGGGGCGCCCGTGGTCACCAAACTCAGCTGCCGGGAAAACAGGGACAGAAGGTGCTCCTGTTCCATGGGTGGCTGATCTTGCCCATTTTTTATATCCAGGCAGGTTTCTGGAAACAGGTGGGGATGAATCAGATTCTTCCCAGTGTGATAGCTGGCTGAAATTAGCCCTCTGGAAGAGGACAGGGAAGAAGAAAATTTTGATGTTGGAAAGCATGGAGGTGACGGAAAGCCAGCTTCCATGAAGGCAATACTGTGTGGCTTCTTTTTGGCAACTAGGCGTAATGCCCTGGGGGTCTCAGGCTGGAGGTGTATTCAAAATGAACCCAGCAAGCTTATTTTGTCTGTACCAGGTTTGCAGGCATTCCATGGGGCTGTGTGCCCTTGGGAAATCAAGTTCAGTCATTAACTTGAATCAAGATGCAAGAAATAGAAGCTCTGCTTATCAAGGGTATGTAAGATAAAGCCCTTACATTGCAGAAACTGATATAATGTATGAATTCAAAGACATTTTTTAAAAAATAGATAAATGTTGAGGAAACGCACTGGCAAACACTTTGTAGTTACAACTGAGGATCAAGAGATCACCAAAGTTTGGTGCTGGATTTGAGGTAAGCTTTGGAGAAATGCTTGGTCCAGGGGTCCTGGGGATGCCTCCAGGCAGGGTGGCCGGCACCACATAACCCTGGGGGTTGCAGGGGCACCCTTGGCACTGTACAGTAACAGGTAGTCAATAGAAATGATGGAAATGAGCGAAATGGACTAGATTTCACGCAATAGGGCAAAGCGAGGCTGTGCCCAGACCTGGAGGGGGAGCTCCTGGGAGGGGCGACTGAATTCCAGCCAATTATTGCCTAGGCTGCGAGGAAAGCTGGGAAACTGACTTTTTGGTGCAATATCTCCCAATTTAAAACCACTGAGATGCCAAACAAAGCACATCTTCAGAGCGCAAGTGGTCCAGAAGCTGCCCATCTGTACCCTCTGCTCAGAGGAGAGAGTTTGCCTGGATTTTCGGGATTGTGTCAGTCAGCAATGTACCCAGAC
>NW_020175089.1:901959-930573 GCF_003031525.2 Neophocaena asiaeorientalis asiaeorientalis
AAAAGAGCGGGTAAGGAGGACCCTGAATGCTGGGCTAAGGAATTTGGGGCTCCTTGTGTAGACTGACCCTTGTCAGGGACCTATTAGGATTTTCTGGAAACAGATTTTATTAACTTAGTGAGAATCTATAGAGGCAAATATATCGGACTGATGCTTAAAATATGTTGCTAACAAAGGGCAGTATATACAGATTTGAATTGGCTGTTCCCTATTGGAGATTGACCATAGAAGCAGCTGTAGATCACCGCGAGCCAGACACCGTTACATACGCCAGCTTCGTCGCAGCCAGACAGCGAAGGCAGCCGCTCAACTCCATTATACAGCAAAGAAGTCAGAGGCGTTATTAAAGTCTTTACTAAAGACTTGCTAGAAGCCACACCGTTAAGGGTGCGACTGGTGTTTGAATATATGTCAGTCTAAAGTTTGAATTTTTCTACTGCACTAGTTCACCCTGTATTCTATGATAATAGCAACTTAAGGAACCACAATAGTAACTTACGTTACTGCGGAGATACAGAGATATATAAATGTACAGACCATTCTCAAAGAGCTTACTCTGTTGCACTAAAAAGGCATTCAGGTATTAAAAATTAAATTTTTGATATCATCACTGAAAGGTTGAATAATTCCCACTCTGTGGATATGTGAGATGAAATGCAAAAACCAAATTCCTTGCCCCACTCACAAGCATCAGTGGAAGTCAACACTTGTGACTTGCTTTCTCCCCAGTCTTTGTCCAAATATTCTTTTTTATGTGCCTCAATGAAATAAGCCTTAAATTCTTTCGTATTGCACTGGAAATTACAATAGAAACAAAAGAACTAGAAATATCAGTTTTCTCAATTTAATGGTGAGACTCTTGGGATCCAATTAAACAAATTTCAAGGAAAGAAGGTTCAGAAATTGATATTTCACTTGCACCAAGTTTTGCTTAGCTGGGTAGAGAAAAATCAACTACAGCAGAAGTAGGTCACTGCCCTCCAGTGGCCAAATGAGAGCATTACACTATTTTTCCTTCAAAACATGAAACAGTGGACTTTTTAAAGCCAAGATTTTATAAAAAATAATATTTATATCCTTACTATATCAAAAATAAACAGGAGCGCCTTAAAATATAACACAAGTGGATCAGTAAAAGTATAAATGGAAAGGCCATTTTTACAAGTTTTAGAGAAGGAGGAGATGCCATTTGGTTAGTTGAAAAGATTTCTATTCCAGGCACTGAAAATTTGGATCTGATGATGAAGCAAGAGAGAACTCAAATTTCGGGAATTTAGTGGGGTGGTTAAGATGGTAAGTTAAGGGTCTTCCAAACACCAGAATGTGTTGACTGAGCTATTGGAGGTGTCGGTGTCCTTCCTGAGTCATCTAAAAAGTACAGTCCCTTCCAGGTAGTGGTTAGGATGACAGCATCTTGACTCAGATACTAGATGAGTGAGGGCAAGGGCAAGGTCATCAGTGTTTCCAGAATACTGAGGGCAAGACTCATAATTTCATCATGCAGAATTCCAGTCCACTCAGGACAAATGTGGGCAGTGGATGTGGCTTCATCAAAACTAGCCTTAAGAAAGAGCTTGCTTAAACACATGTACAACTGGTACCTTAAATTTATATTACCTGAATGAAATTAGATGATGTATCTACCCCACATTTCTAAAAATTTCAGAACATTTCTAAAAACTATACCCTGTATGTGTTCTGAAGCATTGAGGGATGAAGTATGCTAATATTTGCAGCCTACTTTGAAATGCATCAAAAATCAGTGGCAATAATGAAAGGATAGAGGGATTTATAGATGGATATATATGTTATAAAGAAAATGCATCAAAATTGGAATTGTGGAATCCAGGTGATTGATATATGGGTGTTCTTTTTCAACATCTGTGTATGTTTGAAAATTTTTATAATAAATTATGACAAAACTCTGATATTTTTAAGAGTTTACCAAAGTGAGTTAAAGCAAAAGACAGCTTTAAGGAGCTGAATAAATTCATCTGTTGACTTCAGTTTTTGTCATCATATGTGTCATCATACAAAGAAATCATCAGCATTCACATGGTGTCTCTTTGTTGAAGCCTTAGTGACAGCTGCAAGTTACATACATATGTGTAAATTTTTATTACAGTCTTTCTCCAGACTTTAAGGACTATGAGAGCATCTGATTTTTCTCATCATTATATCTCTATATTGCCCAGCATGGTGACTGATGCAGCGTGTTAAAAAAAACTTTTATTAAATGAATGCATTAAGACATACACAGTTTGTTTCCTCCTCATGTATAATCAATAGACGTAGTATCAGTGACAAAATCCTGAAACTAAAGAACCATCTAAATGTTATGTTAAAAAATATTTTTGAATGAATGAATCAATGGGTGAAAAATATGAAGATGCTGCTCTTTCTGTGTCTGTGGCTAGAGAATCTGCATTTAGTTCATAATTGCAACAGCTTATTTAGAAAGAGATTAAAGGGTGACAGCTCTGCTGACTATTTTGTGTTGCCTATGTTACCATTCCTACCAGCTTTAATTTGTTGGAAATATTTTGATACAGTCTCCAAACAAATCAGCAGAAATGAATTCTTTGAGTTAAGCAGAAATCAAGGATTCCTCCTTTAAAGAAAACATGGGCCAAACACCCTTCACATTCATCTTTTGGAAATGTATCTTTTATATTAACTAAGCAAATTATTTGTCAAAGACTATCATCAATCACTCACAGAACAGATTCTGGACAATCCTCCAAGGAGAGTTTCTCCTGTAGCTCTTTCCAGGTTCCTGAGATTGAACTGACATTTTACAGTGGATGGAATTAATGGCTATTCAGTTCCATGTGGGGAGAGCCAGGTGCTTGTGAGAGACAGATGCAGGGCTCCAAAGCATTGGTTCTCAATGTGTGGTCCCTGGACCAGCATCATTAGCATCGCTACAAACTTAGAAATGCCAATTCTTGGTCTACCTCAGACCTACTGAACCAGAAACTCTGCGGTTGGGCCCAGCAATCTGTGCTTTTAGGAGCCATCCAGGTGATCCCGATACATACTAAAATCTGAGAGCTTTGCTACTCAAAATATGGTCCAGCCCAGCAGCGTCAGCATCGCCTGGAATCTTGTCAGAAATGCAGAATTTTGTGCCCTGCTCCAGACCGATTAAATCTGAATCTGTATTGAAACAAGATCCCTGAGTGATCCGTATGCACATTAAAATTTGAGAAACCTTGCTGCAAAGCAGAGTGAAAAACTTTGTCATTTAGTCATGCTTTTATAATCCCTATGGTATTGGTCATGGCATGGATTCTGGATTCATCGCTGTTTTAGGCAGATGAACCCAAAGCCCCTCATTAGAATCCATTGAAATTTTAAAAATTGTTATGGAGATGGTCTGTAAAAGCAGTGGAATTGAACTGTTCATTTAGTAGTTTTAACTCAAGTGAATATATGGTCTTCTCTTGAGATCTCATTTAAAAAGACCCTGGTTCCTCCATTTATTGGCCATTGATACTAAGCAAGTCACTCTATCATTATAAGCAACTGTTCCCTCTTCTAAAAATGGGGACTATATGTTTGTGCTAGTTCAGGCCCAGTTTTACCCAGGGTATCCAATCAAAGTGCCTTATAAACTCCAAAACTGTGTAGAAATGAAAGGGACAGGGTCATTATCTAAAGGCCATTACCTAAAAGGCAAACTTTCTCTTCCTACTTTATTGGATGCTTTAAAGTTCAGGGATAGTGAGAAACTATTGTTTCTGTAAGTTGGTATTTTTTTTCTTTTCTTTCAAATTTTTATTTTAGATCATAGCACATATGTATTTGACTTAAACCTGGAATACCACACTTATGAGTCTTTGCAGAAAATAAATTCATGTGACTCCATAAAAGTTTTCTTTAAAATAACAAGACATTACTTCTGTGATATATGTGGCATATTTTTATACACATGCAAGTGAAAAGTTAGAATGAAATGGTCCTTGATCTATAATTTAAAAATATTAAAAGAGAAAATTTCTTAATATTTTTTATCAAACTATGGGACTATCACCATCATTATCAAGAAACATTTATTTAGTGTATGTATTTTTCTAAGTACAGAGGCTTTTTTGAGATATAATTGACATATAACATTATATTAGTTTCAGATGTACAACATAATGACTCCATACTTGCATATATTATGAAATGATCACCACAATAAGTCTAGTTAACATCCATCACCACACATAGTTACAAACATTTTCTTGTGATGAGACCTCTTAAGACCTACTCTCCTGGAAACTTTCAAGTATACACACGGTATTAGTAACTATAGTCACCATGCTGTACAATACACCCCTAGGACTTAGAGCTTTTTTATAAACCAAAGTATAACCCCTCCCACCTCCCCAACTACTTCTAATATTTGTTTCTCTTTTATGTAAGTTGGTATTTTGCTAAATCATTATTTGAGGAGGAAGAGAATCCAAAATGACCACTAAACCTCATCTTTGATTTTAGTGCCAAGTTCTTGGACAGTGGGTAAAGCATCAAGCTCCCATCTTGGAAAATTTAAATGACACCCAAGGCCTTATTAAGTTTAAACACTAACTTTTTGAGAGCACCACCTTGGATTTTTTTCTGTTGGATTATCCTACTGGTAAAGTTCATACCATACCATAGGATCTTTTTCTTTTCAAATAATTAATCCCACTGAAGATGCCCACAGTGCCATACACAGAATTAGGAAATAAATTATTTTAGATAAATTTCAGTTCACTTATAAGAGCATATGAATCTGACAACTTAAAAAAGTAGGCCTGGGCTTCCCTGGTGGCGCAGTGGTTGAGAGTCTGCCCTCCGATGTAGGGGACACGGGTTCGTGCCCTGGTCCGGGAAGATCCCACATGCCGCAGAGCGGCTAGGCCCGTGAGCCATGGCCGCTGAGCCTGCGCGTCTGGAGCCTGTGCTCCACAACAGGAGAGGCCACAACAGTAAGGGGCCCGCGTACCACAAAAAAATAAAATAAAATAAATAAATAAATAAAAATAATAAAATAAATAAATAAAGTAGGCCTCTTGGAATAAATGAAATTTGAATACTACCAAACAGCTTTTCTCTTTTCAACATCAAAAGAATGTGAAGACCACTCACACACCTTCACTTGTATCATGAACACACAGGTGATAGAGGGCCAGCAGGCAGTGTACAAACTAGCCGAATAGATCCCACATATATAAACCTAACTTACTGAAGAACAAGTTCTAATAATATCCAGTGATTGAAAGGGAGAAATCTTGACATTTGATTCAACAGAAAATTCAATTCAAAGGATTATTATTTAAAGTAAAGGTCTTATATTCTGTGGTCAGTCATCCAGGTGACCTGCTACAGAGGACAGAAAGATGAAAAAGGGCTAGTCCTTATTAAAGGTTAGTAGAAAATTACAGTTTTGTTATTGAGGTAGTGAGATGTGGTGTAGTGTAGACCCTTGCTACTCAAGGTGTGGACCATGGAAGTGTTATCCCATCACCTGGGGCTGGTCAGAGATGCTGAGCCTCAGGCCCTAGTCCAGACCTATGTTATTAGACGGGATCAGCATGTTATTATGATGCCTTGGTCTGCACATTAAACTTCTAGAAGTGTTGGTGTGGAACATGAGTTCTGGAGCTAGATTGCTTGGATTTCAATCCCAATTCTGCTCCTTAGTAGTTGTGTGGCACTGGACAAGGAACAGAATTTCTCAGTGCCTCAGTTTCTTCATCTGTTAAACGGCAATAAAAATAGTCGTTAAGAAATACGGATGTTTTAGGACTTAATGTGTTAACATTAAAAGGCTCAGAATGGTGCCAGGTACATTGTAAGCACTCAGTAAAATGTTTCTGCGCTCCTTGATGTGCTAAAAACAAGTCATGTTCAAATATTGCATTTGGAATATCACATATATTTTGCAGTCAGTACATTGGATATTTCCTTTATTCTCTTTAGAGGTGTGTTTTATTTTATTATTATTTATTTATTTTTATTTTTTTGCGGTACGCGGGCCTCTCACTGCTGTGGCCTCTCCCGTTGCGGAGCACAGGCTCCAGACGTGCAGGCTCAGCGGCCATGGCTCACGGGCCCAGCCGCTCCGCGGCATGTGGGATCTTCCCAGACCGGGGCACGAACCCGTGTCCCCTGCATCGGCAGGCGAACCCCCAACCACTGCGCCACCAGGGAAGCCCTAGAGGTGTATTTTAAAAATAGAAAATAAAAATGTTACTGATGTCTCATTAGTCATCTCTATTAACCACATTAAACTATTAGGGCTGTGGAACATTTTTTTTTAAATTAAGAACTTTTGTAAAGAAAAATATATATACATAGAAAACATGCTAGAAGGACATACACCAAAAGTGTTAACAGTATCTGCAAGATTACTGAGAAGGCTTTTTGTTTCTTTGTTTTTAAACAATATTTTATTTAGAGAAATAACTAAATATTATAAAGCCTTTGTTATGATTCAGATTAGGCAACCTTCTATGACTTTACTAACACATCATCCTGAATTGTGACTTTAAAAGAGACAAAATAAATCCAGCAACTCAAATCTGTTATCCCTTAACTTCCAATTATATACTGGAATTATATATATATATATATTTGTAATTCTATCTACCTATCTATCTATTTCACATGATCTGAAACAAATGTCTGCTGTTCAAAGCATGGGGGAATTTTCAACTTTCCTACTTATTTGGTTTGCAAAGTACTCTATGAAGATAATTTATTAGACTGTTTCAATTCTGGGAATATTTTGTAGTCCAACAAAGTCTTTCATTTTCAAATAGAAATGACCTTTATAACTACCAAGTTAAAAGGATTATACTAAAAAAGTCTTTGCTGCTAAAATAGTGTCTCCAGTGCCTGCCATGTCCTAGATATAATTTTCTTTTGAGAAAACCAGTTACTTATTTTCAGTGGCCTCATTCAAACAAACTTACATTATTACAAGACAAGATAAAGGGCATACTGGTGTTCAAAGGTGTGAAATGACTTTCCTCTCCCAGCATTACATGGTAGGGCAAATGACTTTATTCTCAAGCTTTAAAAATGAGATCAGTTAAGGGTTTAGACATTTCAAAGGAAAAAACTGTATTTTCTCTATTGCCATATGGAATCAATGTGATTCAGTGCCTCTAAAATTATTTCTAAAATTGCAAATGTTCAAATATTCTTTGAGTTTAATCAGCATTACTGAAAATCCTTATGACCATCATTTTTAGAGAAGAAACAAAAATAATGTTGACCTAAAATTCTACTTCTGTATTTTTATAACCATTAGTATTACATTCTCCCCAAATAGCTTTTTTTTTAAAAAAAAAATTGAAGTATAGTTGATTTACAATGTTGTGTTAGTTCCAGGTGTACAGCAAAGTGATTCAGTTATACATATACATGTATATGTATATATATATTCTTTTTCAGATTCTTTTCCATTATAGGTTGTTACAAGATATTGAATTCTCTGGGCTATACAGTAGGTCCTTGTTGATTATCTATTTTGTATATAATAGTGTGTATCTGTTAATCCCAAACTACTAATTTGGAAGTAAATTCATGTCTACCATTAGGCATAATTTTCCAGCAGTGTAAAATTTCCCTATAATACTGCATACAACAGAAAGCATTATTTATAAAACTTTCCAGTCTAACTTTAAATTTCATCAGAGAGGATGATATGTATTTATTGGTTCTATAGGATATGATGTCTGCAGTATAAATAAGAGCCCAGAAAATTTTACTCTGATGTTAAATATTTTTCTTTTTTACATTTCATTTTTTCTCATGTTCAATTAACTCAACATCTTAGATCAAAAATTTCTAAAATTCTATACAAAAAACAAGGAAATAATCATAAATGTGCTCAAAAACATATTTATGTGATGTTCCCTGAAGATCTGTTTAAAATAGTGAAGCACTTAAAATATCCAACAATTGGAGATTGGAAAAATAAATTATGTACATATGTATGATAGAACATTATGAAGTTATTAAAAGTCATGTAGAAGAATATTTTAAGGCATGCAAAATGTTTGCATTAGGTGGAAATAAAAGGTTAAAACACAGATCGTGAATATTATCCCATTTTATGAAAAAGTACTAATTGTGCATAAAAAGATGAGCTACATATATACCCCATATTTACAGTGTTATCTCTGGGTGGCTTGGGTGTTTGGATTATAGGTGAATTATTTGGGATTTTCTTTTCTCATTTTTATTTTAAAAATTTTCTATGATAAGTCTAGGTTTCTTTATTCTTTTGGAATAAGAAAAAGATGATTTAATAAATATTGTCAACTTTAACGGACTTGCTATTAGTTATAGTTACCCAAACAATTTTCAAGGTTTTCTTTTCTATACTGATAACTCTCCATTTTTCTCATGTTTCCCTGAATTTAACCTCTGAACATTCAAATGAAATAGGAAAATAGCTAGTTTCTATCACTATTTGTAATATTGCTGTCATCTCCAATAATCATTAAATTCTATTTCAGTCTACACAGAGGCTTCATATTTTTAAACTTACTTCTATTATTTCTAGAACCTTCCTTAATTATTCTTTGCATAGTGACATCTAATTTAGAATAATACACCAATTATTTTGGGAATATGTATTATAATACATATATATACAGTAATAATAGTAATGACTTTATGGCTCACACTACACACCAGGCACTGTGTTAAGTACCTTATGTATTGTAAGAAATCACAAAAGCACTTTGAAAACCCTGTACTTTAAATTAAAGACAAAAGAAAACACCAAATAACTTGATGATCATCTTCTTTTTTAAGTGCCTTATTCACCTTTAATCGACATGAAATTATCTAGAAACTTTCCCCTGAAACAGCAAGATGTGTACTGTTTAATGTGATCACAAAATAAGATGCTGGTGGTGGCCACAGAATGCCAAAAGAGAATGAAATACGAAAAATTCAGGGTGTCATATAGATGTTTTGGGAGATGAGGCTGAACTCCATCAAAGTGGTTTTCCAATGTGTTCTTTTCTTCTCCTGAGGGGTGATGTTATGTAGGCAAAGCCAGCAACAAGATGTGGTAATCATGCTTCACGCTGTGCCCAAAACTAGAACACCCTCTCACCTCTTTCTTTACTTCTTCTTCATCTTCCAGCGTCAAAGCTGCCAGTTGTTTAGCTCTCTGCTCCATCAGATTCACATATCGGATTGGATTTGACAAAGCTTCAATCACATCTAAATAGGGAAGAGACATTTTAGATCCAAAGGTCCTGGAGATATTGATTATCCACCATCCATCAATCCATCCATCCATTCAATCACCCATCCATCCATGCATTTGTTCATTATCTATTTACTTACCTATCCATTTACTGATTCACCATCCATCTTCCATCCTTCCATCTGCCCATATGACTATCTACTTATCCATCCAACATTTTGGAAATGGACAAGAGTGAGGACCCTTTGCTGAGTCCTCAGGAAGAGAGAACTCAAAGGAAGTCATCTCTGAGAGCCAAACTGGACAAGCTCCAACTCAGGATGCCTCAATACTCCAAATTTTATAGTTTATTTTTGAGTGTTTCATCCATTCCAGCAATGGCCCACACACCTGTCTTATTTGGGCCAAACGGTGTTTCATAATGGAGACATTTCACATAAAAAGACTGCTTTCCAAACTGTTGAAAAACTCAATGACTTGGCAATATGGGTCTCATTTGCACATGATACTATCTAGCTGGAGTGAGTTATAGCTGCCATCTTTGGATGGGGCATGTGCTCCAAGACTACCAGAGTCTCCACCACTCCCCAGTATCTTGCACTCAGGCCACTTGACAGTATAAGCATTTAAATTTATGATTCCTGGTTGACATCATCGTAAATTAATTCCTCTAATTTAGGATTTCACCCGTGGAAAGGATCAGGGTTCTAAAACTGGCTGAAGGCAAATTCATTGCACAGGCCTAGATAGACTGTATAGTATCAGGTAGCATTGGTTAGAAAGTACTGGGTCCATGAGAATCATATTACCCAATGGATAAAAATGGTCAATACTTTATGGGGTCGTAAATTAAACTACAATTTATTCACAAAGGCTTGATCAATTTACCTCTAAACATGCATACAAACATAGAGGTAATTCTGAGGCCAGAATCTCCTGCCTTTGTTTGGTCCACTTTGCTTTCCACTAAGTCACAAAAATATGGATGACCCCAGATGGAAATATCTTTTTGAGTTAGGTTGTTTACCTGCATATGTATCTGGGACATAGTCCTTCACCTCTATGTAGACAAAGAGAGCTGGCAGCATCAGAGGCTGGTTCCTTTCATTCCTCAGACAGATATAGTGATAGCCTGGAGGGTGACATCATACCATGCATCATATTTTCTTGTAACACAGGAACATCTATTTGACATGTGTGTTTATTTTAAGTGACTTTGGGTGACAAACAGCTCACTTCTTTCTCATTTTTATCATATGGTTTTGAGTGGTAGGGTACTATTTTTCTCATCAGACAGGAAAACAATGTTGATGCTGATTTTTTTTCCTTTCACCATGTTTATCCCCACAAGAGAGAATTTGAAACCATATGTCATACATTGAATTATTGGTCCAAATTTATCCCTTGTATATGATCTCTTGCCTTGGGGCTCAGCCTGCTTTGGACAATGGGATGTTAGTGATGTAGTACAAGCAGAGGCTTAAAATGCACTTGCAGAAACAGGTGTGCCCTTATGCATTCCACTGGGCTGCCATGAGATGTCTGGGCGCCACTGCTCCTTCAGCTGGGGCCCCTGAATGAGCAGATGTGGGAAGACCTAAGCCCAGCCCACAGCCTAAAGCACAGCTACATGGCTGAGACTTGCCAAACCCCGCCACCCCACAGACCTGTGAGCATGAAGATAAAACACTTGTTATAAGCCTTTGAATCTTCAGATAGTTTGTTACACATAATTAACTGGCAAGAGTTGACTTGCCTACTGATCATAGCATGTCACAAAAACATAAAACTGCCAGATTTAAATACATAAATTTATAGTCCTTTTTATGTAACAAAACACCAAAGCAACAAATGGATTCCTAGATCATTCTTTAACAATCATGTAAGGCAGTGATGGTTTTCTCGACAACTTTGATAAAAAGTTTCTCACCACGCTATCCATACCTGGTCGAATTGCTTGTACTGGCAAGATTCGGTGACCAATAAATTTACCTCCTTCTTCATAAACTGCTATCCTCAAACAGGCCAGAGAAGGAAGAACTACCTATAGGACATTAACAGTACATGTGGTTACAAGAAGGAGCAACTGCAAGAAAGAATTAGAAAGGTATTATTTAAACTGGCCCCACTTTTCCAAATCCAAGAAGTTTCTACTGAGCAAATTGATAAAAAGTTGGTGGTCTATAATTTAGATTTTCAAAAAGAGAAGGATTACCAGAGATATGGCTTCATCTATGTTTCCTCACCTTGTCCAAATGAGGAATCTGTTCAACAAATAGACCATTTTCTTTTGACATGAACATTCTCAAGGTAGAAATGACAAAAGTTCTATGTTTAGAGACAAAGAGCTGGTGGTTTTATCACTGTTTGAGCATTCACTATTATATTTTCAAAGCAAATTACTTTTATACTTTGGAGCAAAAGCAAAAATTAAAAAGTAGCTTTCAAGGATAACTTTCAGAATGGGATTGATTTATATATTTGTAAATTCCCAAATTAGCCAAAAGTACTGCTCACTTTTTTCCCCCCAGTGTAAAACATATGGAGTACACATATCCCATGTCAAGAACATGAGGCCAATTGTATCCTTAAATATTTATTTCTTTGGTAACATAAACAAACTAACATTTATTGACTATTTTCAGTGTGTTCGATATTTTCTAAATGTTTTCAGTGCATTAGGGAATACTTATAATAACTCTATGAAGCAGACGGTATTATTAAATCCAATTAGCCTATTAAAAAAAAAAACCCTGAGGCACAGAGACCTTTACCATAGATATTCTCTCCACAAAAGACTGCCTTTGTAGATATTTTGGCCAGATAAAACCAAAGGGTGGGCTTCCCTGGTGGCGCAGTGGTTGAGAGTCCGCCTGCTGATGCAGGGGACACAGGTTCGTACCCCGGTCCGGGCAGATCCCACATGCTGCGGAGCGGCTGGGCCCATGAGCCGTGGCCGCTGAGCCTGCACGTCTGGAGCCTGTGCTCCGCAGCGGGAGAGGCCACAACAGTGAGAGGCCCACATACCGAAAAAAAAAAAAAAAGCAAAGGGTAAGTATCCACTCTACTTTCTACTAGACTTAGCATCTCCCTTTGTGTGTGAAGCATGTGTGAAAATGATTTGCTTTCTGGTGAAGGCAGAGGGAAAGCCCAGTTGAATATAAAAGATTTTAACTCTATCAGACAGACTCCAGACAAGCTACAAAGACCAGCACCAGTGGCTGGAGATTCTAGGGAGTTTAATTAATATACTTTTTAAAGGAAATATGGACTTCCTTTCTCTCCGCTACCATATTATTCCCTACTTCCCACTCTACTTCATTTGAATTATAGTGAAAACATATCATTTATCACTTGTATTATGAGAGGCTATGAGTTAAATTTATATCTTATTCTGGCCTTCCAAATGAGGTATCCTAGAATTAATTGATTTACAATGCAATTATGAAAAATCCAAAAAAGTAACTCATGGAAATCTTGAATAGCTTTTAACATACCTTTGAAAATGCTATTGCATTATTAATGTGTAAATTCCCAAATGAAGTAACCAATAATTCCTCATTTTATTTTTTCCCCAGTGTAAAACACCTAGAAGATGCAGTAACATCTCATATTAAGGACACTAGACCAACCTTTTTGAACACAATGGGTTCTTCTTCCCAGACAGGATTTACAGCATTTCCTTGTGATGTCTTTGTCTTAAATGCCTTCCTCCTTGTGTCCACAGGCAAACCAAACATATCCACTTCCACATAAGTCCCGACTTTCTTATCAGAGAGAAACTGACCTGAAATAATCTAGGAAGTAATAAAAAAGGAACTCTTGATAAATGAATAACAATGATATAAAAGAATACTTTAGGGAGGTACAAATGCTGATGGTGAATGTTGAACCATAATCAAAATAAAATAGAAACCAGAGTACAAATATGATTTCTTTTTCCGTTAAGGAATTTGTAGAGGAATACTGAAAATGCTGAGGTTAGAAGTCAATTAATAAGACAAAGTTTTATAGGAGGAAGTAAATGAACAAGTATCAAAAGTTTGATGAGATTATGCCTTTGCATTTGAGAGATACATCTACTAAATGTTAAAGATTGATCTGTAGAGCCTTTATCTGAATATAAATGTTTTTCTAATACTTAAAAATGTTATAAGAGAAAAAAATTCTCATTTTAGCATGATTGTAAATGAAATTAAAAGGTCATTTAAGAGTACAAATTTAAAACATAACACACTAGAAAGTCTAGCATTTAAAAAACTTCCTCTTGTTCATAAAATTCGACTTGAAAGAGTGGTTATAACATCATGCTATTCCAATTCTCAAAGCTGTTACACTTTAAATAAAAAGCCACAATGATGATAAAAAAAATACTGAAAACAAATAATGACCTTAAACAATTAAGCCCAATTTATCATCACTCCTAACCTCACCTGGTTAGCCATCCACACAGTAGTGGGTATCCTTTGCCTAGCTAAAAAATTAATGAATATTGTGGAGTTAAACGAGATTTTAAAATTACATGTTCATAAAATGTCTCCCACGTCTGCTTCTTTTTCTAACTGAATTTTCAGACTCTGAGGTGTCCTCTGCTTTAACAGAGAGGGGAGCAAGAAAGCAAGTGCTGATGGAGCAGACCCAGAGATCTGATCTGGGTTGTCTTGTTGACAAACCTTCACTTTCTGAGCTCTGGCTGGTGAAAGGGGACAAAATTACCAAGATTGTGGCTGGGCCAGAAATGAGACACAGTGGCGGCCTGAGGATGGCCATCAGAGGCTGAGTGAGGCCAAAGGCAGCTATATGCTGATGTGGCCAGAGATGCCATACAAGATAGAGAGAAAGCCATGAGGAAGAGGCTGTCTGAATTTACCCCCGGACAACTCATTTCTCCTGAATGTTCTCTTTGCCTGGGTGCATGAGACCTGCAGGCAACAATCTCTTTGTTTAATTTCAGGTTCTTCTTAAGAACTTAGCTGACATTTTACAACATGTTTGAAACTACCAAGTTAAGCGATGAGTCACATTGGGAATTCAGATGCATCAAAGATGTTGTGTACTTAAGAGTTTGATTAAAGCAGAGTCCTTAACTAAATTAATGACACTGAGCTTCAATGTTCTCCTCAGTAAAATAGGATGATGGAACACCACTGGAGCTCACAAGTCCATTTTGGCATGATAAAGTCTATGTCAGGGGTTCAAAACAAAGGTAGTACTAGGCGGAAGTGAGCCACATCCTGGCTCCAGATGTAATGTTGAAGGCAGGACTCAGCTGCAGGTCTCTGATGCATCACAGCCTGTCCATTCAGAGGACACTGACATCTCCAGAACACTGTCTCCATTCTGGACTCAAGCAGCAGTGTACACCTGCCTGGGACTCAACTGTTTCCCCTCAACTTCTCTACGTCATTGTTTATAATCTTGTCTCTATGTCATTGTTTATAATTGCTTACATTGTCATAGTGGAATTTTCAAGAAAAAATAAATATGCAAGCAAACATATAAAACAAGATGAGCTAACAAACGAGGACAAAAGATTATTATTTTGTCAAAATATTTTTAAGTGGACCCAACTATAACTACAATTGACAAGGATTCTAAAAATAACATTTTATCAGTGTGTGATACTTAAGAGTTTATCTTAAATTTGACAGGAATTAAACATCCTCTGCTGAAAACAATTTCCTAAACTAAATATAATCTTGAAGCTCTGATTCTGCCAAGTTCACTCTGCAGATATACAGTGCGAAATAATTTCAAATGATATCACTGTGAGACACTTCATTGCAATTTTATTTTTAATCGTTGGTGTAAATAACATAAATTTTAAAGTAAAATGGGCTCAGCAAGATTAGGGTAGATATAAATTAGTGAAATTGTGACAGAGCATTTTTTTTTTGCACAGTTTTTTATATGCCTTTAGTTTAGGGTCAATTGGAAAATTGAATTTATGCCCGATTAAAAAATGTTTCTTAGTTCTGCACTTATCCAGTTAAACAGAAAAGAAATGAAACTTTAAAATGTAAATGCAACTTAAATACAACAACCACAGGCTTATAGGATTCATGTAAAAAGCTCTTTATAAAAATGATTTCCCATTCATAGTATTAAAAATGTTTTCTCACAACTAAAAAATAATTGTATCTCCTGTAACATCAATTTCAAAGTCTGCAGAAATCATTTGGAATTAATTTTTTGAGGGTCAGATGTATGCTTAATGACATGATTCTTGTATTTAATATCTCTACTACGCATTTAATATCATTACTACGTGAATTACTCCCTGAATACTCTGATAGATTTTCAAAAGCCATGCTATGGTAACTTGAGAGCTTTTATTCAATATTTAACAATTTATTGAGAGAATACTTTTTCTCTAATTTTGCTCAGTTTGGCTATCTTCCTAGGACTAATGGGTGGGTGGGGGGGAAAGACCAGAAGATTTCTTCAGTATAAGTCAGTAATTTTCGTGGTAAATTTCACCATGGGATCTTTACACCAAAAGAAAGGACAAGCCATGGTGAATCTCACCAACTTGTTTTATTAATTTGGGGTCTGATTTTTATCCTATTAAAAGTGGGGCTTAGTCCGTTTACTTCATGCATGTAGCTTTTGAAAACTGCTAATTCAGATTTAGTCCTTGAAGAAAAAAATGTAAGAAAGAAGTGAAGACTTTACTGGGAATTAAATTCTTCATGACTGAACTACTTTATACAAAATAGGTGATGTTGAAGACTTTTGCTGGGTACAATTGTGTGATAGGGTAGCACATACCTTAACAGATAAAGTGTTGGCCACGATCCCATCCACAATGCCTTCGGTGAATGGATCAAAGTGCTTGTCAGGTCTCCTCATGAATTCTGGCTTCAGTCTGTAGCCACTTTTCCCATTGTATTCATACATCCCCATGTTTATTTGCATAGCCAGGTCTGCATATCAAAAACACAAACTTTATTGTGACTGTATTTATACTTGGAGCAAGAAAGCAAGATTGTATTACAGTCCACTTTTGTTCCTCCTTTAAAAATAAAGATTTAATCATTATAGAAACAGGAAATACAGACAAGAAAAAGAAATTGAGCCGTCATCTCCAAATCCAGAGGTAAACCACTACCAACAGGTTGGTATATATCCTGTTTTTCTAATTCAGATATATTTTGAAAATGCAGTATGTCCATTTCATTAAATATTCGTCTGCTTTAATTTTAACAACTGTATAAACTTCTTTTGAATACATATGTCTGAATACACGGTTTATAACAGCCTCCTCTCTTCCAAGGCTGTATACGTATATGTTTTGATGAACGTATAATGTTTTGATGAACATCGTTGTGATGAAATCTTTGAAGCCATCATTAACAATGTTCTTAGGAGTGAAATTTCTAGGTCAGAAAATATGCATATTGGAAAAGTTTTTTGATAATTCTTGCTAAGATGCCCTTCAGAAAGTTTAAATCACTTTAAACCTCCAATCCATGTTTTTGAGTATGGACTTCTTCATACTTCACCAACAGTGGTGAAATTCTTCTTTTTTCAATTATAAGAAAGAAAAAAGATTTTCTTTTAAAATTTTTCATTTCTTTGATTATTTACTACCAGTATCTAATCACACACTGACTAGTTTCTAATGGACAAAGATTCCTGGTCAAAGTTTTGCTAAGACTCAGTCAATGTATGAAATAAATGTCTACGTTTGTTGCAATTGCTAGAGCTTAACAAACAAAAAAATACTTTAAAGTCATAAGGAATCTGGGAAACTGTCAATTTCCTCCATATTATCTGAGTCTATTTAGGTGGACAGTAAAGAAGAGATGGTAGAATCATTCCAATGTTCCATGTAACAAACCATTTTTAGAGCAGGGAAAATAAGTGAAATTTTATCTCTCATTTTTTAAAGTATTATGACTATGATACCAAAATTGGACAGAGTACCAAAAAAAGAAAATGATGGACTTATCATACTTAAAAAAAATAACTTTAAAAGTCTAAAAAATTAATTAGCAAAACATATGTTCTAAAAAATAATACACAAGCAAGTAGAATTTATCCTGGAAACAAAAGGATACTTACATATTAGGAGATATATTAATATAATTTATCACATTTCTCACAAAAGAAGAAATGAGCATACGATCATCCCAATAGATGTCAAAGAGACATTTAATAATATTCAACATAAATTCCTAAAACACTGTTGTCACTTAAGGCAAGTGTAGATTCCTTTAGTGTGTAAAAGACTAGCTGTCTCAAAGTCACAGCCGGCATCTACTCATTGGTATCACAATGTGAAATTCCTGTTAGTGTTAAGATGAAAAGGAAGTGCCCACTCTTAATACTATTATTTAATATTATTTTACAATGGTCAGTCCAAGGCACTAAGAAGGGGGAAAAAGTAGATGTGATTAAATTATTATAATTGTGTTTATGAAAAAAACAATAAAATCTACTGGCAAAATAGGCTATTATGAGTTTAGGAAGATGATCATTTATAAAATACATTTATTTATAAAATAAATATACAAATATCAATATCCAGAAACAATCTGTGAAAAATGTAATGTTAAAAAAAGGATTTAATCTAAAGAAACTATACCTCTAATGAAGACAAGTGATTTTGTTGAGAAACTAGATATAATAATTTTCTGTGATTACAAAAACCCCTAAAAATTAGAAGTTGTCAGTTTTCTTCAGATGAATTTATAAACTTAATGGGATTTTAATCAAAATCTCATTTTTTTCCAGTGGGGGGGAGGGGAACATAACAATTAAACTAATATAAATTTAATGCGATTTTAATCAAAATCTCATTTTCTTTTCGGTGGGGGAGAAAATAACAAACTAAATTCACTTGGAAAAAGAATCCCACTGTCAAGGAAAGAAGAATTGAACGTTAATAGCCATGAAGAGTTTCCACTTCCACGTATTAAACCATATTATTAAATATTACAATAATAACAATAAGTTATTGGCTCCAGGAAGGTGAAACATTTATTAATGGAGAAGACTATACATTGAAAAAATGTACGCAAATTAACAACTAAAAAGGTTACATCTAGGGGCTTCCCTAGTGGCGCAGTGGTTAAGAATCTACCTGCCAATGCAGGGGACACGGGTTGGAGGCCTGGTCCGGAAAGATCCCACATGCCACAGAGCAACTAAGCCCATGCACCACAACTACTGAGCCTGTGCTCTAAAGCCCATGAGCCACAACTACTGAAGCCCATGCTCCTAGGGCCCGTGCTCTGCAACAAGAGAAGCCACTGCAATGAGAAGCCCATGCACCGCAACGAAGAGTAGCCCCCACTCTCCACAATTAGAGAAAGCCCGCAGGCAGCAATGAAGACCCAACGCAGCCAAAAATAAATAAATAAATAAATTTTTTAAAAATAAAAAGGCTACATCTAATAAATTGTAATTTCAGTTTGATCTCTTACTGAGATTATACATGAAAATTAAATTTGCATGGATGAAAGGGTTAAATTACAGATAAAAAAGAAACCATGAAAGAAATAGGAGTAAATATGGATGGATCATTGGGTGTGGAGCCTGTAATCATGACAGTAAACCAAGATTCCATAAAATAAAACATTAATCAACCTGATCTCATCTGTTTCACAAAATAAGGCAACATGACCTTTATATAAAAAGTACTGTTATAAATGAATAGAAAAATTGACAAGAGTCCTGAATAGTCAATTCATAAAAGCAGAAATGTAAAAATCAAAACACATACTTAAAATGTTCAACCTCAAAAATAATCAAAGGAATGAAATAATAAAGAACAAGGAGATATTTTTCTGAATTATTATTATTATTATTTAATTATAATACTTAACCAAGATCTCAAGTGAGAGGGAACAACTTATACATTGCTGATGGAGGAGAAATCTAGTGCAACATTTTTGATGAACAATTTGGCATTGTGCACAAAGGTTCTTAAAACTTTCACTTCTTTTAATTCTATTTCAGGAACTGTTCCAAAAGAACATTAGGAGATAGACTTGACAATTTATATTCAAGGCTGTTCTCAGGGCACTATTTATAGTAGGAAAAAAATACCCTAATGTTCAGTGATAGGAAATGGGTTTTAGTGAATTGTGAGATGTGCTTAATATACAGCTATTAAAATTCATGATTCTGTATCACATTTAAATATATATAAAGATATATATATATATTTAAACAAGTTATTAAGTGAAAAAGCATGTATATGCATATGCAAAAAACTTACAGATTACAATGCCAAAAGTTAACAATGTTGAATTTCTGAGTGGTAACAGTCCTCGCAGTTTTATTCTTTTCTTTATAGTTTTTTTTTCACATTTTCTATAATAAATACATATTACTTTAAAAAGTATAAAAGTTTTTGTTTGAAAATAATGCAAAACAAGTAGAAATAAAGACTTGTTTATAAACCATTGAAGACAATTTCTCAATTTTCAACATTCACTTTTTTTTGCAATGATATTTCCTTTATGAAAATGTGCTTTTGTTTGTTTTTTCAGTCAAGTCTGGCAGTTTTTTTCTCCTTGGGAATGGTTATAAAGCCACGAGGAAATGTGCCTTTATAATAGAAAGGAAATGAACATTAATTGTGCTACTTACCCACTGTTTGGAAATTAAGTGCAACCATTTGGCAGCCTGCATTCCAGAAGAGCTGGGGCATGTAGTTGGATGAATCCACACGTGTTCCTTTTGGATATATCCTGCTAAGCTGCATTTTGTTATATCTGGACCATCATGTTAAGTAGTGAATACAATTATAAAAAGAATTAGCCAATAATATTAGCTGAGAAGCTGCCTCCCATCTTTCTCCATTGGGGAAATAAATTAAAGATTGATGATCTCACTGGGCTGGTGGGTGAAATAGGTAAAAAGCTTTCTGAACAAACTGAATAAATGTGCTTTTATAATAGAAATGTAGCATCACCTTTGCAGAGCCCTGTGGGTAAAAACTAATGAGGTGCAAAGATGGTTGAGTCAATGTGATTTTGTGGAGATTATGAAGGACTGGCTTAGCAATTAAGGACACATGAGGAAGTCCAAGCATAGCAAGTCACGTGACAGGTTGATATTGTGCTTGGCAGAAGCAGATATCATGAACTGTACGGCTATTTTTGAAATGCTCTCTGCTCATTTTCTTAACCTTCTCAGGGAATGCTATTGGCCAAGACTGTGGTACTCTTTATGATTGATAACAAGGTAAATATAGCACAGAAGGTTTTGACCTTGTCTCATATTTTTGTTCCTACCATCATCAGTTTTCCATCCTGAGAACCTTTTAGTTATTGAAGGATGCTATGTCTTTAAAACACAACTGACTATTTCTATTACCAAGTTTGGTAGAGGTTAGCTCAGGTTCTGAGCTCGGCAGGGGAGTTAGGCCAAATAGAGTTTGAAACTTAAATTCTGGAACTTGTTAGCTGTATGATTCAGGACAAGTTATTTCCCTTTTCTGTGCTTCAGTTTCCTCATCTATAAAAGATGTGAATTCCTACATTATACGGCTATTGTAAGGAGTAAATAAGACATATAACAAAAGGTCTATCACATAGTTAGTACTTGATGAATACTAATGATCATGATATACTGTCACTTTGCTTATGGAGTTTACACTTGTTTCCTCTATTGTTGATGAGTTTTAAAGGTGACTTTTTTATTATAGGACTTTCATGAAATTGGGTTGTTTGGGACATTTAATATTTGCTTTATGAAAAAATTTTAAAGATCTGTGTCATTTCATTTTGATTCAGGGATAAAGTTAAAAATTTTTGGTTGTCAGGAGTATCAAATAAAGCCATTATTAGTAATTTATATTATCATCATCATCCCAACTATTTTTCAACTGGACATCTATTACATGTAAGGATGTGAGACACCAAAAACATGTCTATATTATATACATATAATATATACACTTTATACCTATCATATTTTACATATGCATAAAGCATACACACACATTTTACATATGTTGTCCATAACCCAACAGCAAGCCATAAAGCTGTTATCATCATTTCTGTTTTACAGGTGAGAAAACTCAGAAGGATTATGCAAATTACCAAGGGATAAAGAGGTTGGTGTTCTGAAGGTATCCTGGAAATCTGGGCTTCCTCTACTCCAAGGCCAGTTCTCTTTTCCACATGCCAGACTATCCCATTCACCATTACATATGAAACCTGAAACTATTTATTGCCCAGGTGACAGACTTAAGCCATCTCACGCACCTTTCTCCTTTATTAAAGACAAAAAATTAAACAAATAGCACGACTTCACTCTTGCCGATTCAGCAGCTGTCCGTCAAATCAAGGATACTCTACAAATTCCACTGGAGACTTTGTAAGTTGCTCAAGTCCTTTGGTTTCCACAAAGGAAGACATTTCGAAGCTTCTGTTTCTTTCTGAGTTAACAACAACAAAAAGTGAGAAATAAAATTCAATAATATAAATGATAGCATATAAAATGTAGGCAAATGTTCTGGGAAGTTGATGGCAAAGAATCCTCAAATAACTTTTATATTTAATGTTGTTTTCAGTGGACTATTTACCTGTAACAAAAGTCAAGTCTTAGTTTTGTCTCTTCTAATATTTGCTACCTGGGTCAGGTGTTGGGCAAGTTAGGGACCTGGTGGCGTTAGGGTGGGAAAATGAATTTTAGACTTGGAGAGTGTGGCCAGGAAAGCTGTTTTGTCAAAAGAGCAGGGGCCCTGTGGGAATCTGTTGCTCTAAATCCATTCAGATTGCTTTCTGGAAGCCATCACTGAGAATTAACAATACAGACCGTGTGTACATTCCTGCTAGATGCTGACTCTCTTTTATACCCACACTGTCATTGCCTCACGTTTGTAGAGACCCTTTAGAAACTACTAATTTGACATAAGAATTTTGTTATTTTAAAGCAGAAGGATCCTTGGACATTTTTCAGTCTGATGGCCTCATTTTCAGATTAGATGACAGAGGCTGTAGAGGTGAATGTACTAGAGGGCTCAATATTCTTGGACACAGAGAAACATCTTGAAAGTGAAAGCTAAGCTTCTAATTAGAGTGAGAGAAACCAAACAAAGTTATCTTAGTTTAGAAAGACTAAGAGTCAAACAGCTTCTCTGTCCTCTTCCCAACTAGAAGGAAATCACACTGTTACATACAGACTAAGATGTGTTATCTGGAGCTTGGTGATTTAAATTGAGTTACCTTGAAGCATCTTTCCTCTTTGATGCCCACTTTCCATAATTAAAGCCTCATTCTTCTTCCTAGTCATTCCCAGATTTCTCCTTTATCCACCTCGTCACCTTCCCCAATTTAATTGACTCTAAAGGAAACCTTTACTTCTCTTATTTTGGTCCATCAAAATTCTACTTTCATATGACTATCTTAAGCGTGACTGCTAATTAAAATTAAGTCAATTTAATAGGTTCTTTGTGAAATATGTGCAGTGTTCTTTTGAAAAAAGTGAGAAAATGATATAAAACACAGGGAGAAAAGTACTTGTTTGTAAATCTTTGGCTGGTGATATTGTCACCAGGTTCTTAAGGACCTAAATGTATCAGCCCCTTCTCAGTTTAGCTACTTGTCTGGGAGCTTTTGACTCATGAATTAGGAAAACTCGTTTTACAGCCAAAGGAAGTTATAGTAATATAAAAATAACTACTTTATAGTATGCTTCACATTGAACAGCTTGTAGTAAGAAGCACCAGTAATTACAACATCAAACAAACTGTTGAAATCTTTATGTATAAATCTTATTGGAAGTTAAATTCTTTGTTGTAGAGATCTAGATACCATATGTTATTTAAGTTAAGACTCTTTGGGCAAAATTATACAATTATACATAAGTGTGTTAATGTAGAGGCTTAGAGTTTGGTATATTTATAAAACTCTCCTTTATAAGAGGCTGCTGTGTTTAAGAAAAAAAATCAGCTTTTAAGAGCATATGCTTATAAAAGTAGCTAAACTGTCCTATTACATTACTATTAACCTAATAGTATTTTACAGTTCATGCAAACACAAAGGGCAATTTGATAAAAGGGCTCCTTTCTCTAGTATGAGGAGAGATAATGTACATATATAATTTGCATGCAGTAAGGATGGGTAGTTGGATGAGTGGAAAACACCAAGTAATGTGCAGTTAATGATATATTCTCCTAAATATATAAAACATAGGCTGAACAAATGGAATGTGGATGAACTGGTTGATTTGGTTTTATTTCTATTCAATATTGAGACTGATCAAGTCTCTGATTGCTTCCTTTTGAGGGGATGGTTAAATAGTTTATTTCAACACTGTCATTTATATAATTGATGGAATGCCCATGTGGTCACAAACGAAAAATAATGTAAAATACTCAGTCAGCTGTACTCTGGTCTAATATCTTTTAGATAACCACGTATGGCCTGTAGCTCTATTAAGAAGTTTGGGAAAACATAACATGGAATACTTTCTCATATGGTTATATATATATATATATATGTAATATACTTACATATAGTTATATATATTTATTTAGATATATAAAAAACAGATAGTAAATTCACACATATACTCAAGACTTCATAGAATAGTTCTAATAAGGGTCGCATTTTTTGGTCTAATAACCTTGTGTTTAAAATATACTTATCAAGAAAAAAAAATATATATATATACTTATCATATGCTACATTAGGGGTTTTTCTCCAGGGAAAACTTACTTTTTGAAATTTCGAATGACTCGAACTTGACTGGCTGAATATAGTTCACCAGATTAGACATCTCTTCTGTGGCCATGGCCTCGCTCCCAGCAGTCCCCTGGAAGCAGGAGTAAAAATAACGTTCCCAGAGTCAGCATTATCTTTTCCCAGGGCAATGATCAAATGACCCAAGAGAGCAGAAGATTATCACGCCTCTTCTGAAAACGGTTATCGCCAACAGAAAATGGATTACGGGAGAAAGGAAAAGCAACACCTCACGTTACACAGTGCGGGATGGGAGGAGGGAGGTTTAGGGGCAGCTCCCGGGGCACTCTGGGACCAGCGGTATCAGCACCACCTGAGAGCTTGTGAGAGATGCAGCCTCTCAGCCCCCTGAGCGCAGGCCTCCTGAACCAGAATCTGCATTTTACTGAGGTGATTCAAATGCACAGCAAAGTTTAAGAAGCCCTGAGCTGTGTCTCATCTGCCAAAGCAGGGAGTCCACAGGTGATGTCTGAAGTTACATATCAAGAATTCACTGTACAACATGAAAGTGAGTATGTAGGTGACCACTGGCTGAATCACGAACTGTTATAAAAAAAGGTTGCTGGTGGAAGTGGGTGGGGATGGGTAAACGTATATGGCTTTTTTTTTACAAACTTTCCTCTGTCCCTCCCTTTCTGGCTCCTGGGCACCTATTAGGCAAGCAGCCCAAAACAGTGTAGGTCAGTAGCTCAGGGTCTAGAGCCAGACTGTCTAATTTTAAATCCCAAGCCCACCACTTAGAAACTGTGCATTCTTGGGCAAGTCACTTAACTGTTCTGTGCCTCAGCTTGCTCACCTGTAAAATTATGATAAAATCAGTCCCAACAGCATATAGGGTTTTTGTGATTATTAAATGAATTAATTTATGTGAAAGCTCAGAACGGTATCTGGCACATAGTAAAACCTGGTGTTACTTTAGCTACTGTTATGTATTACATACCACTTTGATAAAGTATTTAATAAAGAAGAAAGCCAATATTGCAGTATTCGTGTGGACAGACCTCTGTAGGCTGATCTAATATTTTCTCCCATTTTTAGAAGAGAAAATACATGGAGACATGGTTTCTTTTGAAAACTTCTGTAGCAATATTATGGTTAAATGTGAATTGGGAAATATTCATTTGCAAATGGCCATCCAGGTAGTAAGACAGTTTTAAAATGATCAAAAATCACTGACAAAAAGTTTACACAATTGAAATAATTCTGGAAAAACTACTCTGTAACAGTTTTCCTTCTGGATATTGAGTTGAAATTTAGTGGGGAAACATAATTAATCAAAAATTTAGACTCTATTAAAGGAAATAATTATAAGAGGAAGAACATTATGTGAGAACAGCTTATTATTTGTTATTTATCTGTATTAACTAAAATGTAAAGATACAAATACTGAGACAGATACTTTCCAATATATTTGAAAGCAGATCCAGTTTAAACTTTTTGAACAAGACTAAAACAAAGTTTTAAAATTCCAATTGACCTATCCTTGATTTGTTTCTGGATTCTGTGCAATGAATATTTCTGAGCTGATGAAGTTATTTGGGAAGCTTGAGCTTCTGTCAGTAGATAACTGCTAGTGGTGTTAAAATTACAATGGGGAATTCCCTGGCAGTCCAGTGGTTAGGACTCTGCACTTCCACTGCCGGAGACCTGGGTTCAATCCCTGGTGGGGGAACTAAGACCCCATAAGCCAAAAAAGGGTCAAAATTATAACAACGAAATTAATGTCATGTTTATAAACATTTCTCCAAACCTCATGTCTTCTCTGGATTCTGGACCATTGACAATCCATTTAATTGCCTCAAAAATTGAAGCGGGCAGTTGGAGGTCACAAATTTTTTTTTTTTTTGCGGTACGCGGGTCTCTTACTGTTGTGGCCTCTCCTGTTGCGGAGCACGGGCTCCGGACGCGCAAGCTCAGCGGCCATGGCTCACGGGCCTAGCCGCTCCGCAGCATGTGGGATCTTCCCGGACCGGGGCACGAACCCCTATCCCCTGCATTGGCAGGCGGACTCTCAACCACTGCGCCACCAGGGAAGCCCGAGGCCACAAATTTTGAATTCATTCTCAACATACCACATTTGATGGAAGGCAGCCTCAGCAACACTGTTCCTTATAGAGAATTTTGCTTAATGCAATGCTTGTTCCTCTAGCGACCAGTTTGCATCTTCAGTTTTCAAACTCTTTTCACCACTAGATGGCAGAAAGCGACCAGGAACTACAATCCAGAGGGAGCAGTCTGGACGGGCAAGTTAGCTGAAAGCTTCTGTGACCAGAAGTCAAGCCCTAGAAACCTACCTCATCCATCGAGGACTTTTTACAGTCATCCTCATCGTCATCATCGTCACTCTCCGTATCAGCTTCTCCTGTCAAATTTTAATAACAGATCATGAAGTAAATAAGCATTTACAGGTTCGAAGCACATGTGACATGTGCATTACCCAAAACTTCCTTGGAAGTTGGCCTTTCACCGTTCTGAAGTTATTCTTTTGGTTTTTTAAATTTTATTAATTATACAGAATTATACTGACATTTTGAATATGGATTTAGTTTTCTAAATTTGATTTGTGAATACCATTTGAAATTTCCAAGCTCTATAAAAGATGCTTGTCTTTACATTTTTATTTATATGTTTTACAAAACATATGGCATCTTATACAGTTAGCTCTCTGGTGCACATATCCTATTTTGATGTATACATTCTATTTTAGTGTCTCCATGACCCTAAAACAGATAAACTATCACTTTACCACCTTTCCCTCTTCTTCCTGGTCCTGACTCTTCTGTGTGATGCTTGGCCAGAGCTCAGTGACCTTGTAGCTATTTTTCCAAGGCCAGAGAGGACATCACAGAAGTCGAGGTAGAGGACAAGAGCTGGGACAGGAATGGAGGCTATAGTAGCACACTTGATTCTACAAAACTGTAAGGTACCACCTGTATCCTGTGATTTGCCTGCAGGCTTAGTTGATGGAGGCATTATTGTCTAAACAATGCACATATCTTTAAAAATGGAGATATTCTGTTTAAGACGGCAGGATAAAATGGGTGAACTCTTAACATAATTATGCATGTAAATCTACCTTGGTCAGTTATAATGCAGCTTCACATGTAGTCAATATACAGTCATTTCAATAGATTGTTTTTCTCTCCAAAGTTTAGGTGGATGATTCCACCAGCTTAAATAGTCACATTGGTATGAGGCATTACATTCTTCCCAGCTCTGGGATTCAGTCAGACCCAGTAATATCACTTATGTAAAAAGATTTTCAAGTATAAAGTAAAGAAAGCATACTTTTAAATTTTTTGATTTGACTTTTGTCAGGGTCCATACAATGCAATAGGATAATAAGTCCAGAAGATGGCAATATTAGTTCAACAATGAGGCAACTAACACGGGCCAGTACCTCCCCTCCCTGCCTTCTATAAATTAGCTGCCCTGCGCAATCTCTATCAATGACACTGCCCACAGCACTACCTCCAAGAAGCTTATAAATGTTTTCATTTGGCTGACAAAGTTCAATCGATTACTAATGATAGCAGTTAGCATTAGGGAAGTAACCGTCAGAGGGAAAAGATGTCTGGGACCAACATGGCTTATTATTTTCAGCTTGTTTATTAAAGAAAGCCACATACAACTGTTTTATGACGTTAATTAATATTGTGTTAGTTAATAAGGGGAATCAATTCCACTTTGAAAAGAAAACATAGCTTATCCTATTAGAGACATTCTTTTAGGAGGTTGACACAAAACTTTTTAGAGTCAAATTTGTTGCCTCAAGTTTTTGTAACTATTTATCATTTTTTTTAATTAGAGAAGGGGTTCTTTTTATTGAGTAATTTAAGAAGTTTGGCAGGACAGTTCTTCATGTTCCATTAACAACACACCAGAATTTCAAGTAATCAGGCCATCCTCTAGTTTATGTGGGAAGGAAAGAATTTGTTATTCTTTGCTCTATGAGCAGGGACCTGATTTCTCCCTTATAAGTGTCTGGAGGAATCTTGTTGAAAAATTCTTTAAGACAAGTGTACAGGCAAACGACTGGATCTCTTGGGGGAAGATCTGGCCAACAGGCGCCATGATAAGTAGATTAGCTTTGATATAAGAAACATGTTTTTCAAGTTATTTGAGTTTCCAATACTGAAAACATCTACAAACCAAATGGTAAATTAGCAGTGCTGTTTATTCAGGGCCCTACCTACATATTTAAATGTCCAAAAATTTCCATCGAAATAAATGAAAATTGCACAACAGAGTATGGGGCTAGCTTAGGAAATCTACCAAATTAGTAACAGATTGCTGCTCTTTCTCTGAACTAAGCAATAATATTCACTGCCTGTTAAAAATTGTTATTTGTGTTATGCATCCGGTTAATAAGAGGGAAGAGAACTGGGGAAGGCAGATGGTAAAACGACAAGCTCCCACATGCAAAGGAAGATACAATTTACTCGCTAACACTCAAGAGATAGAATCGTGCTGAGAAATAGGTGGCCTGTTAGTGACTTTTCGTTCCAAAACTTCAAAAAGAACATTCTCACTGAGAACAAAAGTTATTTTTGAGAAAAGAATCAGAATTGTGTAATAACGTTTGAAACACACATTTTAAAACTACCAAAAAAAAAAAAAATCTTTCAAGGAATCACATAACGTCTGTGGACAAGGATGTTAATCTAAACAATAAAAGTAATTCCCTGGTGATGCAGTGGT
>NW_020175089.1:930606-1000836 GCF_003031525.2 Neophocaena asiaeorientalis asiaeorientalis
GGGGCGGGGGGCGGGGAGAAAAAAAAAATTGGTAACTGTAATGGAAAAATACAGGAAAAGATAAATCAGAGTCTTGGCCAACCTTTTTTTTTCTGATTGCCGTAGAGTTTATATTTTAATTTTTAAAAATTATTTTTAAACCTTTTAATTGACATGTGATAAGTATACAGAAAAGTACACATACCATACGTGTACAGTGCCTTAACATACCAAACAGACCTTAGGAAACAGTACCCAGATCAAGAAACAAAATGTAACTGTGTCCAGAAGCCTCCTTGGGTCCCTTTTAGTCACTTTTTCACCAGGGGTAACCATCTCCTGACCTCTAATAGTGCAGGTTAGTCCTGCTGTTTTGGTACTTTATATGGATGGAATCAGACAGTGGATACTTATCTTTTGCATTTGACTTCTTTACTCAACATTATGCTTCTAAAATGAGATCCATCCATATTGTTGTATGCACTGTAGATCATTATTGCTACATATTATTCCATGGGGTGAATATAGCACATGTATTTATCTGTTGATGGGCTATTCTGAATAGTGCTGCTTTAAGCAATTCTTCACCAATGTCTCTTGGTGAACATCTACATGCATTTCTGTTGGGTATATACCTAGGAATAGAATTCTCTGGGGCAGAGGGGGTTCATATGCATATGTTCAGCTTAGCTTCTGTAGATGCTGCCAAACAGTTTTCCAAAATGATTATTCCAAGGTTAGCTAAACTTTTTATTGAAGAACTTTCTAGATTTAAGCTTAAAGTTTCCTTTACTTGTTCACCCTCCAGTCAGGGTGAACATATCTGCAATGCACTTTTAAGATTGCCAAGACTCTGACTAGAGTTGGAAAAGGACTTAGACTAAATGACAAATAATTCAAAGGAAATGCGTGACCACTCTGAATTCTTTTCTCATCAATCACAAAAATCTATTTCAACTTAAATCTAAACCAAAAATTAGTGACAGTAAATATCACCTAGTAGCTTTGATAGATAATTCAAGTAACTTTACCATTTCACATTTTTAAAGAGCTCTGTAGAATATGGATAAGTTGAATGGCCCAGAACTCTTCAGCACATCATCAATGAGAATCCATTTGATGAACATCTTGTGTCCAGACCTGTAGTTAGTGTCAAGGGATCCCTGCCCTTGAGAAGTTTAAAATAACATGGTCACTACAAAGATTATTTGGCTTATGTGGTAGCCAGAAATTATGGCCTCCCCCAAAATGCCCATGTCCTATGAATATCTCCTGTGTCCTGTGAATACATTGCAAGAGGGAATTTGCAGATGAGATTAAGTTAAGGACCTTGAAATGCAAGAGATTACTCTATATTATCTGGATGGGTCCAATGGAAAGACATGAGTTCAGAAAAGCAGAGGACCTTTTCCAGCTGTGGTCCAAGGGAAATGTGATGACAGAAGAAGTGAGATGGGACATTCCTGGCTTTGAAGCTGGAGGAAGGGGTCCACAAGCCAATGAATGTGGCCTCTAGGAGCTGGAAATGCAGGGAATAATATTGCCTAGAGCCTCCAGAAAGGAAAGCAGCCCTGCTGACACCTGGAGTTTAGCCCAGTGAGGCCATGTGGGCCTTCTGTCCTGCAGAACTGGGTGTTCATATGTTTGTGTAGCTTTAAGCCTCCAGGTTTATAACAGAAGTCAAAAAAACAACACGCTCTAAAACTGTGCCAGGTAGAAATGTTAAAAGTCCTTCTAAGTTAATTCCAGGGCAGTAATTCTTAAGTCCATACATAATAGGGGAATGAGAGCCCGCCAGCCCCTCACCAGCTCCTGGGGACGAGGGCTCAAACACACTGGAGGAGTCGCTGTACGTGTTGGAGGTCTGTTCTGAGAGCTTCTTTTTGCCACTTCCTTCTGACGATTTGTGGGATTTCTTCTTATTTTTCACCAAAATTTTGTACATTAAGTCCACAGGGCTTGGAAGAGGAACTCCAGATTCCAGCTAATGGAAAGAAAAGACACATTCTTTAAAAACACTGTCCCTTCCTTTCAAGTTCCTTCCCCAAAACAAACTCCCAGGACTGCATTAGATACCAAGGGCTTCTAGATTATTCTTTACTACCTCAACACAGCTCATTAAGCTGCTCTAAGGGTGTCTTATGTAGGGGCTAGCTCATAGCTCTTGCTTTTTTCACATGAAAGGTATATTTTAATTACTGTACTGTAATTATTTGTCCATGAGAAATCTACATGAATAACACCACAGAAATGTACTGGGTGATTTGGCATGTTAACCCAAAGTTTCATGAGTTTTCTGATGGACCCTCTGAATCCAACCATTGTGATTTAGGACAGATAGGACGGCCTTGTCTTGGATTTTCAAAGGATGGAAGCCAGTTAGAGTGTGGCATCTGCCAGGAGGATGGTAAAGACAGGCAGGCGTTTCCAGGCAAGCCCTTAGAATCAACTTTTCATATGCAGTTTGCAAACAGCAAAATCCTCATCCTGGCACAAGGTAGTTAAGTTAAGTTTCTGGTGTGTCCAGCTTGTACATCTATGGGAAAATCAATTTCCCTTGAGAAGGTTATTATATATTGTAACAGACAGAATGTATGCAAGTCCCAAAACAGGTTATTTTTAGAAATCTATGAACTCCTGTAAGCAGGCCCTCTATTCTTCACTTGCAACCAGTCCGGGGACTGGTATGAAATCATGCAAGGATGTGTGGAGACTGGGGAAAGGGTTGAAGACAGAAGAGGCTACTTGACGATCTTTCTGCTGCTTTCCTTCCCAAAGCAAGGATTGTTACCACGGCAATAGGAGGTCCAGATTCTGCTGGGAGAGTGCAAGGAAGTGAGGGGTGGCCAGCAGGGATAGGCTGGAATGTCATTGTGCCACCTTCAATGTCCCATTTTGCTGACCCATTTCTTTCAAAGGGGTGTGATGAGGTTCCCTGGGAGGTGGCCAGAGCCTGTCCCTTGGGACTCCCTCTGTGGGCTGATTGTGGTTGTGGGAATTCTGCAGTCCTGACTGGCTCACATCGGGGAGTGAGGGAGGGAGAAAGCTGTGGGCAGAGGAAGAGGACAGATGCAGGTCTGTCCCCCTCAGGAGGTCCCTGCCGGCCTCCACTGGTCAGAGGGCTCATTGTCAACTCATACCAAGAAACATAAACATGGAAAGGATGTAAGGAAGTCTCTCCCTAATCCAATCATAAAGAAGGTGTGCGTTCCTTTGGGATGAGCATCAAAACTGCTTACTGGGTACTTTTCCAGGGGCTCCATGAGAAGGGCGTCCCCGAAGATCAGTCGGCAATACTCTGCCATCTTGGCCTGCTGCTTTGGGCTGAGGGGAGAGAGAAGGAAAGCAAGCAAATAAGAAGGTTATTCAAAGAGGCCGGACAGGATGACTTTGTGTTATCAATTACAGAGAGAGGTCATTTCCTCCTCCTACCTGTCAGGATTGTTTTCATTATTCTAAATCTCTGTTTACAATTCTGACTTGTGTGGATTTGAATGCCACACACAGGTGGGCAGGGGAGACTCTTCGCAAAGCTGAGCGGCATGGACATAGATGGAGAGGACAGAAGGTCACCTGCCTGTCACTGGATGTTTGAATGTCGCAGAGTTACAGACTCAGTCCCTTTTGCTTAAGTTCCTGATTCTAAGTCAAATGCCAGATACTTGGCGGGTGGAACTCATTCAACTCTACGTGAATTCTTGGGTGAAATTTGTCTAATGAACAGAGCTGCACTGCAAAGAAGTGTTTACAAGGAAGTGAGGGAAGAGAGGAGAGGGATCTGGACAGAGAGAGGGAGAGAGAATCTCAAAATGCAGAAGAGAAAAGGCTGACAGGCAGAAGTATGTCCACTTGGGAGGGGGCCCTGGAGGAAAGACAAGAGAAGCAGGCACCTTGGGGAAGGGTGTCTGTAGCCCTTTTGTGCACTAGAGGGAAGCAAAGGTGGTGTTAGCCTGATGAGGTGCCAGTAGGAACCTGGTTTCATTGGAAAAGGTTGGAGCTGCTGGGTTCACTGAGCTGAGCTCCAGGCTATCAACCACTCGGGATCTATAAAATGCAGAGGAAAGTAATTGTTCTTGGAAAGGGGCAGAGGATGCTGAGAAGATGAAGTGAAATAATAGATGAAAACACTTTGAAATGTAAGATGATTGATCCTAGAGATGCAAGGCAGCCTCTGCCAGCTAGACCAGACAAACGAGGGTCCGGGTCCTTTCACATGTAAACACAGTTGATGTGAGGGAACATCCTTACTCTTTCAAAACTCCTGCTTCCCTTGACCTTTTAAAAAAGCAATTCTCATTCTGTAGGATGTTAAATATCATTATAAAGGTATCCAATTCCATTGGGTTTTATGGACTGTGACTTTGACCTATAGGCTGTCGGACTTGATTTCCAATAGTTGTCTTTATGTGCTGCAATGTTAATACGTTTTAGCAGAACTGGGGCTGTAGTAAGAATAGGTAAGTGATAAAAATCCTTCTTAACTACAATTCAAATCGATTATAAAATGTGATTCTTATTTTCATTCCTTCTACCATGACTGTTAAACCTGGATCGTGAACAGTTTTTTCATGGGAAGGGGGATGCTTTGGGGGTTCATATCATACTGCGATGGTCCACAGGGAAAAGCACTCTTTATATCACCCTTTTAAAAAAACATATATTTGGGGGATCAGATGAATTCTCTGGGCTTCAAATATGAGCCCAAGGTCACCGCTTTCTTGGAACTGCAAGGGGAGGCAAAGGAAAGATTCAGAGAAGACCTACATGACAAACTCCCAAATTCTCATCATGCCTTTTTTGACCTGTAAGAGATTTTGCTGGGCAGCTCATGTAGCTCTCAGAATATCCTGCAGCTTTCTCCAGCAGTATCACCGAGGGAGGAAAACCTACCAATTGGAGAACTGATCCTGGAAAACACTGGGGCTGGTTGTTTAGGGATGACGTGTTATAGTTAGGGAACAAGCAGAAAAGTGACTGATTTAGCAGAGCAGCCTTGGGCATCCACAATTCAGACACCCTTGCTCAACAGACAGCTGGCCCTGGGGCTCCACCAAGCCAGCGAGCTCTGTGTCTGTAGCTGAGACAAATCCATTTGTGCTGGACCTACACTTTCCAGGTTGCACAAAAGAAATTGTCCAACCCTCCCATTTCACTTTCATGGAATGATGCTATTAAATAGAGCTTTGTTTGCTATTCCAAGTGTGGTCCATAGACCAGCAGCATCCACAGGGCCTGGAGCTGGTTAGAAATGCAGATTCAAGGCCTCCTAGGAAGGCAGGCAAATTGAGTAGAAATCTCTGGGGAAGCAGGGCTCAGGGGTCTTAAGAAGCCCTCTGGGGGATTCTCATGCACACTCAAGTTCGAGAACCACTGTGATGGATGAACCAAGTCACCAGGTGCTTAAGTAAATGACACTTTTCTTGAGGGCTGGAACTTGAGAGCCGCAACTTCCTTTGAACAGAGGCCTGGAGGGAAAAGGAAGGATTGTACCCCAACACCCTGCTTTCAGGACTTCTAGTGGAGCCATAGGCTCACCAGTAGAGGGATTCCTGGGTGGTGTTCCAGGTGTCCCTAAGCAGGTGAAAGGCAGAGTCCTCTGTCCTCTGTCAAGCTGTCCCCAAATCAGGCCCTGAAAGATTTTGCTGGAGCAAAATCTTACTCGATTCCACTAAAGAATCACCTGGGCTGTTAATGCTGCAGGTGGCAGGGCCCTGTGCCCAATCCCCTGATACACTGAGCTGGGAGCAGAGCCCTGGAACCTGCATTTGTAACAAGCCTGCAACTAATTCTGAGGCAGGTGGTTAATGGACTACGGTGTTTACAACTGTGCTCTGACACTTCACCAAACCACCTAGGGTCTTAAGAAAATGAAGATTCCAAGGCAAAGTTTGAGATGGAGATCGAGACTGCATTTCTAACAAGCTTCCCGACATGCAGATGCTGCTGGTCGATGGATCAATGTCACTTTGAAGAGCAAGCATCTGTGTCTGACCTAGACTTCTAAAAACCTGCTTAAGCATCCACCGAGTTGGAGAGAACAAGAGGCAGGTGTCCAAGGAGAAAGGAAAATGTGCTATTTGATAATCAGGCTTTTCGTGTTCTCCACAAACACACATGCCCACCTGACAGGGAACTGAATCAGAGCAGAGAGAAAACTGAATAGAAAAAGTCAGAGGAAAACAAAACAACTTTAATTGTGGGGTCAGAACTGCAGAAACAAGACATTGCATTGGCCACGAGAGAGCAAAAAAAAATCCTGAAGCATTTGGAACATCAACATCAGCTACCATGGAGATGAAGCGAGAGGAAAATATTCACAAATACATTTTGAGCTTCAGGCCACAGCAGACCCATCCGGTCACATTTAAACACCTGGCAAAGTGATCAGTTTTCTGACCAAGGAACAGGCCCACATCTTCCAAGTTGAACTAAACCAACCTCCTTCTCTATAGATGAGGGATCTACAACTCACGGCTATTAAGGAACTTGTCCAAAATCTCACATTCTCTGTGGCTGAACCAGAGCTAGTGGTTTCTGCACTTGAATTCAGTGGAGAACTCCTTTAGTGAAAATGCTAGTTCACAAACTAGGTGGCCCATCAGTTAACTAGGACTTTAAAAAAATTTTATTTGCAGAAATTAAAATAAGGTATGCGGGTGAAGCTCGGGAATCTGCATTTTATGGGATTCTGATGTAGCAGGTGGAGAAGGATAAGTCACCAGTGGCTCATGGCAGCTTTCTCTTTGCTGTCCATGGACAGGTGATTTCAAATATTTGGAGAGAGAACCAGAAAATTAAGAGGCTTTCTTCCTTTCTTCCAGTGTGGGATTGTTTTGGAGTACGGCTCAAGTGGGCTGGGGCCAGGATTCTGAATCTGGTATTTTGTATACACAGCACAAAGGAGAAAAAAAGAACTGCTGCTAGAGGTAACATATAGGTTTCAGATATTTTGGGGGCTGTGTCCCTGTGTCACTGTGTTGAGTAGGATTCTAAGGGTGTATCTAGTTTCATGGGAAAGACTGCTGTTACTGATGAATGGTGTCTGTCACTGGTTCTTTCAGCAATGAGGTGGGATGGCCTGCAGGTCAAGCACAGGGTTTTACCAGCAAAGGAAAAGCTTGCAGGTTTTCTTTGGGTGTGTGATAGTCCAGCCAGGAAAGAATTGTAGCTGAATGATGTTGATATGTGTGTGAGGCTCAAGGACAATGGAAATAGGAAGCAAAAACTTCCTTCCACAATAGAATTCAGTATCTCAGTATTTCACTGCCATTCAGTTATCTCAGTGGTTTGGGATCAATATCATGGCATCCAGGGAAGGTTGTTATCCTGTTTTCTTTTGTATTCATGCATTATTAATGAACTTTTAACAGCTAAATTTCTCACTTTTAAACCAGAAAGGGCTGTATTATGGTACAATCTTTTTTGATTATGTGTTCAATGTGGATTTCATTTTCATGCTCAGTTTGGTTCTCTGTAGAATTAAGGCTGAAGACTGAAAAAAATAAGCTGTGGTTAAGGGTCACGAGCCACAAAAATGTGACCATTCACAGGCAGTTGCCTTGTGGGATGCTCTGGTTGTCTTAATTCGATATTTGTAAGGTTGTGATGCTTTTGTTTAGGTGTGGGGGATGGAGTTGGTTAAACAGATGAGTTTTGAAGCCGTACTAGCCATCTTTGAACCCCTGCCACATTTTACCTGCATGACCTTGGGGAAGTAACTTACCCTCTTTGGGATTCAGTTTCATCATTTGTAAAATAGGGATAATAGTAATAATATTTATTCTTAGGAGCACCTGGCTTTGTGGTGAGGGTTACATGAGCTTATGCTCAGCACATAATACACATTCAATAAATATTAGCTGTCATTATGTTTGTGGTAGTGGTGGCTCTGATACCTCTCTGGCTGCATGGCAGAGTTGTACTAGTGTAGCGGGTATGACCATCAAGAATGGAAGTAGAGTTTTTCATTTTGTCTAATTTATATAGAAACATTTCTTGAAGAAAATAAATGTGCTAGATATGGAGATATTTCTCCAAAAAGGAAATGACTGATTGTCTAGGAACTAGAGTGCCTGAAAAAAAGGTGCTAAGGCATTGTAGAGCCCAATTACAAAGGGACAGGCCGAGATGAGGAAAGTCACATGCAAATCAGAGCTGTCACAGCAAATGAAGTACTAAATACAGTACCTAAAGAGATTCCCCCTTTCGTTAGAAAAGAAATAGTGAAACAGAATAAATTCTTGTCTCTTCAGTTGGCCCTCAGAAGTGGTAGAAAAACTATATGCCAAATGATTACATTATTCACTGGATGATTGTTTCCTAATGAAACAGAGTCATGAGCTGGTAAATGTAGTATGGATTTCCTGAAGGCAAACTAGAAATACAGATAGCTATAATTTGGTTACTTCAAAATAAGGTCTTTCTCCACATATACATTAACAAATGATCACATTGAATTACTCTGAAATTCCTCAAGCTAAAATTTGGTCACGACCTAACTGGTTCTTTAAGGTTTAGTAAATCCTTTAAGAATTAGTGAATTGACGCATGTGTTGCAAATTAGTTGGACAAAGAGAATCAGTGACCTGGGAAAGATTTTTGATAGGAAGGAGGATAAAAAAGGATCTAAGGAACTTGTGAGCCAAATTAGGATAGGTGTTGTAGGCTTTTAGTTGAGAAAACTGGCTTAGGTGGTTGAATGAAACAAAGGGCTTCCCAAATGCTCTTTTGAGCAGTGATGGTCACTACTATATAGTCTTCAGACATTAATTCCAGGGACTAGAATTTTAGTTTCTTGAATTTTGATTCAGTAATAGATGAGAATCTTTCATGTTGAGGCTCTTTAGATTGAATAACTATATAATAAACTAACATCCTCGTGTCTGATGTAGATGTGTCTTACTCTGATCCTCTGTCATAAAATGAGTATAAGAGTTAAGTCAAAATTACCTATTCTTTGTATAGCTCAGCAAAAAGTGCAGGCTATTTTGAAATAGGAAAATATTTACAAATACTAACAAACAGGGGAAACCAACGAAAACAGGAAGTAGGGAGAATTTGGTGGTCTCAGTTCTATGTAAGTTCAAAGTGGCAGAATAGAATTTATTTAATTTATTTAGCTTTCTCTACACCAGCTCCAGCGTGTACAGAACTGGCTATTTTAGGGTGGTAAAACTGACTATAAATCTGCACACAATAGAAGAAGCAAACGAAGGAGGATTATAAAAGTGGTCCCCTGAAATAGACACACCTGTTATACAAGGAAATGGGTTTCACTGCATTGTAAAAAGAGGAGTCCTTAATTTAAATCCTACCATGGCATGAAAATAGATTCCACAAGTCCAATGGATCTTTTTAATATTAACGAGATTTAGATGAATGAATTCCATTATATACAGATGAACACATGCCACTTAATATATAGCATAATTGAGGAACACCATTAGTAACATCAAATAATCTTATATCTGATGAACAATGACTAAACATGCCCTATTTGGGGAAAATACTCCCTATTGAATGTGCTGAATACTTACGAATCCACGTGGTTCTCAAATGAAAGCAGAATTGGAAAAGGTGAAGTCTTAAATGCACACTCAGCAATGGCTTCTATCACTTCCTAAAAATGAGAATATCTATATTCAATAAGCCAGAATTTTAATGTGTATCGTTTTTTCTTTTGGGTTCCACCCTTTAATATCACTGTCTTTTTCATTCATAGAATTTTATCAAATGGCCTAAAATGGCTAGAGGCGGTTTGCAGGCTGCTGGATTATAAATTTTCTTACTCTTGATTTAGGAAGATAAAAGAAAGAAAACTGGATTTGGGTAGAGGGGGAGTCATAACTGTGAGGGTGAATGGTTCTCCTCTTTGGTAATTATATCTACTTTTTTTTTTTAATAATGAAAAAAATCAGATCACATTATAAAAATTTTGGACAAGAGAAGGCAACATTTTTCACCCATAAATTCACCCTTTGAATCAAACCACTGCTGACATTTGGTTATATTTATTTCTAGTTTGTTTTTCGTATATCTGTATAACTTAGTTTTAATTACAGTAAATACTCTATTTGTATTTTTAAACATCGTTAAGAGATATAATTCACCCATTTAAAGTGTACGGCTAAATGGTTTTTAATATTCACAGGGTTGTGCAACCATCACCCCAGTCTAAGTTCGGACATTTTTATCACCCCCCCCAAAAGCCATGTCCCCATTAACAGTCACTCCCCATTTCACCAACCCCACCCCACAGACTCAGACCTAGGCAACCATTAATCTACTTTGTGTCTCCATAGATTTGCTTACTCCTAACATTTCAAATAAATGGAATCATACAATATGTGGCCTTTTATGTCTGGCATCTTTCATTGAGCCTGCTTTCAGGGTTCATCCATGCTGTAACATGTGTCAGTACTTCATTCCTCAATCTGTATTTAGAAAAAATGTATAGGTCATAGTTTTAGTATCTGTATAAAATTCTAGGGAGTGGCAGTATCATAACTGATTTAACCATTACCCAATTGTTGGACAGACATATTTTAAGAGCTATCATTCAAATAATTCTCCAAAGAACCTCTTTATTTTTTCCCCTGATATTTTGAATTATTTTCGGGGAATGAATTCTTAGAAGGGGAATTATTAAATTAAAGAATAGGAATATTTTTATAGTCTCCTGTGTTTCTCCAAGTTATTTTTCATCTTAGATTGCCTAGAGTAATATATGAAGGACCAGATTTCAATGAATATTCACCAGCTTTGGGCATTTGTTTTCCTTATTGAACTGGTATTAAAGGATGATCTCATTTATTTTTAATTATATCAATGCCAATACTCCTGTGGCTTCATATCCATTTTTTTTTTTTTTAGTTACGTTTATTCTTTACATCTTTTCCTCTCAAGTAGGAATTTTCACTCTGATCCCTTATGCCTGAGGCTTTTCCATTATCTTCTCTACCTTCCTTAAACAATTCATAGTTTGCTTTCTATCCATGCCAGAAAGCTATTTCTCCAGCCCCAGAGTATAAATAAGGCTTTCTAATTCTGTACTACATTTGCATATATCCTCTAAGAAGGATTTGCCTGCATGGAGCAAAAGAATCACTCACTGTTTCTTAAAAGTGAATCCACAGATTGCCTTTCATACATTATGATAGTTGATACCATCAAAAATAAGTACACTATAAATAGTAAGCAATGCCCAGATTTAAAACTCTTTATTTGACTTTTTTGAGTACAGGCTTTGGAGTCCAACAGGCTTGTGTTTGAATCCTTCTTCTTATCCTTACAAGCTGTGTGACCTTGAGAAAAATAACTTAATGCCTATGTGCACTTGGCTTGCTGGCCTGTAAAGTACGAGTGATAAGCCTCATTCCACAAGCCTGTTGCAAGAACTCAGCAATCCCTCTACTGGGCATATACCCTGAGAAAACCATAATTCAAAAAGAGTCATGTACCAAAATGCTCATTGCAGCTCTATTTACAATAGCCCGGAGATGGAAACAACCTAAGTGTCCATCGACAGATGAATGGATAAAGAAGATGTGGCACATATATACAATGGAATATTACTCAGCCATAAAAAGAAACGAAATTGAGCTATTTGTAATGAGGTGGATGGACCTAGAGTTTGTCATGCAGAGTGAAGTAAGTCAGAAAGAGAAAGACAAATACCGTATGCTAACACATATATATGGAATTTAAGGAAAAAAAAGAAAAAAATGTCATGAAGAACCTGGGGGTAGGACGGGAATGGAGATGTGGACCTGCTGGGGAATGGACTTGGGGATATGGGGAGGAGGAGGGGTAAGCTGTGACAGGGCGGGAGGGTGGCATGGACATATATACACTACCAAGCGTGGAATGGATAGCTAGTGGGAAGCAGCTGCATAGCACAGCTCGGTGCTTTGTGACCACCTAGAGGGGTGGGATAGGGGGGTGGGGGGGAGGGAGACGCAAGAGGGAAGATATATGGGAACATATGTATATGTATAACTGATTCACTTTGTGAAGTGAATGTGAAGCAGAAACTGGCACACCATTGTAAAGCAATTATACTCCAATAAAGATGTAAAAAAAAAAAAGAATGCAGCGAGAGGAGGTAAAGGACACAGCTCGTGATGGGCAGATATTCTCAGGCAGTAACTCTCATGCAGCTAATGACCTTAACCAAAACAACTAAGGTTACTCAGCTTCCTGGTGCCCCCCCCTCCCCATTCACCCTAAACCCAACTAATACAAACAAGAGCTGCCATTAAATGAGCATTTGCATTCTAGATACAGATCTTATCTCCCGCTATAAACATTCCTTAAGGAAAATATTATGTCATCTCACAGATTATAAAATGTAAACTCAGAGATATTAACCAATTTGCCCAAGGTCACAGAGAGGAGAGTCCAGGAAACCCCAGGAAAGTTTGTCTGACTCTAGAGTTTATTCTCTTAATCATTTCAGTAACTCTCATGCAGCTAATGACCTTAACCAACTAAGATCAAAGCCCTCAAAAGAATTGCACAGCACTATTCACAGTAGCCAAAACATGGAAACAATCTAAATGTCCATCAACAGATGAATGGATAAAGGTGTGGTACATATATACAATGGGGTATTACTCAGCCATAAAAAAAGAACAAAATAATGCCATTTGCAGCAACATAGGATGCAACTAGAGATTATCATACTAAGTAAGTCAGAAAGAGAAAGACAAATACCATATGATATCACTTACATGTGGAATCTAAAATATGGTACAAATGAACCTATCTACAAAACAGAAACAGACTCACAGACATAGAGAATAGACTTGTGGTTGACAAGGGGGAAGTAGGTGGGGGAGGGATGGATTGGAGTTTGGGATTAGCAGATACAAACTATTATATATAGAGAATGGAAAAACAATAAGGTCCTATTGTATAGCACAAGGAACCGTATCCAATCTCCTGGGATAAACCCTAATGGAAAAGAATATTAAAAAAATGTATATATGTATAAAACTGAGTCACTTTGCTGTACAGCAGAGATTGGCACAACATTTTACATCAATTCTACTTTGATAAAAAAAGAAAGAATTGCAAATAGATATCTAAAGGAAGTGGGTAGTATGGGGAGAAAAGGGGGGCTAGATTTTGTTTATTTCCTAAATTTGGCCCTGTTTTATTTGCTACTTGCAAAACACATGAGAGCCATTCTTGATTCCTCTTATTATAACATCTTTCAATTCATCTGTAATCCTATCCAAAATATAATCAGAATATAACCACATAGCAGCACCTCCACCTCTAACATCCTGACCCAAAAATCCTTGCAGTAACTTCTGGGATAGATTCTGTCATCATTCCCACATATTCACTACTCTTCCTGTGAGATCTGTTGACCATAGGCATGGCCCTGTGTTTTGTTTTGGTTGCTGAAATGCATGTGAAAATGGCACACCGATCTTTTGAGCAGAGTCTTCAAGAGCCATCTTGGGGTCTGCCACCTTTCTTTCCCCACTGCTGTGAGCCTGGTGATATCACATATTGGGGCTGTTCTTTCTGTATGGATTGCAGACAATACTGATGGCAGCAACAGTCAACATCTAACCTGAGCAATAAATAAACCTGTGTGGTTCTAAACCACTGAGATTCTGGAGTTTCTAGTTTTAGCAGCAAAACCTAGTGGAGGCTGACTAGTAAAGCTTTTAGCTGCTTCCGTTTGCCTCCTGTACTGCCTACCACAGCCAGAGTGATTGCTCCTAAACATGAGTCAGATGATTTCTATTTCATTCCTTTGGAGTAAACTTTCAATGACCTCCAATTTCACAGAGTGAACTCCAAGTTCTTTATCAGATCCTGCACCTGCTATCTCACTAAATACTTCTTTTCCATTGCTCACACTGCTATAGTCCACTGACATTCTTGCTTTCCCTCCAACAGACCAAGCATTACTTCATCTCTTTGTTCATCTCTCATTTCTTTGTTTATCCTTGTTACTTCTTTCAGGAATACTCTTATCTGACAGCAAGGCTTAACTTCCTTAATTTTGAGGGGTGGTAATCTCTGCTTAAATTCCACATTACCAGGGTCTTCTCCCACCATCCTGCTGAAAATAGCTACCTCTAGCCCTTCTTTGCCTTCAATACTGATTAACGTTGTCTTAAAGGGATATTTCCACGTGCCATGTGGTGTGTTTATTTTGGTCTATTTCTCCACACTAGAATGTAAGCTTTTTAAGGGTAAGCACTCAGTTTTCTCCATTGCTCTGCCCCTAGGATGTAGAAACTACTATGGAGCATTCTAGGTGCTCACTAAATATTTCCAAGTGAATAAATGGACTCTTAAAATCATTAATAGAAGAGAGACACAATCTGCCTACTTGTGTTCCCATTTATTTCTCTACTGACTCTTTCAGAGGACAGCACATTTTTCCCATAAAGGGCCAGGTAGTGAGTATTTTAGGCTTTGTGGGCTATATGGTTTCTGTGGCAAATATTCAACTCTGCCTTTGTAGCCCCAAAGTGGGCACAAATAATATGCAAACATGTGGATGTGCCCATGTTCCAACAAAACTGAATTTATGAAAGCAAGTGACAGGCTGAATGTGGGCTGCAGAAGATAGGTTGTCAGCCCCTGGACTGGTCTGATCATTGGCCTAAGCAAATCTTAAAATGTGACTGTAACCAAAGGTAAATGTAATTTTGTATTATAGAAATTTGAATGTTGATTCCATACTCAATAGTCCGGTTAACTTTAATAATTTCTTGGGCAAAATTTCCAATCAAGATCAAGGCTTAAATTTTAAAAAGTCTTTCAAATGATAGTGTAATTAGTCTTTGACAATTTTGGCTATATGCATACTGCTCCAGTTGCTGTTAATAATGAACGTTGATCGTAGCCCCGCCCCATCACCGTTTGAGCCAGTGAGAATCATGCCTGAAGGTGAGTGAAAACCCAAGGGCCTATCTCTCTTTATCTTTAGCCAATGAAATGTCCATGTTTTTCTGGGCCTCCTCTTACAGACACCTGTAAAGAGTTTGTGCCCTTACCTGTCTTCCTAACTCTCTGGGTGGGGTTCTCTCTTCCCACAGGAGGGATGCTGGTGTGCCCTGAACTGCCACTGGGTTCTGGGGTTCCTAGAGTTTCTTGCCTGATGTATCCTATTTCTTCCCTTTTCCTACCTCTGATATTGTACATGTTTGGTCTTGTGCACTTGACCAAGGACCCCATGTTTGCAATGAAGCCTCCAAGCTCACTGGTTACACTCTTCTCAGCTCCCACTGGGCCTCTTACCAAGGCTGGGCTGTGTTTTCATTTGTCACATGGTTTGGGCTTCTGGCCTCCTCCTAGAGGTAAAGTGGATGCCAGGGGTTGTGTCTGGGTGTCACCCACATCCTCTACCATGGCAGCTTTACAAATGACTTCATTCAACTCCCTGCCCTCACCCTGACTTAACAACTCCTTGCATATATAATACCCTACCATTATATTTCTAGAAGGAAAGCTAAAGTGTGGCTTTAAATTTTTCAATTATAATATCAGTAGCTAACATTTATAGAGTACTCACTGCATGCCATGCATTGTTCTAAGCCATGCCTGTATATTAAGTAAGCTCACTGAATGCTTAGAACAACAGCATTCAGCGACCCTACTTAATATACAGACATGGCTTAGAACAAGAGGCTCGGCCTGTAAGGGAGCTTCTCCTGGCCTTGCAGCCAGTCAGTGCTGGTACTGGAACCCTGGCAGTCAGCTCTAGAGCTGCATTCTAAACTTCTATGGTCTCCTTTCTCTCTTTCCTTCCCAGCCTCTCCCTCCTCCCTCCCCCCTCCCCCCATCTCTACCACAACTCTAGTCACCAGCTTAGGAAAGTTTTTGGAACCTTTAAAGAAAACATTTACTGAATTTCATCTAACCATTTTAGTTGGGAGCACTTCAAAACTCTGGAAGTTCCCTTTTGGTTTTTCATACCTTTCTAATACTTTGCATAGAGCACCTGATCACTGAGGATGAGAAGGCTAGTCTAGGTTTTAAGTTTGGTTCTTTCACATCAGCTGTCCTTAGTGGACAATGGATTTGAAAGTACCTTACTGCTCGACTGCTTCTCATTAAGTTAAAATCATTTTTTCAGAGACCTCTAACACTGGATCCAATAATCTATAAACCATATGGCTCAGTTACTAACCTCCAGGGGAAAAACTGCCCTTGAAATCTTTTATCCTTGACAGACAACAGCAGGGTGTATTTGGATATCCATTTTATGTGAGCATGTATGTAGCAGTTAAATTGCATCCTAAATTATTACTCTCTCAGAGAATGACACTTCATTTTCAGAAATGCTCCGTTTAACCACATACTCAAATTTAATATATTTTAATTATGTATTTTATCACTTTACTCAGTTTTCCATCTTATGCAATTGCTGGTTACAAAGGAGCTGCCTGAGGGGTGAGAAAAAGCAGCAGCTTGGGGATGGAGAAGGTGGGTGGGGATCGGTGTGGGGCGGAGGAGACTGAGTGGGAGCAGAGAGTCTGCAGACCACGTGGCGAACTGCTATATGTCATGAGCATCGGAAAGGCTCAGGCAATGAGGCAAAGAAAGTGAAGAGCCGATATATGGGATATATAATAAATAAATCCAGAGTGCAAAATAAAAAGTCCTCCATAAAGAGGCTGAATTACAGCATGTCTGCTTTCCCAGAACACAACTTTTTATTTTGGCCCAACAATAAACAGGCGGTAAATGCCAACAGGAACTTTTGCTTTTGGGCATTTATCATAGATCGCGTGGAAGCTTTCCAGATTACATAGACTCAGAGCAGATAAACTGTGTGACAAAAAAATGATGAACTTTTGCAATTGGTTTATGTTGCTGCTGCAATACACTCTGTGGCTATAGAATATAGTCTAATTACACCGTGAAGATCAGGTCCAAATCTATGGGATAGCCCAAACTGGCAAACATTGGGAGAATCTTTTCACCGCCTACTGATATATGGAATTTCACAGCAAAAACGGAGAAAGACAAAATTCTTTTATCTGATGAACAGAGGCAAGAAAGACTAAAAATGAAGGCTATACTATAATTTGTCTATTTTCCTGGGGATGGAAAAAGTCATTAAAAATTTATTGAGCACCTACTATATGCCAGATTCTTTTTAAAGTGCTTGGGACAGATCAGGGAACAAAACAAAGATCTCTGTCTTTTGTGGAGCTCAATGCTCTTATTGACGGAAGGACACAGACAATAAAGAAGGAACATGATACCTGAGTAGATTAAGCCGAGTGGTAGAAGGTGATAAGTGTCTCTTGGTAAATAGAAGTAATAAAGTGGTGGGGAGCCTATCAGGAGTGTGGGGGTGCTGGTCACAGTATTAAATATGTCCCAGGAGGCCTCCTTGAGAAGGTGGCATTTGAGAAATGCTTCGAGGAGGTAAGCGGTGAGCCATGCAGATACCTGGGGGAAGAGTGTTTCAGGCAGAGGGGCAACCTTGCAAAGGCTGTGAGGCAGGACCTAACTATCATGGTCAGGGGACCGCACAGAGCCCAGCCATGTGAGTGAGGGGGAAAGGGGTGATGAGGGGGAGAGAGATCACATGGAGCTTTGTCCCCCATTTCTCTTCGCATCCTTTCTTACAAAGTCATTTTACACAGTAGTTTCTGGAAAAGCAGACTGCCTGCTGATAATCAGGCAGAGAGGGCTGGGACTTGGGTGAGTCAAGTGAGGCGCGAAAGTGCAAAATTTAAAGAGACACTCAATCTCAGGTGCCAAGTCCGCATTTATATGTCAGTGAGAATAAGCACCTCCTTAAATTTTGCATGACAGATGCTTCACTTTCCTCACTCTAGTCCTAGTCCTGAGGCAGAGAATTCCTGCTCTGTGTATTTGTCCACAAAACAGGCTGGCATTTCTAGGCCTCACACTCATCCCCACCCACCACCACCACCACCACACACGCACCCACATCTCTGCCAGAATTATCTATCCTGCAAATGCACAATAGCAGGAAGCAAAGCTGTACCAACTAAGCACCAGGATGACGAGTTTCCTGCTCTTTTTTGGCTGCCCCCCCACCCCCAATTCCAGCAGGCAGAGAGAGGAAGCAGAATTCTGGGCTAGATTTAGTCTTTCAGTCCCTAAATCTGTCAGCAAGTTTGTGTATGTGGTGGGAAGTTGTGCTTCTGGAGCCCAGGAATAGATGCTCAATCGGCCCATGACTCTGGGATCACAGATGTGATTGAAGGACCACTTGTACGGTCGAGTGCACAGGAGTCACTCTAAGCTGACTTGATGGCCAAGGCCAAGAAGCCAATGCTTCACACAAAATAAATATGCCTTAGAATGTGCTTGGAATGTGCTTTATCTCCCCCGCCCCCACAGTCTCCCCTTCCCCCAAAGGAAATCAAAGAACCTCGAGGATTATAAATGTTTAAGAAAATATAATTGATCCTCACAGGGACTCTTGAGGGGATGGTGGGCGGGGGTGTGGGTGGCCCTCCTGGCAGCGGGTGTGTGCACAAGGCCATCAGTCCCCTAGCTCAGCAATGGCTCCATCAGGATGTGCTGTCTCCCTTTCCAGGACCCTGTCCATCCATCAACAGACGGATGAGCACAAATGGTATCCACTCCACACAAGGGTCGTGTGTCCCCCACTTTTTAAAAAGAGCCCAACAGGTGAGGGCTGGTATCTTAGCTGACGAGGGACCATGGCAGGAGCTGGGAAGGTGGGGGACTATGGAAATGGAACAGAAACCCATTGATTTTCCATTAAAGAAAAACCAAATGACATTAAGAGTGCTCAACTTCAGAAGCAGATACAAAGATTTTGATCAGAATTAAGGTCAACCCCATATTAAACTTTGTTGTAAAATTTAATGAAGGGTGCTATTTTTCACTAATTGCTATGTAAAAGCCGAAGTTTCAGAAATCATGAAAAGTCAACTTCACAACATAGTAAATATACTTTAAGGTGCTAATATTCCTTCTGAACACATTTTTATTGCTGTCAAGTATAGTACCTTTGATCAGGAAATTCATTTGTCTAAACTGAAACCTGGCTGTCCCTTGAAAATCTTGCTTCTTTTTGCTGCCCTCTCAAAAGACAGATGTTTATTTTATCTCATCCCAAGTGCTCCAGGGCTAAAAGCTGGATATTGGAAATTTTTTTGCTCCCAATGCTACTTCTGAAATATTACATTTCAATCTTCTTATCTTAAAACAAAACCAAACCAAACCCAGTTTTCATGCAGCAGCCAAACCAGCTTTTACCACTTCTTCACTTCTGCCATCTACTGAATGTCCCCTCATTCAGCAAAGACTTTGGCAAGTGGCTCACTTTTTCTTCATCCAAAGCTTTGTCACCAGTCTTGGTGATGCTAACATCTAACTCATCCAATATTCTGTCCTCTCAGCACTCCGACCTCCCCATTTTCAATGGCCTTCTCCCCACTCCACCTTACCTACCACCCACTTGAGCTCTGTTTCCTTGGTTACTTAGGGTAAGAGTTAGTGACCCAGAGCCAGTTCTGCCCTGAGAGCCAAGTAACCCAGGTAATGGGGCTCATGCCTTGGGACCCTATGCTCTAGAGTTATCCTCTGGCCCTTCTTTTCTGATCCCTTCCAAAGAGATGAGAAGCCTGAGTCAGTCAAGAAAACATGTCCCCAAAAGCCCACATATCCTCTTTCTAGATCTCTCTAGAGTTACCTAGGACACCAGATTTCCCCAGCCCAAATGACCCCAAGCTCCTGCAGACAGCTCTTTGCAGGGAATGTGAATAGAACCTGGATATTTGGGCTTGGGTGTCCATATGCATGAATGTTAGGCCCTTTATGGTGTAGGATGGAACCTTGGGTGGAGAGAGAAGGGAGATGACCAAATATTCCCTCCTTCCTGATTAATAAGGGTAGCTGATGCTTCTTTATCAATTACCACTTTAGTCTTGCCTCCTAGATAGGATTTATTAAGATACCCAATCGTACGATTATTTCTGCTTACTGACAGCATCCAACCTATAGCAAAACCCTGTCTCCTTGAACCCTCACCCAAATCACCTAATACAGGCCAAATCCTGTAAATCCTCTTTAATACAATTTTACTGACAAACACAGTTCCCCATGACATTCTCTTGTTGCATAAGCCAGTAGAGCCAACTTGGACCACTGGTGTATTCCTAGGGGTCTTTGACTGATAGGTATCAATGTGTCAAAAGCTCGTTATAATAGTCAATCTCCTATATTGGCTATTATATAATATTCCACAGAATGGAATAGTATGTAATAAGTAAATAGTGGTGATTAATATCATCATCATCAAGAAAGCAAAGAAGCTAGAGAAACATGCAATAATATTGTTGAATCTCCCAAAGAACATGGAGTTCAAAAAGCACAACACAAAATGCATACTACAGCATGAATCCACTTATATCAAGTTAAAACAGTGGTGAAACTACAATGTTTAGAGCTGCACATAAACTAGTACACATCTGAAGAAAAGCAAAATAGTGATCACTATAATGGTCAGGAAAGTGGTCATCTCTGGAGGTAAGGAGGTCATTCTAATGGGAATAGGTACATGGGGTTTCTGGGGTGCCAGTAATTTTCCACTGCTTGCTTTAGGTGGTAAATACATGGGTGTACACTTTATATCCATTGGTTAAACTATACAAATAAGTTGTATGTATTCTTAATGTATGTTATATTTCACAATGATAAAATGCAATAAAAAGAATGAGTGTTAAATAGACAAATAAATTGATATTTCCTTTAATAAGACAGTTTCTTTAGATTTTGGTTAGCAGTTTACCTGATGCCAGTTAATCATGGATGAATTGCTAAATTTTAGCCTCTGAAATTGCAAAGATGATTAATAGCCTATGGACTTAATTGGGACCACTGGGACTTTCTACCCTAGTAGGCTTTAGCCAAAAAGGTGTCAGGTCTCCCCAGCTTCCTCTCTTAGCAATATTCATTCACTCTACCTTGAAGGATATCTCTGTGGTCATGGTGAACCCATGGGTGATGACTGGTTCCTCTTCTGCGGTCCGTCCCTTCCAGCAGTCCAACTCCACACAGCGACAACCAGACAGGAGCACTTGGCGATACATCTCGACGGAGGAGTTTCCAGCCAGCTGGCCAGCTGTAAAACGTCAACGAAATGAAGCTCAAACTCCCACAAAGCAAGGAAGACACTGGTGGCTTCCTAGAAAAGCTCGTCAATGATAGGAAAACAGAGTTCAAGACCTTGAGCAGTTCTCAGTCTTTCTTCTGCCTCAACATACCAGAAGGTAGTGGCACAATCCCAAATGGAATTGTGGCTCCCTAGCAGTGGTTTGGGGAAGAGAGAATAGGAGGAGAGCATTGTAACAATAACAATAACTCATGTTTATTAACTGCTTACCATGTGCCAATTATAGTTCTTTGGACTTTACGTCTATTACTACATTTAATCTTCATAAAAATCTACCTGGTATAACTACCTTTACTTTTTTTTTTTTTTTGCTGTACGCGGGCCTCTCACTGTTGTGGCCTCTCCCATTGTGGAGCACAGGCTCCGGACGCGTAGGCTCAGCGGCCATGGCTCACAGGCCTAGCCGCTCCGCGGCATGTGGGATCTTCCCGGACCGGGGCACGAACCTGCGTCCCCTGCATCGGCAGGCGGACTCTCAACCACTGCGCCACCAGGGAAGCCCTATCTTTACTTTTAAATGCTTATTTTCTGATAATGAACATGGCATAGAGCATTTTATTTGCCTAAGTTTCCAAAGCTGGTAAGTGGAAGATCAGGATTATAACTTCAAAACTCAGTCTTTTAATTCTGACCCTCCCTATGAAGGGGTATTGTTGACAGGCTATTCTATTATATAAGTCAAACCTTCTGTCATGTTTGTCCAAGGCACAAATGCTTAGGATAGCTAAATATTCTCTTAGAAAAAGTGAAATAAATTTGTAGGAATAAATTTAAATTTGACAAGTGAAGTATAAAACTTACAAGACACTGTTAAAGAAATTAAACAAGACCTAAGTAAACGAAAAGATATCCCATGTTCATGGAGCAGAAGACTCAAAATTGTTAAGATGGCACTACTCCCCAAATTGATTTACAAATTCAATTCCTATCAAAATCATATCGGGCTTTTTTTTGCACAAATCGATAAGCTGATCCCAAAATTCATATGGAAATGTAAAAGACTCAGAATAGCCAAAATGATCTTAAAAAATAAGGAAAAAGTTGGAAGACTCACACTTCCCAGTTTCAAAACTTAGCTACAAAGCTCCAGTGATCAAGACAGTGTGGTCATATATATGGAATCTAAAAAAAAAAAAAGGTTCTGATGAACCTAGGGGCAGGACAGGAATAAAGACGCAGACGTAAAGAATGGACTTGAGGACACAAGGAGGAGGAAGGGTAAACTGGGACGAAGTGAGAGAGTAGCACTGACATATATACACTACCAAATGTAAAATAGATAACTAGTGGGAAGCAGTCGCATAGCACAGGGAGATCAGCTTGGTGCTTTGTGACCACCTAGAGGGGTGGGATTGGGAGGGTGGGAGGGAGATACAAGAGGGAGGAGATATGGGGATATATGTATATGTATAGCTGATTCACTTTGTTATAAAGCAGAAACTAACACATGATTGTAAAGCAATTATACTCCAATAAAGATGTTAAAAAAAAAAAAAAAAGACAGCGTGGTAGTGGCATAAGATTAGACACATAGATCAATGGAATAGAATTGAGACCCCAGAAATAAACCCTTACATTTATTGACTTACAACAAGGGTGCCAAAACAATTCATTGCCAAAAATCATCTTTTCAAGAAATGGTGCTGGGACAACTGGATTGCTAAATGGAAAATAATGAAGTTGGATCCCTATCACATCATATTAAAAAAATAATAACTTGAAATCAATGAAGCTCCTAACTGTAAGAGGTAAAATTGTAAAACTCTTAGAAGAGAATGTAGAGGTAAATCTTTGTGACTTAAATTAGGCAATGGTTTCATAGATATGACACCAAAAGCACAAGTATCAAAGGAATAAAATAGATAAAATTTATCAAAATTAAAAACCTTTGGAAGCAGAACTGATATCCTCTAGTAAAGTGATAAGAATTGTAATAATCAAGGCACCCAAGAAATCTGAGGGCGGAAAGAGAAGCCAAGCTATTTCTGTTTCATTTAAGAAGTCGATGGAAGGTACTGATTTTTTGATAAGTTATTATTATTATTATTATTATTTTGGCTGCATCATGGGGCTTTCGGGATCTTAGTTCCCTGACCAGGGATTGAACCTGGGCCACGGCAGTGAAAGCCCTCAGTCCTGACCACTGCACAGCCAGGGAATCCCCTTGATAAATTATTTTTAAAAGATTAATAATAAATAAGTTTTGAGACAAGCCCAACATCAAACACACAAATGGAAGTTTTTGGTTTTCCATATTAAAGATTTTCTGTGACTTATACGTTATAAGCGTCCATCATTTTTTTTAGCAGTCATTTAAAAGATGACATATTGATGAAAACTGTCAAAATGACTGAAATGGATAAGATCTGTCCATTGGAGACACACAGGACAAAGAAAATGGGATTAAACCTATTGGCTTAATTTTATTTTTATATGCATGTCACAACATCCGATATCAGCATAACAAAAGGGTGACATTTTTCAGTTCTATAGAGCCCTAGTAAATGCACTGAAAGGCTGATTAAGTAGGTTTGCATAATCACTTTTCTTTACTGGAAAAAATAGGACATTTTAAATACACAAGTGTTTGCAAAAGCAGAAATGCTGACAAAATAATCTAGAAAATTCCTGATGCTAGATAATCAATTTGCCATTTAAAATGCTTCAAAGTTTGTTGTAATAAAGGTCTCTGCTGCATAAAGGAAAAATGGAGAGTGGTAGTGAAGGGGAAAAGATGATCATTTATATGTTATTCCTAAACTTAAAGGAGGGCTACTTTAGCTAAAGAAGTGAAGAATTCAAACAATTATCAGGTTAATTCTTTAAAAATGCTAGCTCCTTCAGACCACTGCACAGCTATTCAAGAGTGGAGCAGATTTTCTTGTGTACTACCTAGGAAATTGTTTAAGTGTATTACTGACTATATCCAATAATGTGAAATTTCATTAATATTCTGTTAAGTGTTACTAACTTCTGAAAGGGAATTGCCAGTAAAGAAGTTGCCAGTAAGCAAGTTGCTTCAATCTAATAATAGATTGAAGGTAGAAAAATACCTAACCCACACTAGAGTGTTCTGTCATAAAAGATTCAAGAAGTTTCCAGAAACATTTCTTTGGATTTGCTTGCAATATATATATATATAATAGAAGCAATTTGATGTACTTTTTGAATGTTGATCAGTTAATGTTTTGAAAGAGATGGTAAGGCATGGGGTTAGAGATGGAAATGATTCTGGAAAAAAAAAAGAATGGAAGAGGAGGGTGTATATGTGTGTGTGTGTGTGTGTGCCTGTGTCGTGTTTATTGTCCAACATCTAAGCCCAAAAGAATTCCTCTAAGGTAAATTTGTTCATTATTAAAATGAATAATCTGTATTAGAAAAGAAAATCTTCCAAAGAAAGCATTAGAAAACACACATTTATCCATAACTGTCTTATTGCTTGGAATGCATATTAGGTTTTCTGTATGTTTTCCTTCATTTATGGAGATTTTTTCCAAATATGTGAATTAATATTCGCCACTACTCTCTCCTTTTCTGCTTAAAGCCTCAAAGCTGGTTTATTTTTCTTCCCTAAAATTCCTAACTCCTCATTATTATATCCCATCCAACCATTATATTTCCATTTGATTAGATCCAATAAATAAAGCTTCTGGGGCCAGAGGATTGCCACAGGTTGGGATTAATGATATGTCATGAGTCCCTCAACCCTTGTTGTTTCTGAAACTAGTATCTGGCATCACCTCTGCCTGGCTGTGAACACCCTCTGGAGTACATTACAAGCCTATGATTGAACTTTGGAGCTGAAGCTCCATCTCAGATTAATTCATAATACTGCCCCGAGTCAGAGCTCTGCAACTTCTCACTTGACTGCACTCATTTTGGGCAGCTGGCTTCATTCACTTGAGTTTGTCTCAGATTAGTCAAGGCATCCATGGATGGAAGAGACCAGAAAATTGAAAATCACAATCCGTCTATTAACATAAGCTTCTGAGAAATTTCTCATCTTGTGGAGTGTGATGATTAATTGCCTATATTTATATTTATCATTATTTATTGTCTTCTCTTCAATCTTTAGGGTAAGAAGTTTCCAGATTGTGAAACTTTTGTTAATTCAGTGGCTTTCTTCAATAAACACTGTCTCCTTCAATAAATGGATATGGGAACCATTTCTACTTGCTTTCAATGCTGTGAAACCAACAGCTACACTTGAGGGAACTATGCAAAATACAGAGGATGTGTTGTTCATCTTGACCGTCTCTAGGGCCATCAGTTTGATCTGATCTCTCTCTTCTACATTATCTGTCTGCTGCCCCAGTAAGACTGTGAAGGTCTTTTTTTTTTTTTATTATTGAAGTATAGTTGATTTACCGTGTTGTGTTCATTTCTGCTGCACAGCAAAGTGATTCAGTTTATATATATATATATATATATATACACACACACACACACACACACACATTCTTTTTTATATTCTTTTCCAGTATGATTTCTCACCATGAACCTCTTTTGAACATAGATCCAATTGCCATCGGATGGCTTAGGCAAGTGGGAAAAGAACTTTAAGCATATGCCTTACTGATTACAGGATATATTCATATTCTCAAATATTCTCTGTGGGAGGTAAAATACTGGCTGCTTTGGATACAAAAATGACACAAGACATCTTCCTTACCTTACCATTTAGGTAAAGAGGCAAGTACAAACAAAGGAGAAGGCTCTTATGTGCCAGGGAGTTTACACCCTCACTGCACTATTACACTTCTGGCTGTCATTTCTTTCTCTTTTTCCTTGCCAACAGAATAATCTATTTAGGCTCTGATATGCTTCAGGGTCCGCTCTCCAGCCCTGGGATAAATCTTAATTCTTCTCAGCCAGTCACAGTGGTTCTGTGGTCCATGTTGGTACTTATTGTAGGGCATTGCTGTATGGTGTAACTCTGGGCTACATCTAATAGGGTGTAAAGGAAAGTCTGCTGGGTGAGTTGGGGAAAACCTCACTCATACAAAGGGCCACAAGATGCGGATGTTCCCTGGGCCACATGTGCAGCTTATTTCTTATGGAGGCAATGCTCAGGGTGCACAGTCATCTTGAAACAATAAGAGGATGGGACTTCCCTGGTGGTCCAGTGGGTAAAACTCCATGCTCCCAATGCAGGAGGCCCAGGTTTGATGCTTGGTTGGGGAACTAGATCCCACATGCATGCCGCAACTAAGAAGTCCTCATGCTGCTACTAAAAGATCCCACATGCCACAAGTAAAGATCCCACATGCTGCAACGAAGATCCTGCATACCACAACTAAGACCCAGCACAGCCAAAATAAATAAATACATATATATTTTTAAAAAAAAGGAAAAGAAACCATAAGAGGAGCAAAAAGATAGAAAGCATCTGGGTCTCTGATGACATCAATGAATTCCTGATTTAATCAATACTCAACCACTCTGCTTCTGGATTTCTTGCTGTGTGAGGTAGTAAATTTCTTAATGTTTAAGCCATTAAGTAATAGTATCCTCTTATGCATAGCCCAAAATACCCTGGCTGTTTCAATTTACTTTCATTTTCACATGAAGAAATTAAGGCTTAGAAGACTTAATTTACTTAAAGGCAAATTGAAATTTGGTCTGTTTATTTGCTAAGCTCAACTTCTTTCCATTCTACCACCCAACTTTCATAGGTCTGTGTGTGCTTTAAACCAAAAATAAATTATAAAAAGTTGCATATGCTAAGGACTAAATGAGTAGGAGAGATGTAAAGGGAGGGAGTGACACTAAGCTTGGGTTGGTAGTGGATTGCCAAGGGAAAAACTATACCTTAAGGTATAGGAGAGGAATTGAATAATCAGATAGTTTAATTCATCAGAGGGATAACTAAAACCTCCAATCTAATGTTTTACTTCCCAAGCTGAATAAAAATGTTAATTATTCAGAGATATGTCACTTTGCTTTTCCTGAGTATATGGAGCCATCATCTCCCAAATGGTTTAGAGTATGGAAAGATTTATGAAGAGCTGAAAAAGTGTAATTGAAATGAATGCACACTGTTCAGTCCTGAGACAATCTTGTTTTGAGTCATAAGGGTAGATTCCTCAAGGAAAAACAATAACTTAAACCGTAATCACTACCTGATGTACTGCCAAGTCTATCCAAAACCCTAGAAAATGACCATCGTAATTAAACATCAACTCATTTTGTGCATGTATTTCTCTCAGTGATTGGATTTTATTTTTCCTTCTGAGTGTCTTGATAGTCAACAAAGGGGCAATAATGAGCAGAGAAATAGACATAATAATAAAAATGCATTGCTAAATTGATTGGTTTTTATACTGTATGTTTAATCTTTATGGTCCCTTTGAATGCTCAAAAGAAAACATTCCAAATAATGAAGTTCTCCTTATTTGAATTTAGACTGGCATTTCTCAGGAATACTTGTTCTTAAAATACTCCAAGAAAGTACCTAGCGTGGTCATGACTAGGGGAGGAGGGTTGATCATAACCTTAGTGTGAGTGAATCTGTAAGCTTTTTTTCCCTATATTCGAAACATACTGCAGTAGATGCCAACCTTTGTTTGAATCTAGCGTTTTAAAAACTCATTTGAATAGGAAAACTTTTCTTTTTCCACCACAATACCCCTTCCGTGAAATAATGTTTCTGTAGAAAATATTTCTACTTGCTCTGGAACTGCTTGTAAAGTATAAAATCTAACTCATTTTCTAGGTATTGATTTTAACATTTAACTGGATTTTATCGGGTTATACCTTGGTTATAATTTTATTTTATAACATTCTTAATAGGCTTTGGGAAGTTTGAATTTCTATATTTTAGATGCTTACCCAAAGGTCTCTGAGAGATAAGAGTTCTGACTCTCTATAATTAAAACAAGGACACTAATAATATCATATGAAGTAAAACCAAATTTTACCTGTTAGAAGAGGATTTTAGGCAAAACCTCAGGAACCTATATTAGAATTTATATTAATTTTTAAAATTAATTATATGGAATTCTCCTTAGTTCCCCTGCAGAGATTTTGACTGGTATTGGGACAAGGTAATATTGTAAGAATGGAGATTTACATAATGCAAACCCTGGTATGAAAATATATGTCTCAGAAACGTGAGGAAGATAAGTTTAAAAAAAAACCTTAAAGATCAGAACATGGTCTAACATAGGTAACATAGCTTTAAAAATTGAATACTTAAAAAGATGTGAATACTTTTAAGTATTACTAGAAATACTTAAGAAATTTAAAAATACTATTAGAAATTTAAAAATTGGGGAGAGAGTTGGTTTAGTTGTACAGAAATTTGGAGACAGCTCTTTGAGTTCTTTCTTCAGCAAAAAGTAGAGTGGACCGTTCTCTTTTATAGTAGCTGAAAGCTCTACTTTCTGAAAACTATTGGCCATTAATATGGTAACACCCCAAACCCAACTGACACAATGGAGCCAAGTTCAGTACCATATTTGTGCTGACCAAGTTAATCAGAGGGAGGGCAAATGAGTGACCCTGGAAGAAATTAATTGGACTAAAAGTCCTTAGTAAAATGCAGTTAAAAAACAAAAAGAACTGCTGAGAAAAATTGAACAGTATTTTGTAGTTCTATTGTTTGTGTTGATATTGAACAATTTTCTTGGAACTATTATTGTGTTGTCAGTAAAACAAATGAGTAATTATGTATAATTTGCTAGGTATCAAGATTGATACAAAAAGCACAGCTATAGAATCAAGAATTTAAACTGGAAGATAGGAGTAGAAATCTTTATGTGAATTCTTGTGCCTTAACAAGAAGAAAAATGTATCTTTTCTTGATTTGTTCACTGAAATGGTCCAGAAACAACATTCCATAGCACAGGGTTCAAATTGCTGTTACCCATATGCGTATTTTTTCACACTAAAAGGAACAAGGGATCATTGGGGGAAAAGTCTGATTCCATGCGTGGTGCAGAAAGATGAGACTGGAAGATCTTTATGTGCCAGAAAACAAGGACATTCTTCAAAGATCAATGGGTCATGTCAAGAGGAGAGAGAAGCCAGCCTAAAAAATGTTTCCACTGACCAAAGCTGAGACGATTTGAACATCAAAAGGAGAATAGTGGCTGTGGTTGAGTGAACCTATGTAAACTCTGAAAACTTTGTCCATAATGATATGCAAAAAGGGAAAAATTAACATACTCTGGAAGAAGGTAAAAAGAATAGAACGTATATATACCCAGTCAGTCTTGTCATTCAGTCATTTTTGTATCATTGCCTGATTTGTTATATGGCAAATAATACAGATACTAACACAAGTAAATATATTCATTTTTGGACTTAAAAAAGACTATTGGTAAAATTATTGCATAGTGTGACTTCCAGATAGATAAAACAACACGCAATGTCCAAAATTTAACTGAACATATGTTTAAGTATTTTTAAGCATTTTGGGGTCCTAAGTACAAGATAAATGCAAGATTCAATCATGTGTCAAAGTCTTTAAAGTTATATTTCTTAGGGTCCTATCAAGTCAAAGATCTAGACTTTTACTTGAGGTTCTATAGACCTCCTCAAACTTGGATGAGAAAAAAGATTACATCTTTAACTCAAATCACTATGTGCAATTTAACATTCTCTTCAGTTATGAATGTAGGCCACAAATCACTGTAGTACTAGCAGGACAGTGACTTCGTTACCAGCAGGAATCACAGATATTTTCATATCATATTCCAGTTGTTGCAAATATCACACGTATTACTTATACAATTTTTAAAAATTGTGTTAATAAAATATATACAATTTTATCCAAATTTGTTTTTCAATATTTGATCAAAATATTTCAATGGAAGTTTTTCCTCTTTAATTCTATGTACATTATTTTATACGTTTAACATTCTTAGAAGGGTCCATAGGCTTCACCAGACTGCCAGATACATCAATGCTACCGAATAAGATTAAGGACCTCTGGGAAGGAAAAAATCCTTTACAAATGCTTAGCAATTTGAGTGGGAGCTGCAAAATTTTTGTAATAAGTCTAAGAAACTGAATCCAAGAAAGTGGGCTAAGTGGACACTCTCTTCTTGAAGCTATGAAACCTGTAGTAATTTTAAAACAGGTTAAGGGGCTTCCCTTGGTGGCGCATTGGTTAAGAATCTGCCTGCCGATGCAAGGGACACGGGTTCGAGCCCTGGTCCAGGAAGATCCCACATGCTGCGGAGCAACTAAGCCTGTGTGCCACAACTACTGAGCCTGTGCTCTAGAGCCTGCAAGCCACAACTACTGAAGCCTGCGTTCCTAGAGCCTGTGCTCTGCAACAAGAGAAACCACGACAATGAGGAGCCCGTGCACCACAACGAAGACCCAATGCAGCCAAAAATAAGACAAACAAATAAATAAATAAATTTAGAAAAAAAATAAAACACGGCTAAAAATATTCTGACATTCCTCCCATTGAGAGCTGTGGTCTATGTCCCTTACCTTGAAGCTGGGTAGGTTTGTGACATTTCTGACAAATAAAGAACCTTGAAGCTGGGTAGGTTTGTGACATTTCTGACAAATAAAGAAAGAAGTGAAAGTATGGAACTTCAGAGGCTAAGTGCAAAAAAGGGCAATTAAGCTTCCTCCACGTTTCTTTGGGACACTTGTTTTTGCAGCTGTAAGCTGCCATGTAAGAAGTCTACCTACCCTGGGGCTGCCATGCTGTGAGGAAGCCCAAGCCACATGGGGAGGCCAATTTTAGGCAATTAGGTCAGCAGTCTTAACTGAGCCCAGCTGTTAGGTCACTAGCCCAGGTCCAGACATGTTGGTGGTGAAACCTCCAGATGATTCCAACAACCAAGCCTTTTGTGTCACCCCAGCCATTCACTTCCCAGCTGTAGCCCAAGACACCAGGGAACAGAAACAAGCCATCTGCCCTGTGTCCTGTCTGAATTCCTGACATATAGAATATGGTCAAAATAAAATGGTGGCTGTCTTATGTCCCTGTGTTTTGGCGTGATTGGTTATACAGCCAAGAGATGAGAAGAATAGGGTTTAGGATGAGCCAGACACGAATCTAATTAGTTTTATAGCCTGAATCTCTCTTAGTAGGTATGTAGTTGAAACAAAACAGGCCACAAGTAGCATGAGAACAGTCCGATTTTCATGAAGAACATGCAAGTTGCAGTTCAACTGCCTGTAGAACTCAGAGTATATGATTCTGACAAGATGGTCTCAGATGATATGGAATCATCCTGAAATAGCTCATTCTAGCTGTCCAGGGGCCACATTGCTATCTCTGTCCAAGAGTCATTTCTATTCTAAGCTATTTTTCACCAAGTGTGGGATACCAGGCTAACGCTGGATTCGATGCTAGCACAACATACATTTGTGCCTAGAGAAATGGATCCCCTTAAGGAATTCAGAAGACTGAACTGCTTATTTGTCAGATGGCTGAACCCTGTGAAATTCTCTTGAACACTCTCATGAATACCTAGTGCCTGGACCTCCCTGCCACTATGTGCATGGCATTGCTGGTCTATCCTGCCACACAAACCACACACCCCTAGGCAAAGAGCCATAAGCACATCAAAACCTCCCTCAAGGCACGGCAAGTACCTGTAACTTACAGATACCAAATGAGACCCCAGACTTTGGTTGCATTGTGGGTCTTAAGGTCTGGCAATCTTATATTCATTTGGGTGATGGACTGTATGAAGCAAGAAAGTGATAAGGTTTTGAAAAGTCCTTTTTTTTTAAACCAGTAGGTTTTTCTTTTTTTTTTACAAAGTCTTTCTAAGGCTGGTAATCAGAGAGTATTCTGCAAGAAATGTATTTTGATTATAAAAACATTTTTAGTTTATTGAGATTGGTATTTATTAAAATTTTTATTCTAAACTATATTGAGATAATATATATTATATATATGTTTTAATATTTTTTTTCTATTTAACAATCTACTAAAAACCATGGCAGTGCTCAGTTTAGGGTCAAGTTAGGAAACGCACTCCTTTATCATAATATTTGCAACAAAGTATATATAAGTTGTCACTCACAAAGAAATTTGTTTATGTCTAAAGCCCTGTGCACCTGAGCAAAATTATTAATTTGCCTTGAGTGGAAGTTATTTAGGGAAGAACTTTCCTGTAGATGAAAACAGTCCAGAGAACTATGTGGCTTTATAAGTGGCTTGAAGTCTATTGAAGAAAGAATTCAGTTACGCAAAAATTCCATTGGTCTGAAGATACCAGACATGAATACATTTTAGATGACATGAAAACTTAGGAATAGATGTGAAGAAATGATATTGTTGCTTGTGGGTGGAGCCTCTGGTCATGGAACCTCAGTTCTCAGAGGTTTTTCACAGGAAGTGAAAGGAAATATGCCTCCACTTCAGAACAACAGTAAGCAGAGGTTGGTGACATTTGGTGAGACTGGATAAAATAATTGTCAAAGAACTATGAACTCATACCTGTGAGGTAGGTGTTGTGTGAGGAATTAATGAAATAGTGAGTAAGTGGCTGAGACATATCTTCATTCAAATCCAGTTTCTCAGGTGGAACGACTCCATTTTCTTCTCCACTCAGATAGCGCATAAATCCATCCACTGATATCTGTCCTGGAGGAAATGAAGAGTTAAGAAGAATGTGAATGTATTATTTTCATGGGTTTCTGGCATCATGTTGCTTTAACTTTTTTTTTTTTTCCAGAAAACTCTGGTAGCATCCAAGATGGAAGACAGTAGCCCCAATTGCAATTTAATATGGATAAACAGTAGTCTAGGATCATGCTATTTCACTACATTTATCTCCAAATGCCAGAAATAATAGAGGAAAATGTAGTTACATGAGTATCACAGACTTTCAGAGGAGTTAAATACCTGAACACCGATCTCCTGTTTTTAAATATAAGAATGCTTATCAACTTTGCGTATGGACAGCAAAATGTTATTAGTGCCTATCTCTAGGTGATAGAATTAGGAGTGCACTTCCCAATGTTCTATCATGAAAATATGTTACTTTTATAATTAAAAGAGTTATTCACAAGTGGTTTTATTATTTAAAATAAAGTGAAAATGTTTTCAAATAATGATTTTTTATCTCTAAAACAGAAAATAAAGATGACCATACTGGGGAATAAAAATTTGAATGCTCATAAAAAGGAAGGTCTTTAAAGTTCTTATGACTTTACTTCAAATGAAAGAAATATGACTCACACTTTAGTTAGTTTATTCAGATTGTATTTAGAATTTTTCTTTTGTTGTAATCTTTCTGAGGTGACTAATACTAAATACTGAGATAATTCTTTATTAAAGTGAATTTTATGTAATACATAGAAAGGGCCATCTTCATGATTTTGGTTCATCATCACAGTTTGTCTCTTCAACCTTAACAATCAAAGCCACAAACAAACAAACAAACAAAATAAACACAATCACCAGTGCATTTGTGAGCAGTAAAGATCTTGCTAGTAAATGTTAGAGGGAAGTAAGTTTTTTTCCTTGTTGAAAAAGTTTTGTATTAATATAAAAGTGGTATATGTTTATGGAAGAAAAATTAGGAAATAAGATGAACAGAGAGGAAAAGTAAAACTTTTCTGAACATGCCTAACTCTTCCTTCAGAGACAATTACTATTAAAATCTTGTTGTATATGCTTCCAGAAAAAAAAAAGTGTGTATGCGTGTGTGTGTGTAATTCTTTTATGAAACTGCAATCCTATATATCTGTATATGATTTAGAAACGTTTGTTTATATTAACTGAACAATATATTATGAACACTGTCATATAATTATATAATATTTACATTTTATATATTATAAAATATATAGCCATCACATGACTAAGTAATATTCCATTATCTTTGGAGTTGTCTCTCATTTTTCACTAGTATAAATGACATTGTATGGAATACTCTGGTAGTTGAACCTCTGTACAAACTTTTAATTATTTCCTGAGAATGAATTTCCAGAAATAGAATTGCTGGTTCAAAGACTATGCATATTTTTAAAGCTTTTACTACACATAACCAATTTGCTTTCTGTTAAAGTTCTAGCAATTTACTCTTTCACCAGTGGTTTGCCTTCTCTTCACCCTTATGCCAAACTCATACGTAAAAACACGATATCTAATAATTCTAATTTTTATTGATTTGAGCATTATTTATTCTTGAATGGTAAGAGATGTGTCATCTGCAAATGGAAAAGCTAGCACTGACTGTTTACCCACAGTGTAAATCTTTTTACATTCAATAAGTTTCTCAAAATAACTGATGAGTATGTTCCATAATTCTGGAAACATTATAGCTAAATCACCTTTAATATTTTCCAGGAATAAATAAATAGAAAGAAATTTGGTTACTGGCTTTTGACGAGTGGAGCTGTATCTTACAAAAAGAAAATCTTAGAGATGCCATAGTTTATACCTCCAAATAACCATCACCTACCAAGTGATGGTTCCAATCATGCTGTCATTGATGAGAACACTTTGGTTATTGCCTTTGAAACCTTCTTTTGAAATTCATTTATGGTGGAATGCATATACTCTTTCAGACTGGTTTCAATTTTTGGGAACAAACCAAAGTCAGTGCCTCTTAGGGCCAAAGTTATCTCAATAGACAGCTTTCAACAATATTTTGGAGCATAAAACATTTAGAGATAAAGTATTTTTTTTAAAAAAATCTAATTTCTTCATCGTCTTCCTTTTCATTCCTTTTATCGGTAGGAATGAAAATCATAGAGCAGGTATACAAAAGATGAAGATCTGAGATGCTTAAATTAAGCTTTAGAAGCCAGGTGGCCCGTCCTCTCGAGCATCAGTGTTACTGGAGTCCCGGGTCCTGGGTATTTCCATGCTTTGGCACTCGAGAGCTGGCACTTTTTAAAATAGAAAAATGGGTGTTATTTTATTTACTTTGTTGTTAAGTGACTTTCAGTCTTCTGTTTGAGGTTTGGGGTGATCCTTCGTCTGCATTGTGGACAATTATCATTTTACTCTGATTTATCGCCATCTTGTCACCTTATTCTCAAATGAGTGTCTATTCCTCCCTCCCTCTTTCCTTTCCTTCTCCCGTCTCTTTACCTTCCACTCACTTAACAAACATTTATTGAACGCCTGCAATGTGATGAATACACAAAAAAATAAAGCAGAGCAAAGCACAGACTATGCCTTCAAAGAGCTCATAATCTAATAGAAAATAAGACCATTCACCCCTTGAACAGCAGGCATGCGCTCCTCCAGAGCAGGATGTATGTTTCTATCTTTGTCATCCTTGGAATATACCACAATTCTCTGTGCACTGTAGCTGTAAAATCAGCACTTACTTTTGACAATTAGTGATTCAAAAGAGAAAATAAATGGTTTTGAAACTGGGAGATCACTAAAGATGGCATAATTTTGATTCTTTTATCTGATTAGGTCAAATCATATGAAATTATTAATATTTGGTGTTTTTAACCTATGCAAATGACAGTTTCATACATCTCAATTTCTAACCACAGCTGTTCCTCAAAGGACAGGCAATAAATGCAAGTGGCTTTAGGGGCCAACAAAAGAAAGTAATGTGACTCCTGGAATAAAGTGTACCGAAGGAAAACTCACAAGTATATGCTCCTTCTAAAGGCATGCAAATGACAGCAATACAATATGGTGTGACCAAGACATACCATCTTTATGGTGCGGGTGAAGGCTGTGTTTGTGTCTGGTATCTTGGGAATAAATATCCCTTGGTGTGATCAGCAACTTTTAAAAGCAATTAAAACAAAACATATGCCAATATGGCATGGATGACAAATTAATTCTAATTTTAGCATGGATTTCCATTATATTGTCTCTAGTGCCTTCCGGGCACTTGTGTTGAGAAAGATTCTGAGCCATGCTTGTGAATAATTTTGATGTCGGTCATGGAATGCATGACAGAAAAGTGGCGGTATGCAAGCTATATATTTGTTATTCTCAAACCAGGATATTATAATTCAGTTATGCTCTGCAACATGCCAAAGAACATGTGTCAAAATTTTATTTGATTCATTAATGAGAAAATCAGGATGATGACAAACCCATTTCAAAGAAGGCTATGGGATATTGATACATACATATATGTGTGCCAGCAACCCCCCAAACCTATTAAAATATTGCTAAATTGAATATAAACTTGCTTAAAGTCCTATAGGTCAATTAATATAATCTTTGGGTTACCTTCTCTACCTTTACTATTTCCTAGGAGTCAAAGATTTTAACAGAGTTTTTAGCATAGATTAAAATTAGTAAAAACAAGAGTTAGGTGAATCAGTGTTTGTAAGCTTTATTTACAATTAATTATATCAAATAATTTAAAAATCCCCAGCTGAGGAATTTACCTAATTTTGAATAGGAACAATATATGAGTTTGGAGGACAGTTCAGAATATGATTGTAGACTGCAAGTAGGCAGAGCAACTTTTCAACCCCAAAGCTTGCCTTGCTAACTAAAGGAGCAAATGTGCAAGACTTTTGATATATCAAATGACTAGGCAGAGATATGTCAAAGTCAAGAAAAGCCAATGAAAAAGTAAAGATCAGGAGTTGGAGGTTTATAAGTTGCAAGGCATCAGCTGAGGGGTCAAGAGTTCATTTGCAAAAATGTAGATGTTTTTGGCATAATGAATTAGCCTAAAAATATAGTTCTGACCAGTAAAGGCTTTTGGACGAAAACAGACCCTTAGAGGATTTTTCTTTGTTGCATGTAACCTACAGCTGGAATACTGTTGCTGCTGATGACTTAAATGCATCAGTACTTTTCCACCAACCCGTCACTGTTTTTGCGAAACTGCTTACAATTTTTTTTCAGGTCCACTGAGGCACATAGAAAAATGAAAAGCCTTGAGAACTAAGATGGGGAAAACACTGTTTTTCTAAACCAGTCAATTTAGTAACAGTACAAGAAATGCGGCTTCCATTCCTGCCAGCAGTAATTGATCAGCGACAAACTCTTCAACCACAGGATGAAAAAACTAGATGGGCTCTTATGTCTCTTTCAGCTCTAAAGTTCTATGAATTCAAGTGGTTTTATATACTCTGGATGATTACCAGCTAAATTAAAACAAAATGTCCATATTAGAATGAGATTATGAAACATCAAACCACAATTACAAGCAATGGGATGATTTTCTGGAATAAAAACAGGAAGAAAAGTTAAGTTCAGAAGGATAATACCAGCTGACAAAGGCTAAAAATAAAGTCCCTTCTATATTTTCTTAATAAAAGATTGATATGCTTCCAAGTGGACATGCCACTCATATAAAGACACCTAAAGATCTTTATAAGCATTTATATTATTTGAACCACTTAGAGCCAAAGTAGGAAAAATATGTCTCAAGGAATGGAGAAAACACCACTCTATGAAGCTTTTTCATTCAAAAGAAGTTCTAGTGTATGCTGAAAAAAGAAGGCTGGTGATCAAATGTGAAAAGATCTGACTTCAATGGGGAGGAACCATCTTCAAAGGGATACGAGAAGAAAGTGGCATGACAAAATGATGGTCCCCAATGGCCATTTATATGGCTTGTCATTCTTCAGCAATATCTTTGCTGCAGAGAAACTCTCAAATGTCAGGTAGCTGTACACATATGCCATGGCCAGGAACTGTACCTCTGCCTCCTTCTGCCTCTCTCCTTCCCCTGGGGTAGATGATGACTGAGGCTCCACTTGTGTCCTCTTGAAAATGTCAGGAAGACAAAAATGTGAAATTTTGTTGTGACAAAATGAGACCTCCCAGGGATGCTTTTAAATCTTGCTGTATATCCAGGGACATACAGCTGGATGCATTTCATGCTTACAAGTGCATGCCAAGGCCTTTGAATATAAACTGGGGAACAAGCTACTTCCTTGTCTTCTTTAAACCTGGGACCATCCTATGGGCCTTGGGAACAATTAATTTATTTTTATATTTTTGGCTGTGTCGGGTCTTAGTTGCAGCACGTGGGATCTTCGTTGAGGCATGCGGGATCTTTTGTTATAGTGCACGGGCTCTTCGTTGTGGTGCGGGGGCTCCTCTCTAGTTGAGGCACATGAGCTCAGTAGTTGTGGCGCATGGACTTAGTTGCCCTGTGGCACATGGGATCTTAGTTCCCCAATCAGGGATCAAACCCATGTTCCCTGCATTGGAAGGAAGACTCTTTACCACTGGACCACCAGGGAAGTCCCAGGCCTTGGGAACAATTAAGAAGAGGAGGATCTGTGTCCAGAAAAGGGAGCTCTGGAGAACAGAATGGAACAGTCTAAAGAGGTTTATGGACTGGTTCTCCCATTTTCTCAGGTCCTGACCCCTTTTATTAATTGACTTCTTGAAACCTACTTCCAACAGAACTTTCCAGCTTGACCTCATGTTCCAGGCATCTAAGAAAAGATGTTTCAGCTTAAGTCTCTCCAGGAAGAAGACACAGTTATCTAAACCTCTTTGCAATATGTTCAGGCACAACTGTTCTCCCAGTTTCATTTACTTGATGAAGCCTTTCCTAGAGTCTTATGACCTAATCCAATTTAGATTAATCAATTAACATTTTTTAAAATTCTATTCTTTGTTGAATCTCTTTTATTTTTTGTAAACTGCATCTTCCTCCTTCATAGTTAGCTTTTCATTTCAGTGGGAGCACATTTGTCAGTAGCTTCCTGAGAAAGCGTTCCTGAGTGTTAAGTTTTTTGAGCCTTGTACGTCTAAAAATGGCTTTATGACATTTGCATTCTTTATTGCTAGTTTATCTGGGTATAATATTGTAGGTTAAGAAAATTTTCTTTTAGATTTTTGTGAGAAAAGTTGCTTCATTGTCTTTTAGCTTTTAGTGGGCTGTTAAGAGATTTGAAGAATTACTATTTCATCATCCTAAAAATATATGTGGCCTGTTTTTTTATTTTGTCTCTTTGGAAATTTCTAGCATCTTATTAAGTTCCAGTTTCTGGAAACTTCACAATGATGTGCTTTGGTATAGGTTTATTTTTATCCCCTGTGCTGGACACTCTTGAAGCCCTTGTAGTCTGAAAGCTATTATTCTTCTATTTGGAACATTTTCATAAATTATCTTGGGGCTTCCCTGTGGTGCAGTGGTTGAGAGTCCGCCTGCCAATGCAGGGGACACGGGTTCGTGCCCCGGTCCGGGAAGATCCCACATGCCCCGGAGTGGCTGGGTGGGCCTGTGAGCCATGGCCGCTGAGCCTGTGCATCCAGAGCCTGTGCTCTGCAACGGCAGAGGCCACAACAGTGAGAGGCCTGAGTACCGCAAAAAAAAAAAAGAAAAAAGAAAAAAAAAATTATCTCTATGCTAATTTCTGTTCTCTTTCTTCTGGAATATTATTTGATCAAATTTTACATTTTCACATATTCTCCCTCCAATTTTTCATTTTATTTGTTTGCTCTACTCTCTGGGAGCTTTCCACACCTTATTTCCAACCCTTCTTTGAGTGTTTTGTTTCTGCTACACTCTATTTAATGTCTAAGAGCCAGTTTATGTTCTCTGACATTTCTTCAAAAAATAGCATTGTTATTTTTTCAGTGGTTCAATATGTTTTATTATCTTTCTAAGGATATTAATGATAAATGTATATTTAAAGTTTTCTTCTCACTACATAGTCATTGTTTTCCTTAAGGTTACTTTTATTCTTGCTTACTTCTACTTTTTAAGTAAGTTTTCCTCGTATGTCTAGTGATTTTTAATTGCCTGTTCATATTTCAAATGGGTGGACTAAAAAGCTGATTGGACTTTTCAAAGCATCTGTATATCTGAATATTAACATGCAAAGTATAAGAGTTAATAAGGCATCATTGTAGAGGGATCAGTCTTTGTCTCTTTGGAGTAACCCCTAATGTCAATACCTTTAGTTCTTTCTTCTTGAGCCGATCAAGTCCTGAGAGAAGATCTGTTTAATCACTTGCCAGGAAAATAAAGGCCTGGATGCCAGCCTTCCAGAGCCAAATGGGGGAAGGGGTAGAATGTTTATGATCACTTTATCTCTTTGCTTTCAAATGGTATCCCTGCCTTCACCAGGGATTGTGTTATCCTCAGACCCCCTGCTTTCTTGTCTCCAGAAGGGAAACCTTTAGTTTTCTCCCAGGTGGGAGACTATTCCTTAAACAGCTGTCAACCAACCCTCCTTATTCTAGGCTGTAACTCTAAACCTATGATCAGTTTCCTCAGATGTGTTATAGCTGTAAACCTATAGATCGTTGCCAAAATTGTGTAATTATTGTCTCTTACCCTATTATATCCTCCCTTGCCAGATTATGCCTTAAAAAAATACAATGCGATTTTAGTGTGGTTTCAAGAGAGAGTTTAATTAGTTGAATACGTCTAGACTATTCATTCTATTTATCCTGATGATCCATGGTTTCTCTACTATACCAGACTGCAGAATTGTGTTGATTAAGTTAAAAAAAATCAGATTTCACATGCTTTATCCTTTTGATCCGAAGGTCTTCTGCTATAGACCTGCTTTGCCTGGTCAGGGACTTATCGTGGATCTCTTTGGTTGTCTTTCATTCAAATCATTTTGGTGAGAAGATGCAGTGACTAATATCTCACCATAGATGGCACTATATGGATAATTTGTCAGTCAAGTTTTCCTTGCTGTGTCTTTTCCCAGGTAGAATGTAGTCAGTCACAGAGGCAGCCGGAGCTCCCAGGTATTTATCAGGCGGGAGTATTTAACAGACAAAATATCTCCTCCCTTATAATTTCCAAGACCCTCTCACTCTTCTCCAATACAGGCAGCGACACAGCACTCTAATTTTGTCTCAGGGAATGGAGGGATGGAAGAGAAGGGAGGACTTAAGAGTACCTTTTTGGCTTGGTTCTGAGGGCACTCTTCTACCAAGGCTTCCTTGTCCCCAAGCCTAGGGGAAGTCCCAAGTCCTGAAGAGAGAAGCCTGTGGCTCCTTTCTAGGAGATGCTCTAGAAAGTTCCAAGCCCTGGTGTTCCCCAGTGGCTGGAACAGAAGGAGAGTTTTATCTTTACTCTCTCCCTCTGCCTAGTCCCTGGCAGAAGCACTAATCAGACAGTATTAAATGTCTAAAGCCATCAAAATAGAAATAGGGGACTAGGATAATTCACAACAGAACAAATCAATCCTTAAACAATGAAAGAGCTGATTGTCCTTCATGACACTGACATGACAAGTTACCCGCCCTGTCAATACTTTCTCCTTCTAACATCTTTGCTCAGCAATGCTAGAATTTCTTTTGAAATTCACAAGTAAGAAGTTTATCTGATATAAATCTATAGCCCTCACCTTCTACCTAGAAGCTTATGAAAGTGACTTTCAATAAGGTTGTGTAACATAAGCTGATGCTCCTTATTGCACAGATGAGCCTGATGGCAAGTCCTCAGCACCAGACTCTCACATGATGCTTTACATGGGCTCTGTGACCAGGAAAGGGAAAAGGACAGCAGGGCATGGTCACAAGCTAATCTCTAAATAGAATTCATGGCACATTACTAAAGTGACTAGAAAGTTTTGAAAGTCAGGCTCTTTCTTGTTCAGTGTGTGTTTTTTACTGGGATGGTTACCTTGGAAATGACCTCATCATGGCATCAAAGCACCAACATGGAACTGATACCTCGTTCGTCCTAAAAGCAGATGTAAGGTAACAGTGGCGAAGTGCTAAAGTGAAAAATAATTCTGTGGAAAGTCAAAGAAAGAAAATGTGGCTGGCTGTGTCTACAAACATAGTACTTTTTAAAAAAAAAGAATGGATTCTGACTTGAAAGGAAGTATATTTATACGTGTGCAAGCAGGATGGTAAAGGAAGAGAGAGCCAGCCTTTGAAGAGCTTCATGAATTTAGTCTATCTCCCATATATTATTTTATAAACCTTTATATACTATTTACTATATGCAAATATTAACTCATTCTATCCTCATAATAACTCTATGAAGTAGGTACTACTTTTATGCTTATTTTATGGGTGAGAAACTCAAGTAGCTTGCCCAAGATCACATGGCTTACAAGTGGATAAAATGGGATTTGAACCCAAAGTGAGGCTTTGTGTTCCATGCCATTAACTACTATGCTATCCTGCTGTACAACACATCATCTAGTACTAGGAGAAGGTAAATCATAATCTTCATCATCATCACCATCATCATCATAACAGGAAGAGCTAGCATTACCTGAGCATTGACCATGTGGCAGGCACAGAAATCCTATAAGAGAGGTACTTTTTACTTCCCATTTTCAGATGAGCAAACTGAGGCTTAGAGAGGTAAGCAACTTTTCTAAGGTAACAGGGGGTACTCAGTGTGAGAGCTGGATCTGGAGGTGGTGCCAGGGCAACGGGAAGGCAGATGGTGGTGCGTGCGACTGATGATGTTTATCCACATAACTTTCCCAGCACTGGCCTGGATGAGGAACAACGATGATGAAAGGAGAGGATCCTGCCTATGTAGCCGTTGGCTTCAATTGAGGCAATGTGAATTAGTCCTAAAAATAGCCCTGAATGTGACCAAAGAAGAGCTTTTTCCCATGATTTACTTATCTCTTTAAAACGTGTGACTTTAATCTTTTTGTTAAAAGAAGCTGGACTCAGGCAGGACAAATGACCCATCTAGTAGAGGCGTGAGGATTAGCTCTTTGATTTGGATTTGTCTATCAAGATCTAAAATTCTTTTCCAGACTCAATTTACATTCTAATCTCCACAAGTAATTCAAAGGCACCCTCTAACATTTTTATTCTCCAATCCATGAGTCTAACTTGTAGGAAGAAAAATAAAATACCACAAAAAAATGTGTTATGCCAATGTGAGGACAACAGAAATGCTAAACAGAAAATATGACATTGTTTTGTGGGTTTTGCAAAAAAAAAAAAAAATGCAGGTTACCTTTTAAAAGGAATAGCCAAACACATGCAAATAACATCTTTCAAAGCCTGGAAGCACAGAGAAATCTTGACAAATTATGCCTTGGAAGACAGATGGCCTATAAATCCTTACAGAATCATCACACAGTTAGGATGGGCAAACTGAACAATGTGTCTGCCAGCTAGCATGGCCACCAGCCTCACTTTGTTGAGCCAAATGCCAATTAGGCAGGATCTGGCACTCACATGTTTGGATGTCACTGGGATTAGGTGGTTGAGAATCCATTCATCACCATTCAATCCTCAGTCCTAATGTAATGATACCAGGGCATGTTGGAAAGCTACTGGTCCAATGGCTTAGCACCTCCTAAAATCACTTCCAAGCACAGCTCTGAGAAGGTATTTCCTTGGCTCACATTTATTCCTGGTGCTTTGACCCTTCTGTGAGTTCTGCTAGACAGTAAGTGCAGATGGCTCTAATATCCCATGGCTCACCAAAATCTATTTGCCTGCTTACAGAAATAATCTATAAAATGTTCCCTTTTCAATTCTCTTTGCTTGGGCACAGACTTTCCTATTACATTTGCCAGTTAACTGTGTTTTTGTATAGTGTATGAACTTTGCTGGTTTCTTTGCCTATTTTAGCCACTTCTTTTCAATCCTGGAGTTAGTATATTCTATACGTGTTCTCAGGCATTATTATGTTATCTTAGGCTGAAAAGTCTCATGCATTCTTATTCCATCTTGATTGCAAAGCTGTTCAATTACCATAATTATGAACAAATACAAGTCCAAGATATCATGTAATAATCTCCACTAAATGAATATGTGCTCTTCTCAAAAGCCTTTGCAGATCAACCCCACGACCCAGCTGTCCTGGCTTTTTGTGGCCCTGTAGTTCTCCCTGTATTCAGCTGAACTTGTTCATGTGGTTTTGTGTGAAAGTTCTTAATAATAGCACCTAACTTTGATTTAGCACTTTCCTTTTTTCAAAGTATTCTCACATCTGCAATTTATTTACATCACACTGTTCTGTTTGGTAGGTGAGACAGCATTTTATTATTTAACAGGACAGATAAACTTTGACCCAGTGAGATTAAACAGTCCTTTTAAGTTGACATGGCTAGATAAAAACAGAATCCAGATTGGCACCCTACTCTCTTAAACATGGGCTTGGAGTCTTTTTCACTAGATGTATGTAACGGCTGATTGATCATTAGGGCTAGAGGTTCTCCGAGGGTAGGGAACAAGTCTGTCGCATTTTATTAGCGCACCATCACATTGTTCCATGAGAGGAGACCCTTCACAACGGTTCTTGACCATAACACAAAGGAGAGCAAAATGTTCTAGATCCTTAACGAGAATGTCATGTTCCTTGGGTAAGATGGACATTAGTTTTGCCCAGGACTGAGAGATGATGCAACATTTAATGGTTGCCTACCGTTCCTCATTCTCACCTCCTAAATTGCCCTACTGGTGCTACCTGGGATCACCTTTCAAATAAACTCTTTATATTTGGATTCTTCTCCCAGAGTCACTGCTGGGGGAACCTAAAGAAAGGTAAGTAGTGTAAGCAGATAGGTTAGGGGGAGTCCCTGGAGAAAGAGAACCAGGCATGGCTTTCTTCACATAAGAGAACCCATTTTGGTCTAAGCCATTTAGTGATCTAAGCTTGGCCACAACGCTTACCCTTGAACAGGTCTCAGGAATCAAAGATATTAAGGGAACAAAGGAATGCAGGAACAAAGAAAAGGCAGTCAAAGAGTAGTGCAATGATAAAGCAGAGTCCTAGTTCCTCCTCAAGGGATATACATAATAATAATGTATCTTTGAGTTCTGCAGGAACTAAGGCCCCCTCCCAGGTGGAAGATGGAATTGTGATGTTGACCCTCCTGACTTCAATCAATTAAAGCTCGGACTCTCTCGACTTTTGCCTCAATTTTATGCTGAATTCTCATCTGCTCTAGCCTCTTCATGAATATGCAAGTACCCTTAGCTTAAAACTTCCCCAATTTTGCTGTTAGGGGAGACCCTGCTTTAGAAAAGATCCCTGGTGTTCTCCTTATTTGCTGCAAGTAATAATCCTTACTTCTCCCAATCTTTGGCTTGGCTGTGTCTATTGGCTCAATACCCACCAAGAGGCGAACCCAGTCTTTAGGTAACAGTAACAACATTAATAAGAAGCATTTTGGACTCCTTTTCTACACGTAAGGTAGGGTGTTAGGTGAGAAATTTAATTTTTTCAAACATCCTCAGTTAAGTCTTCCTCTTAAAATGGTGTCATCCCTACTCTGCCGGTAATTTTGCTTTTGCAACTGGAGTCCTACAGACTGCAGTGGTTCACACAGGGCTCCTATAATCTCTATAATGAATGAATGAAATTATTGGTCATTCTCAGCTTCCCGACATTTCACCCATTGCCACAGTTCATTTTTCAGCTTTCCTGTGAAGTGTTAGGTTAGACAGTCTACCCCTCACCTCATCTGGCTTCCTTGTGGTCACCATATGTTTGCCATGGAGTTGATTCTCTCTGCATTCAATCAGCTTCCTTCCCGCTTATTTGGTGTAAAATCAACTATCAACAAAACTCAGCTCTGGGAAAAGCAGATGTTGGGGTCCAATGCCTGTGGCTTCCTGGCTTTTCTGCAGCACAGTGCAAGCTGCTAAGCTGTTCCTTCTAACTGAGCCATAGCCTGCCCCCTGCCCCCTGCTGGCAAGGGAAAAGGTGTAACAGTCAGTGATTATTAATGCTTTGTTCTGACGGGAGGTTACCTCTACGAGAAAATAGCCATTATCTGCTTTGTCCCATTAGTTCTCACCCACAACGGCAAGGCATCTTGGGAAGGTATAGTCTGATGAGGGAAAGAGGTTTTAAAAACACTCAACAGACTGGGGTGGATTATGCTACCAAGTTCACTCCTGAACCTCTTTAAAACTTGCATTTGTTTTTTACTATATATATATATGTTTGTTTGTTTGTTTTCCTGACTGGTTGTTTTCTGAACAAAAGCCATTTCAGCTTTGAATGAACATGGTTGTGGCTTTCTGGCTAGAGCTGTAATTCTGAGTGGACACTGAGGTCACAGAAAGAAAGGATGCAAGAGAAAAAAAACCAGGACTCCTGGGCCAGGCATTTGTTTTCCTCAAGCCCAGTTCCTCCCTCCTGGGAAAGGAGGAAATGCAATCAAGAAAGGAAATTCAAGGAAATTATCAAGCCAACTGATGAACAGTGAATTCATAATGGCTATCTTTTTTTTCTTTTTTTTTTCGGTACGCGGGCCTCTCACTGTTGTGGCCTCTCCCGTTGCGGAGCACAGGCTCTGGACGCGCAGGCTCAGCGGCCATGGCTCATGGGTCCAGCCGCTCCGCGGCATGTGGGATCTTCCCAGACCGGGGCACAAACCCGTGTCCCCTGCATCGGCAGGTGGACTCTCAACCACTGCGCCACCAGGGAAGCCCCATAATGGCTCTCTTGAAAATATTTTTTTTTCATTTTTGCCAGTCTCAAATACTTCAGAGAAGTCTATGAATAAACAAAACACAGAGTTAAGAGGAGCTTGGAATATACTCACAGATGCTAATGTCATTCTTCTTTGACCTTCCACAGAGGCTAACAAGTCAATAGGTGGGATTTAAATGGGATTGTAATCAATAAAATACTAGAGTGGCTTTTTGGCAGCTTTCTTAGTGTAGTAACTTAAGATATGAAAAGAACTGGCTACATCATACAGCTTTCATCTGTCTTTGTCTTTTGGGAAGAAAATCTATCTCATTTGAGTTGCCTTTGATCACTCATTTCTGTTCTTTTATTTATTTTATTGCTACACAGGTCATCTATATAAAAATATTTAAACGGATGCCACCTTAATGGTGAGGCAGATCATTAGGCCAGTGAATATCTCCTTCAGATGTGTGGTTTTTAAACTGAGCATCTCAGATCTCCTGGGGTTTGGGCAGAAGTGCCTGCAGAGAATGGGATGGAACAGGAGAATAAACAGGAGTAGGGCAGCCATCACCAGCTACAATGCAGGCTCTGCTCATTCAACCAAAACAGTGCTTCTAACAGTTCTTCCTACACATTGACCAATCCAATGAGACATTGTGAGAAGAAACAAACACAAATAAAAGGATGCTATGTCAAGGACAGTCTGAAAACCACTGCTATGGATGCAAATTGCTAACTTCTAAAGAGTTGACATTGCGTTTTTTGAGCAAGGCCTAATGGAGGGCTCCACGTGGGAGTCTGGAGTGGTGCAAAGAACTGGGACACAGAAAATATAGTCCTACTCTCAACATTGTCACTTAGCTGCCTCTTCTATCACCTGAGAGTTGGGACTAAATGGCTAAGTCCATTGTAGACAGGAGATCCTGTGATTTTGAGGCTACCAGCCAGGACTTCAGGAGTGGTAACAGCTAAGATAACATGTGACATGTTGGAAGGGATGAGCCATGGGCACAGCCCTTCCATTTTTTTTTTTTTTCTCTGAATGCTCAGCTACTCTGAACTTACCCATCTTTCACTTTAGATTCTGTTAAGGCCATTTATTGAGAAATGCTTGTCTTAGTTTTGGTTCTTCTAAAAGTAGGCTTTGAGATAAGGATTTGAGTGCAAGCAGCTTATTTGGGAGATAACCCAGAAACTAACAGTAGGGGAGTGGAGAAAAGAGAAGGGAAGAAAAGGCAGTAAATAAAGGGAACCTTATCAAGCAGGTTGCAGTTGTGGGAAACGGGCTCATTCATACATGGGAACTCTGGGAGAACGTGAAGAACACGTATCAGAAATGTCCCACACAAGGGGCAAGGAAGAGAGGTACTACCACCTGAGTGAAAATTACTCCTGGGGCCATGAAGTCCTGGGAACTTGTAGGCTGGCTGTGGTTGGGCTGAGAGAAAGTCCCAGAGATTTGCAGAAGATGCTGTTGACTGTGTTGGAACCATGTATGCTGAGGGATACAGGATAAGCACTGATGTTTGCTAGAACTGGTATCATCCCATTTTACAGATGAGGAACCTGAAGTTCAAGCAAGTCAAGTCACTTGCCTGAGGTTAACTGGCTTAACCATAATACAGTGCCAGTCTCTTTCCTTAATTACGGCATGTTTGATGTCTCAAGAATGCATAATACACATTAATAAAAATAATCATTATTTTTTATAACTTCTACCTAGTAAAGGGAAATGGTGTTGGGAAAATAACAATTTTTAAAACTCTATTAGGAAAATTAAGTGATAAAGTAAATAGTAAGATTCCAGTGTAAATCTTTACATTTTAAACTATAATTATAATTCCATTTTAATAAAAATGTAGATAAAATATTGATGAGTCAGAAATGAACATTTGTGCACAGATATGACTCACCATATTTTTTCAGGTTTCATCACCAAATGAGTCTAATTTTTTATTAATTGCAATAAGTAAAATAAGCCTGTTAGCCAAGGGACAGCAGCATTCAGAAATGCCTCTGCCCAGTGCTCTGAATCTCACTTCCAGACTCAAAAATAATTTGGCACAAATGCCAATTCTCATTTTTCATTAGTTCAGGTCAACAAGGGTTCAACAGGCAACAATTAATACATGCAACCTTCTTATCATAAGAAACTCACTTAATTCTCCCAGAAATTCTCTCAGAATATTTTCAAAGATCAGAAAACTAGGGGTGGAACTGGTCAAAGAGATTAAATGGCTTCCTAAGGTAAGGTAAACAGAGATGATGAATTGTTGATTTGTGACCAGTTTTAGTGGGATCTGCTGTTTTCATCTGTCTGGTGACTAGTCCTCCTCTTTCTAGGTACACACCCCAGGTGAATTTCAGGGAACCACCCCCTCCCACTGTCAGTCCACATGGTTCAGGTAGCTGACTCCTTATTGGCTCTAGGGAGAGTCATGTGACCAAAGTCTGTCCAATTGGTACATTCCATCCTCCAGGCCACAGCGATCCTAGTTCAGGAGTGGTCCTGGGTGGCTTAAGCCATGTTCTGGTTTCTGGTATTTTGATGGAACTATGAGATTGGTAGGCCTGGAGCTGCTGTTGGCTTTCTTGTCACTTCAGAAGAGTCTGCCCAAGAATTACAGCCAGTGCAGAGCACATGATGGGAGATGACAGGTCTTGATGACATCATTTGAGCCCCTGGATGTAGTCATGCCTGAAGTCATTAACACCCTCACTTTTTGCTTATATGTACCTGTCAGTTCCTTTCTGTGCTTCAGTCTGAGTTAAGTTTGTCATTTTTCAACTGAAGGAGTTCCACCTAATACTACAGGTTGCAAGTTTCCAAGTCCAGTGCTCTCTCTAGCACACCCTGGGTGCTTCTGGTTGTTGATAATAATGACACAGTATAGTTCACTTGCATAAAAATTTTAAAATAAAACAATATTAAAAATACAATAGGTTATTTCTAGTATGCAAATCATTGTTAGCTTAGGTCTATTTGGAGCAAATATGCTAGCTATACCTGAACTTCTATTTGCTTTGCTTAAAAACAAATTGTTCTGCTATTATTAATTTTGAGTTCAACTATTAAACTATTAACTCATGGAGTACTGGCCAAATACTAAAAGTTTTAGTTTCATCTTAATTGCAACAAAGCAGGGAAGCTTTTTTATACCACACTGTATAAAAATTTAAGAGGAAGAACTGCTGATAAAAAAGAAACGTAGCTTGAAACATCTGCTAATATTATGATCTGTTATATTAATTCAATTGCTTAACAAATACCCATGAACACCTGCTCTTCACAGAAGAATTAACATACGAACAAACTTAACTCTTTTCTTTCAGTTTGGCAGTTTAAGCATAATTTGGCCTTCTTTTACGGACAAAGCTGCTGAATCTAGAGGTCTTCAGCCTGTTACCTAAGGCATCAATAACTATTTCATTTTTCATGCTAATTTTACTCAATGCCTTTCTTCTAAAGAGTTTAAATTATAAACAAAATAACTCTAAGAGACATGAGTCTTCAAACTGACATTCATGACCCTTTTGTTTGGAAGAGGAAGGAGTCATTGTGTAGCCCTGCATTAAGTACAGTTAGGCCTACAGTGCAAACAACATTGTAAGGAAGAAACATTTGCTGACTTGGGACCACAGCATTTTTCAGTGTGTGATTTTAAATTGTAAAAATAAACCTAACTCCCTTGAGAATAGTATCTTCTGCAGCAAGATTCCAACTCTGTGAAACCCAAACCTGTGAACATTTGGCCTTAGACTGCACAGAAACCTTCTGATTATTTATAACCAATACATACATCTACAGAAACAGAAATTCCGGCGTGGAATGTGGGTAACATCCTCAAGACAGGCCGCCAACAGAGCATCACTGTTGGTCAGCTCTTCTGGGTTTTCACTTCACACTTACACTCGGCTTTAGCCATTAGGCTTTTAGCCACACTGAAAATGTTTCATTAATTTAAGATTACCTTTTATGTCAAAATTATACCAAATGCTATAAAAACTAAACATTAGCATATGTCAATTTTGTGTATTGTTTATTTGTTTAACACCTACTTTAAAATATGTTTCTTGTATCAGATAGTATATATCTGCTATTATATATGGATTTTCTGTATGTATCTTATTCCCATGATTTTATATCAATATAGGCAATATGGAAGTCTCTTTCTCTGATAAATGAAACTGAGTTTGTGGTCAATTTAATTAACGCTTGGGCACATTTGAAGAACTAGTAAAAATGTACGGTGCCGCAGAAAAAAATGATAATGTAATATTAAACTTCCCTACTTATTTTCTTATGTGTTTATTGATTAAAACATATTAACTAGTTGACTGAAAGTTAAAAACTCTGCTTTCCTGAAGAGCATCTTGGTATGGGATCTTAGATAAGTCATTTGACCTCAAAGCTTTGGTTTGCTTCTTTGTAAAATGATAATGCACATTTTGAAAGTCACATGATAAGTGAGAGCTAATTTCCTTGCATCAGTCATCACTGAAGCCATATAATAAATACTTTCTTAAATTGTACTTTGTTGCATATAAAAAGGAGTTCCTGTAAAGATCTTAAAGTCAAACATCAGATATTATAAACTGCAAAGGCAAGTAAAAAATGATTTTCATCCTTGGAAAAAATATTTCAAACTTTTGATTACTAAAGAATTGAGGTCTAACTCAACAATTTCTTATTCCTACAAATAAAGATTTCAAAATTGTTATTCTTTTGACTGTGAAACAGCAATTGCTAGAATAAAACAATCTTCTTTGTTCACATAAACAGAGCCAAAGCAGCAAACAAAATGACATGGTGTGAGACATCTCAAGTTCATCTTCCTACTGGAGTTTTGGGGTTGAGAAATGAATACTGTGATTTTAAAAAATCACATCAATGCTGACAGACAGGCTCATGATTAATATCATATTAAGTTGTAGAAAAATAAATCAAGTTGCTATTTTTTAAATATACCTGAATTTTACATGTCTGCATGATTATGGAATTCACACCTAGTACAGCTATAAGATGGAACTAAATACTCATGCAAATGTTAAGAGATATAGTCTTAATTCCATTAGAATCAAAATCAATTCTTCCAGGATGATAGAGTTTTACAATAACTTATTGTACTATTTTCCTTTGTATCCTCTACTTTGTCCAAGTCATCAGAGTATGATGTATGGGGGCGTCACGGACTAGATGAAGCCTGGACCACCAGCAAAGTGGTATGAAGGAAGGAGAAAAGGGCAAAGTTTAGGTTCTGAAGTGCCTCATTGGTTTCACAAAAGCTTTTTGTTTTCCTGGTGTCATGGGCTAACTGCTTTTAGAAGTCTTGTCAGAATTGTTAAAACACTGTGTTAGTTATTTTTGGCAAAGTTTGGATTTCAGAAGGGAACTGTCAAGCTATCTATGAGAAACCTCCAAGGAGTTCTTCTGGTTTAATGAAAGGAGAAATCCCATCTCTGTGACACCAGGGATGAAAGGGAGTCAGATCTGAGGGGGTTGGAGGGGCAGGCCTGGCAACGCCAACATGTACTATTGGGTCAGTTGTTTCCTTTGACCTCGGCAACAGTAAGAATGATGACAACAACAAAGGCAAAGTGCCTGACGAAGAAACTAAGACTAAAACTAAAATATGTAAAATGATAAAACTAAAAACTAAAATAATTCATCTATAAATTCCCAACTAATAACATGTAAGATACAATTAGTGATAAGATTTTACTTTGATATTTAATAAATACTCTCATTTTTCATTTAGAGGATAGTTTTAAGATAACCATCTTATTAATGACCACAAGCTTGCCAGAGCTATTTGTTACTTATAAATTACTTGCATATTAACATGCAATTTATTTCTTAATAATTGGTTAATTGCACTTTATTTTGCTCCCTATGGAATATCTATTCAATTTACAATAACATCAGTAATAACACACTAATATTCTCAGTGAAGGAATTTCAATCCAGATGAGACTTGGTCTTAGTGGTAAAGGATGATCGAGTTTAGAGACCATGATGCCACATATAGTTGAAAACTCCTGGCACCTGAATTTTCATGATCTTATTTTGGCAAGTCATTTCTCCAGAATCAAAAATATAAATTTCTCAATAACTTTCAGGCATCTTAGTGTTGTCTTTCTGATATCAGTTTTGTTTTTTTTTTCCTACAAACACTATTTTTTTTTTAACACAGAAGGCCAAAGTTTAAAATATCTTTTCAAGTGGAAAAATTCGTTAGTAGTGTAAACTATAAACTACTATAAGATAAGGGTCTAATGGACTGAATATACTCTTCAGTTTTAGAGATTTAGAAAAATCTATGGGTCATGTCACAGAGCTAGAAACAGACCCAAAAGGGCAACCTTTAAGATAATGAATTTCCTGTCTGAATAAAAGATGCATTCAGTCACTGGGAAAATTTAAAACAAAACAAATGATTAGACATTTAAAAAACAATGTTACACACACACACACACATATATACATAACAAAAACATCACATACCAAACTCTAAAAAAATCTTCTGATTAAACCACCAGTGATTTAAGTCAGAAAGAAAAGCAGGCATATAAATGTGGGAAACCCTCCTGAATAATCCTTGATGCCCATGACTACCAAGAGTGGCCTACTCACAATTAGAACTCGAGCTTTGCTCTGGTGTGGGAAAAAGTGGACTGACCTTTTCTGGCAAGACTGTTGTTGGGTTCATACTTCTCAATCAACACCTGGACTTGCTCTTGCTTTAAAGGTGGGTAAAGAATTTCATTTAGCCTGGGATCTCGCTGCTTGAGGTTGATAAAATCCATCATCTGATCAACCGTAAGGTATGGTTTGCTTTTGGCACCACTAAAAACAATTAAAAACAAGGAAATTAGAAGGGTTTTCCACCAAGTCTCATTCATATATTTGCATTTAGCTATGTGGAAACAAACTCCTGCCATACCTGGCAAGAGTATGCTATACTGGAATTCCTATCTTGCCCTAAAAACATTGTGTTGCTCCATCACAACCTTTTGCAATCACTGCCACCAAATCCCAATGCCCTTGAACTCTACTAGATGCATAAGAAAACCACAATAGGGAAATACTGTATCTTGTGTGTGAAGATGCACCACTCTAAATGGAACACAGAGTATGGGTTGTTTTTTGATTATGATGCTTAACTTCTGGTTTAGTCATCAAATTCTCATATCCCGCTTAATCATCTAAAGATGTATTTATTTCTCATTATTAAAAATACCCAATATGTTTGGGCACATTTTTCTTTTCATTAAAATTATGCTTCAGCAAGAGTCTATAACTCTGCAATATAGTGTGATTCAAACTTCCCATTTCAATCCAGTTGACAACCCAAAGACAAGTTCAATAGTACAGATATTGCAGATGTTCAATCAATAGTCGATGGCAATGAACATGACAAAGTGAGTACATCTGATATCATTCTCAGAAGCACTGTTTGCTTGCTTTTCATATAAAGAAATCTTTATTTAGTCTGTCAGTTTTGGATTGATCTGTGATCACATAGATTTCAGTCTATCAAGAAAGGTATTGATAAGTTGCTACTTCCCCATATTTGCCTTGCGTGTTTTGATGTGTTTTTCTTTTTTTCATTCATTTTTTAAAAAGTAATGCCTATATGATTTCTAACATAAAAGCAAATAATTTTCAGCTAGGAAGGTTCTTAGTAATCCAAACTTCTCATTTCATTAATGTGATGCAAAGAGGTAATATGATGGGTTCCCAGGTCAACATTCTTTCTACAACAGTCTATCTCCACAAAGTAAGCCTAGATGCTTCTCTGTTCTAGCCATAATCTTCAAACTACACAGAGCCCCCTGAGGTTTCTAAAACACAGACACCCTGCAACAAATCATAGCCAACTTCACTCATTAAAAGTGGTGGTTGAGGGCTTCCCTGGTAGCGAGTAGTTAAGAATCTACCTGCCAATGCAGGGGACACAGGTTCGATCCCACATGCCGTGGAACAACTAAGCCTGTGTGCTACAAATACTGAGCTTGCACTCTAGAGCCCAAAAACCACAACTACTGAGCCTGCGTGCCACAGCTACTGAAGCCCGCGCACCTAGAGCCTGTGCTCTGCAACAAGAGAAGCCACCGCAACGAGAAGCCCGCGCACCTCAACGAACAGTAGCCCCTGCTCGCTGCAACTAGAGAAAGCCTGCGCACAGCAACGAAGACCCAACACAGGCAAAAATAAAAACAAATAAATTAATTAATTTTAAAAAAGTGGTTGAACCTCAGGGGTAGGAATGCGTGATTGTCTCCATCAAATTACACAGAATCACTGCTATTATTTATCATGTACAAACAGGTTCTGCCATCTCCCTCTACTGCTCAAAATCCTGCCCTAGCTAGCACCCTGAGTACCATCACCAAGGCAGAACAAAACGAGTTAAAATGTGTTCCCTTACAATTCAGAAAAGATGTTATCAATTTCAGGTCGAGGACAAAGGTTGTTCAGGAAAACTCTGTACACTTCTGGAGTGAAATCTTCTTGAGGTATCAAATCATTCTGGGAAATAAAACAAGAGGGTCAGTAAATGGTCTTTTTCTTTGTTATCTTTCATCCTCCCAGTTTTGTCTCTCTCTCTCTCTTCCCTCCCTCCTTCTTTCCTCTTTTCTTTCTTTTATTGGGTTGGCCAAAAAGTTCATTCGGGATTTTTCCATAAGATCAATAGGAGGCCAGGGTGAACATTCAGAAAACATCTATGAGGCCAGTGGTAGAGTTCACTTGAACACTGGCTTTGAGGTATCAAAAGCCTTATTTTCTGTTTTTTTCATTATATTTTAAGCTTAAGAGTTTTCTCCTTCTAAAGGGATGTTAAGGCAATTTCTGAAGTACATTCAATAAATAAGGTTATGGCTGAGTAATATTCCATTGTATATATGTGCCACATCTTCTTTATCCATTCATCCAATGATGGGCACTTACGTTGGAATATTACTCAGCCATAAAAAGAAAAGAAATTGAGCTATTTGTAATGAGGTGGATAGACCTAGAGTCTGTCATACAGAGTGAAGTAAGTCAGAAAGAGAAAGACAAATACCGTATGCTAACACATATATATGGAATTTAAGAAAAAAAAAATGTCATGAAGAACCTAGGGGTAAGACAGGAATAAAGACACAGCCCTACTGGAGAACGAACTTGAGGATATGGGGAGGGGGAAGTGTGAGCTGTGACAGGGCGAGAGAGAGGCATGGACATATATACACTAACAAACGTAAGGTAGATACGTTTGTCCCAGCTAGTGGGAAGCAGCCGCATGGCACAGGGAGATCGGCTCGGTGCCTTGTGACTGCCTGGAGGGGTGGGATAGGGAGGGTGGGAGGGAGGGAGACGCAAGAGGGAAGAGATATGGGAACATACGTATATGTATAACTGATTCACTTTGCTATAAAGCAGAAACTAACACTCCATTGTAAAGCAATTATACCCCAATAAAGATGTTAAAAAACAAATAAATAAATAAATAAGGTTAGGTCTAGTGAAAACAGGGTCTGTTCAGCAGATTTTTTTTTTTTTAGGTTGCTGTTTTTGGTGACTTTAATCTCATTTTTAATTGTGATAAAATATACAGAAGATAAATATAGCATTTCACCATTTTTAAGTGTACAAATCAGTGGCATGAAGCACATCCACATTGTTTATGTGCTGTTTAGCAGACTTTTGAATGAATGTATTTTTTTTTTAAAGTAAAGAACCTGTAGAAAGACATTTTCAAAATGAAAAGATAAAATCCCAATTTTGTGTCTTTTTTTCAAACAACGTTCTTTCTGGTTTAAGTAATCTGATAAGTTGCAAAACACTTTTCATAAGTAGGACATTGGTCATTATTTCTCACTGATTCCTCTTGTTTCCTATTGTTTGGAAAGCAAGTCATTGATATAAAAAGTGACTTCTATGACGTATTTTTCTGTTTAGTCGGGCTGCCATGGAAACCGGAAGCATGTATTCAAGCCTTTGTTAACAGGAAGGACATTCTTCATGTCGTTTTTCCTTTTTCAGGTATGTGTTTATATGATTATTTTTATTTTCAAGTCCTTAAACCAAAGAAAACACCCTTCCTTTTACCGTATTCTTATTTTTGGAAATGTACCTTTACAGAAATATCTAAAAATTATTGTCTGAATTATGGTCTGAGACTACACTGCTTGCTAACAGATAAGAAAACTTAGCTCACCACTTGGCAAACAGCAGGAGTCCCATATTTGAGAAATGAACGAATAAAATAATATTTTCTTTACTAAATCAATTTATAGGGCAGAAAAAAAAATCCATTTTGCAAAACAGCATTTTGGGACAACCAAACAACACATGTGTCATTTATATATAGCAAGATGCATTACACCATTAAGTTCAGAAGGTCCACAATAAATATTTACTAAATGAATGAGTGTAATTTATGACAAAAGTGGAAGTTGACAGCAAGTATGCTTCCCATAGAACATCAGATTCAACTAAAGCCATTTGTATAATATTCCATAAACATAATTTCATACAGCAATATGCTTTACTAAAACTCTAACCATGTTTACTTACCAGCTATGAATTAGAACTTCTTATTAGAGAGGACACATTGATGAAATAAGCTGAATAAATACAGTATTATTTTTATTACCAGTTGGATGTTAGCACATAGAAAATGGACAACATTTCAATACAGCTTCATTTTTCTCTTGCCCAACTTGACTGATGAAGATACCCTTTAGGGTCAGTGGGTGAAAATGGGAGAAAATATATTTTGGAGAAAAAAGTTAAAATGTGCGCCACTGAAAACTCAAGTGAAAGGGTATGGGGGAGATACTTAGGGGAAAGCTACAGGCAATTACCAATTCTGTATATTTTAAATAAGGCTGAAATTCACAAAGGTCATTCACCTATTTTCTTTTCCTGGACCTCATGATTTGGTGAAGTGGATAGAATAGATTCATTGTCCTGTTTAAGCAGGAGGAAACTTAAAGTCCAATACCCTTAAGATTGTACCCAAAGTTCAAATACTCTTCTGTGAACCCTTCCTTACCAAACCAGGTAGAGATGACACATTCTCTTTTTGTGTCCATAATCCACCTTTATATACCTTCCTTAGAGGATCCATCACACAATTTTTCCTTTATTTTTTATATTTCTGATGATCTACTAGACTGCGTGTTTTAGAGCAAAGTGACTATCTCTTATTTAATTCCTTTGTGTCCCAAGAATGATGCCCAGCATATAATATGCACCTATTCAATGTCTGTTGGGTGAACCTGGGTATGGGACAAGACCTTAGGTCTTCTGTCTCGTAGTCTAGGACTTGGTTCACCACATCATGGCTCCAATACAAAACAGATGGTCAGTGATTATTTGTTGCCATTGTTATCCAAACTTTTTGAGGGAGAACTAAGAAGACCAATACAGTCAGAATCAGGCCCATTTATTCCAGAAACTACAAAGAATTTCCATACTTTAAAAACATAGTTGCTTCAATTCCATGCTTGTATACAAAGAATCTCAAAAGAGAAAAGATTAAACAAAAAACTTGAGATAGTACTGGTGGCATTTACATTTCCAGATTCCAAAGACCAGGTTATGACAAATTGAAAATAAAAAAAGAGAAAAAACTCATATATATATGCATATGTAAAAATATTCAGAGGATAATAGGAATTAATATTTATTGAGCACTTACTGTATGTCAAGCATATAGTTCTATGAGCTTTACTTGAATGTTTTCAGTTAATCCCATGTCAACTCTATGAGGTTGGCATGGTTAGGGAGCCCTTTTACAGATACATACACTTAAGAGATGGGAGCTTACAAAACTTGTCTAAGGCATCAAATTGAGGGGGGGCGGTTGCTATGTTTTGAAGTAAGGTCGCTTGATTCCTCAACTCACACTGCAATCCAGAAAACTAAATTGCATATCAGTTTTTGGATACTGTTTGTATTTTCTTCTTTATACATTTGTAGATTTAAAAAACAATTCTATAATGAACAGGTACTTAACATTCAGAAATGTTATTCAAAAACATATTAATTTAATTCAGTGGACTTTAATGAATAAGGAGTCCACATACAGATTTTATCTTCACAAATCAATGAATTATTTTCCGGTAAATTCAGGATTTCAATTTATTTTCAGTATTTTTGTCCTAAAGTTATAAATCAAAAGTTGAGACAGCCAGAGAGTACATGAAATAATTACAAGTAAACTACTGATAATGAACTGAATACATAATGTGGTTCTAAAATGGAATTGTGATATTAGTGATTTTAAGAATCACAGCTGAATGAATAACTATAATTCCTAATTTACATTCTGGGTATAAGGCATAGGAGAAAGGCAACCTATTATAGTTATCCTGGGAGAAGTTCTTTTGTAAATTTTGTTCATAGTATTCTTTAGTAAAATTTATGGAATTCTTTAAATCCAGAATAATCGCTGTTTTCTTTGGTATTACATGTATGTTGATAACTATAGTAAGCTTTATTTTATAAAAAAATATGGATTTATTCTTATCTTCTTCATTAAAAGATCAGTGCTATGCCAAGACTATAATATGATTCCAAATGTCAGTGAGCTTTTTTTCAAGTTAATAAAGCCTTAAATCAAAGGGAATTTGGTGCAAACATACTATTTTCTGTTCTCAGAAAGTTTGTGAGTAAAGTAGTAGTTTTCTGAATATGGAAAAGTCTTCAAACATCTCACTGGAAAATACGTTTGGATTATTAAAGAAGACAGTAATTACTCTGTCTCTCTTTTTAGATACAGTACTACTTTTTAACAATTAAGGTAACTTTAGGAAGCATTTGAAATCTCTAAAGGAGTACCCTTTAAGGAATGTGCTATCTCAATGGATCATGTTGGTCAGGATACAAGTTCAAGTGCATTAATTATCCCTAACAATGTGCACAAAGATAATGTTTAAAAAATCTCAACAGGATATCCACAGTATTTCTGGTAATGTGTCTATTTACAGAACACAATTAAATCTAGTTTGAACAACCACTGGCTATATAAGGCTCCCAGATATGTACTACCGTCTACCATTTAAATAACCTTTTCTTCTGTGGAGTGTTTAAAACACCTCTTGTCAGTATATCTTTGCTAATTAGTGGGTATTTTCTAGGGCCACTGTTCTGTAGATATGAACTTACAACAAGGATTTAAAATATAGTCAGTTCAAGGAAGCATTTATTTCCTAGCTCTGAAACTGACTTTGTTTTTTAGATCTTTTTACAGCATTGTAATTCTACGAGTCCTCCAACTAAAGTATACTTTACTGTGAATAATGAACTTTCAAAACTTTATGATGGAAGTTGATTATATTTTTAAAAAGTCTCCAATCTGTTTTCAGAAAATTGTCATAACATTTAATTTACTAAAGATAAATATTTTTTTTCAATTTAAACATAACTCCTGTTATTTGAAACTCATTTTCCTTTAAAAATGTCTCCAGTTGACATTGGATTGAAAGTGTGAACCTATAATAGACATAGTGGATTGTAAAAACTCAATCTGCATTTATCAACTGAATTGTCAGAATCCAATTGTTTAGAAAATTGCAATTTATAGAGAATTGATTGATGGATTTGATTTTCTATTCAGCTTCATTTTTCTATTCCTTCTTTCCCTTAGCTAGTTTTATAGTAATAAGTTAACATTTTTGATCTTTTTTTTTTTTTTTTCACAAGATGTTTTCTAGTAAAGGTCAATTCAGGAGCAACTGCAGAGGAAAAAAATTCTTTGCATGTCTTTCTAAATTCATGTCTCACACTTTCTTTTCATGCTTAAATGCAGTGGTCTTTTTTCAGTTACTCAAACCAGTAAATTTTTTCCAGCCTCAGGGTTTTGCACACATTGTTTTCTTTTTCTGGAATGAACTTCCCTTATTTTCAGTGGCAGTGCTCCATTCCTTTTGTTCATGGCATTCCCCCCCAATTTACACACGTCAGTCAAAGTGTTTGACTAGCACCTCCAGAGAGTATATGGTCCTTGAATCCTGGGACTGGAACTTCATTTTGCTCACTACCATATTCTCAGTGATGGAGGGCACATAGTAAGAGCTCAAGCGATATCTGTCAAGTCTGAACGGATAAAGAAGATGTGGTACATATATACATAATGGAATACTACTGAGCCATAAAAAAGAACAAAACAATGCCATTTGCAGCACATGGATGGACTTAAGATTATCATACTAAGTGAAGTCAGAACTAGAAAAACAAATACCATATGATATCACTTATATGTGGAATCTAAAATATGACACAAATGAACTTATGTATGAAACAGAAACAGACTCAGAGACATAGAAAACAAACTTATGGTTACCAAAGGGGAAAGGTGGTGGGGGAGGGATGGACTGGGAGTTTGGAATTCGCAGATGCAAACTACAATATTATATATAGGATAAATAAGCAACAAGGTCCTACTGTATAGCACAGGGAACTATATTCAATATCCTGTGATAAATCATAATGAAAAAAATATGAAAAAGAATGTATATATATACACACATATATACATATATATATATATATATATATATATAAAACTGAATCACTTTGATGTACAACAGAAATTAACACATTGTGAGTCAACTGTATTTCAATTAAAAAAAGAAAAAAAATAGGTCAAATAAAAAAAATATTTGTTGAGTCAAGGACAAGACCTTAACAGTTATATCTTTCCTGCTCTAAAGCATCAAATGAAAGAGCAATAATAAACAAGTTTGATCATTTTCTTTTGCTTTATTAAAGTGAAGGTTAAATGTTTGGGGGCCTTTCCACAGCTCTGCCCAGTGTTTGCAGCATCAGCAGCTTTTTCCACAGATAGCAAGAAACTGATAGCGGAGAGTGACTTTTTAATTTCTTTTCTGTTACCGACCAAAGTCGTTAATAAACTTCATTTTTCTGAAAAATATTCACAAGAACTGGCTGATGTAACTGATGCAACAGCTCTCAATACTTTTCATAACTTAACCATACATTTAAGAATGGCTTCTCAACTTCATTCAGTGCAACTTCAACACTGCCAGCATGTTTCAAGAGACTCAAAGGTTCTTCTATGGGTATAAGTGTTATTCTTGCTTACTTGTTGCTTAGATACTGGGATAAAAATAATTCATAATAGAAAGGAGTGTTCTGCATATAGCACAAGGAAAAGGTTTTATGCAACAGACCCAGCTATCCCAGAAACAACGATAATTAGAGCCAGGTATGTAGAAATGCATTGAAATGAAGGCGAATTGCTTTATTTTAAGTGGTCAACATATATTAAGTGCCTCAAATGTATTGGGAGAAAAAAAAAAAGCATCTTACAAGCTTATCCTCTCATCTACTTGACTACCATAGGAGCAAAGTAGACAATTTTCAAACTGTTTTGATCCTGTACTTCTCTTGCAAAAGCCTTTTGAGAACCACCCTGCAATGTACATAAATATATTTATTTATAAAATGTACTACCATTCTAATTGCTTATTAAATTAAAAATATTAGCCCTAGACATTTAAAAAGGGGGATAAGATGAAATTAATATTTTAAAATACTACTAATCATAATCTATAATCATTAGCTAATATCTCAACGGACATCAAGAAAGGATTTATAATGAATAAGAAGCTTAAATTCTTAGTAACGTTAATATTTTTTGACCAGTACTTTTTTTGTATTAATTGGTTATTTATTTATTGTTTTCAACTTGCAAAGGGTCTTTCTTATTGAAAATGTTGGAGTTATGGGAGTGAAAGAAACTAATACAGTGACCCCGTATATTGTACATATTAACAAATAAGTCCTATGTACTTCTTAGTTTTAAAAATGTTTGGATAATATTGGGGCAAGATATATTTTAGTATGATTATTCAGGGCTATTTAGCAGTGCTAGTTTTAGGAAGGCAACATGCTCACCCTTGAAGATGGAAGACTACAAGCCTCTAAAGCAGTTTCAACTCGCTTCCGGTCTGCTGAGAACAAGCGGTATATGCTGTGAAGTGAAAGCACACCACGTGAGAGATGCTTAAAAGGCATTTGGATCACACTTGTAGATGACGCCAGCTGAAACATTCCATTCAATCAAACCTCCTTATAATTCATCTTTAGAGAATTAAAAGATACTGATTGTTCTAGCATCAGCATATGTGTTCTGGAAGTTCAATGTGTGTGCTTTTTAAAATCAAAGTGCCTAAAATAAAATCAATATTTTGAGACAATGGCGATGACCCAGTTAAAAAACATTGCACTAAATAGCCTCTGGTATTGTATTAAGCACTAAAAACAACATCCTTGACAACTCTGTCTCCTTGCTGCTACTCACTGCTCTAAAGGTGTCCGTTGCTAATATTATTAATAATAAACAATTAATTAATAGTATTATTATTAATAATGTAAATTTTTTATGAGCAGAAGCCCACTGGTAGCTAGTAAGTCAAAGGTTAAAGGCTTTTGACTGAATGGTCTAGAGATGTGCTTTTGTTGCTCAGTAACTTGGGTTTAAAAAATATAACTTAAGTACTGAACAATTTAATATAACAATTTGGATTTATGGGTTCTATTGAAACATTAGAAAATCTAGCGTCCAGAGCCCACCAGTCCCACAGGGAATATGGTGGAGTTGAGTTGTCCTTGTCTCCTTGAGATGGGGTTTCACTCTTCAGTTTTCCTTCCTGTTCCTGGCCTGCTTCATCATGCATGTTCCCTGCCTGGCTTCTGTTGACATATGAGTTTGCAACCCCTGCTTCAAGGCTAGTGTCATCTTGGAAGAAAGAGGCATTGTGGTCGCCCAGTTTCCATTCCTAGAATAGATCTGAGTCTCAGATGGTCTTTTAGGTTTAACAGCAAGGGTCCCCCATCCCCTCCACCCCCTTCCTGCTTTGGTGTTTCTTGAGAATGATGCTACAGGAAGCGGGGAGGCCCAGGAAATCTCTATGAGAAAACCAGCTGCACTGATGTGCATATGGAGTGTGTGGGAGGACAGGGTTAGCACACATTTCCATGCTCCTACTTGGACCAAAACAGAGCCATGGCACGGATTCACATCTTTGAGGGAAAAAAAAAAAAGAATAATGGGAAATGCTCATGAAGCTTACTTTTTGAGAGGAATGCGTCCTTCTGGAGTGACTTGCAGCTTAAGTTTAGTATAGCTGTTGGAGAAGCAGAAAACAAGTGTTTAGTTTTTTTTAAAGCTTTTTATTGAAGAATAAAATGCATAGAAAAGGGCTCCTGCATATGTACAGTTCGCTGAATTTTCACCAATTGTCCAAGTTTCTGCAATCACCACCCAGATCAAGAAAAAGAATATTATCACCTTAGTAGCATCCCAGAAGCCCCTGTCATGCCCCCTTCCAGGGCTTATCCCCAAAGTGGGAACCACTATCCTGACTTTAAACAACTCAGATTATTTTTGCCCTTTACATAATGGAATCACATTCTTTTGTGTCTGGCTTCTTTCACTCAATATTATGCTTTTGAGATCCATCCATATTTTTGCTTTTCATTGTAGATCTTTCACTCTCGTTGCTGTATGGTATTCTATTGTGTGAATATACAACTACATTTTTCTCTTCCACTGCTTCTGGACATGTGGATAGAGAGAAGGGGCAGGAGAGCTTACAAACTCTGCTGATGGGTGTGTAAACTGGGACCACCAGCTGCTCATGCTATGACACAACAATCCTATACCTAGGTGTAGATGCAACAGAAATGCTTACAGTGTGTTCATCAAAAGGCATGTTCTAGAATGTCCATAGCAGCTATTCATAGGGAGATGCCTATTTGAAATGGACATTTGCAATAGATATTATTAGCCAGCTAGATGTTTTACGAGCTATAACATGCTATGCTTCAGGTAAAACATCTTATCTCTCTCTGTGTCACCTTCCACCAACATTGTGTGGCACAACAGATGTTCCAGAAATGTGTTAGATGAAGAATGGTAAGATCAAAGACAATTTTTTAAAAATGAGGAATAAAGGAAGAGGGAAGGGGGAGGCACATAGGAAAGGTCTTGAAGGTGACAAAGTAAGGAGATGAGATGATGACATGAAAGAACATTTAAGTGAAGACCTGTGAGTACTGACTAACAGTAAAAGGATTTCATAGAAGTGTATGAAAGAAATGTGGTCTGGAGTCTTTGGTCTGGAATGATGGGTATGTCTTACAGAAGAAGAGAGAAGAAAGTTATTAAATAAAATAGAGGACCACCTAGTAATGTTTCCACTTGTGGTTTTCATTTCAAGGCTTCCCAAAATCCTGGATACCCACTGTTTCCAAACTGAACACAACCAGCTTTCCTAGCTGCTCATCTGGCAGAAATCATTATTTTCCTTGGTCAAATAAATTTCAGAAAGACTGTAATTTGAGAGCGACTGGGTAATCCTGATTTGCTTTCTTTCCTTTTCCTTTTCATTCTGCTCTTTCCTCTACATGTTCTTTCTCTTTTCTTACTAACATTTGCTGTGATTGTCTATAAGGACAGGAGTCAGGACATCAGCCTATTGATTTAAGTAGCATCTATCAGAGATCTTAGACTCGAGAGAATTGTGTCCCATATGTTGTTCATTCTCTTCCTCAGATTAATAATTGATACAACACAGGCAGATGTAGGGCTGAAGACTCCCTGAGATGAATAATTTTTGGTTCTGAGCACAGCTGCCAGGATCTAGAAGTATCTGCTTACTGTGTGTCAAAGGCATTGACATTCAGGCGAGCTCACCGTAACCCTGATGTGTGGCTCAGAGGAAAGAACGATCTTTCTTGGAAGTCTTCCAGTTTGAAACAGTGGACGTATCAGTTCTCTAACAAGTGCCAGAGGGAAATTTATGTTTATCAATGTGAGAAGCCAGTGCAGCATAAACAAAAGACTCACAAAGGAGAAAGGAAACTGATTCAAATGAAGCAGCACCCTTAGCAATAAAATTAGAGCTACTTACGCTTTTTCCAGAAATGCATCCCTAGACATGTTTTGGGCCAGCAGGTTCGTTGCCAGACTGAAAACTTCATTTGTCCATTCCTGAAAAATGTAAATCACACTTGAATTAGCTTAACTACTGTACAGTCATTAGACGCATGTTTTTAGCTAGGCTACTAGGAAGACAAATTAGCTCAATTTGTATGCCTAAGGGTTTTGGGTTTTTTTCCCGTTTTTATCCTGTAAAAATGACATAATTAAATTCAAATCCCTGAGCGATTACTCCTTTCCTAAGGAAATATTCTTTACCCATAAACAAATTTTATCTGCTTTTTAAAATCCTTACAGATAGAGACCTGGTATGTTGCCTTTAATAAGTAAGTATATGTTATTCCTTTCCTTGCATTATAAACAGATAAAGAGTTTAAAATAATTATCTTTTCAACACACCTGCAAATAAGATCTTCCTATTTTACTACTCAAGTCAAAGCAGCTATATCAGGAACTCTTTAAATGTTAATTACAGTTCTAGAAATTCTCTAAACTAGGTGCCGTCACAATGTCATACAATATCCAGTACTGTCTCTCCCCTGCCCCCCACCCCCGAGCTGAGTCCATTCCTTACTGCTGACCTAATCTCAATCCCTACCTCACACCATTCACCACTGATCTCTCTTGGCTTCCAAGAAAATGGGAAAGAACAAATCTACAAAAAAACAGTTGAAGTTCCATTCTGGGTGATGATTTTGAACACACAATTAACATTCCGGGCTGAAAAAAAATAAGAGAAGATGACATAAGAGCTAAGTAATGTAATCATCTGATGTTGTAGTTGACTTGGCTCCCTCCTCAATGAAATCATGTTTTTTAGTTCAACAGCTTTTCCACCTAGTTTTGTTATTTCTACTATAGCTTTGTTGGTCTTTTGTGTTTTGCCTCCTGATTTAAGGCCCTGATAATATGCCGTCATGTAATACTGTAACATTTGAGATAGAACTTGGGGTATAGAGTCATGGGAGAGGGAAGAGGGCACTCTAAGCAGTGCTTTTTGTTTGTTTAGGTGTTTGTTTTACTTTAAAATATTGAGTTTATTTTAAAAATCAGCACAGTAAAAACTGTCACACAAATTAAAAACCTTTAATTTCCCTTGAAGTCTTTTAAATTCTGAGGTTATATAAAATTAAGCAGGAAAACATTCACATTAAATGCAAATCAATTTTGCACAAATAAGTGTGATCAAGCAGCTTACATTATCACCTGAAATACTTGGACTTTAGAGAAAAATCCCAGATGACAACACTCTACGTACTATAAGAAGATTTACATTATTCTGTTGGGTATGTTTTAGCGGCAGGACTTAGTGGGAATGGGGAGTAGCCTAAAAGGAATTGGAAGAAAGAGGGGAAGTTGCAACAAAAAAACATAGAGCTGGGGTGAGAGTACGGAGAGCATTTAATGTCTGTTCAGTTTTCTGGAATTTGGCAAAAAAATATAATATCACTGAAGGCCTTTCTTTTAGGGTGAAGGTAAGGAGAGCCAGGGCTAGATGGTTTGTTAAGGAGGTTATCTGGAAGCCAAATGCTGGGTGGATTTGAGGCTGAGAAACCAGACGGGGGATCTCAATTAGGAAGCTGTCACAGTCCAGGTGAGACACAGTGAGGCTTTGGATTCTATGGACTGTTGGTGGAGGGCTTGGGGAAGATAGCACAGAAGAGCTATCAGTGAAACAAACTTGATGGACACACAGAAAAGCTTTGGAATAACTTTTTAACAGCTTTAAAATAAAATGTCCTCAAAATAGATTATTTTAAACTAAGAGTAATAACTACTGGCACTGATTTTCAAAATATGTTTCTGGTATAATATTTTCCAGGCTAGGGGTAGAACTTTAGACTTTTCTGGCTCCATGGCAACTTTATGCTTTGGTAAAAGTATTTATAATTGGAGGCAATGTACCATTTTGTACGTTTACTGGGGGCCAATTCCACAACAGAAATAGGTACAGAGAAGGTATTATGAAGAGTTGGGGAGATTTAATTGGGTCTGACCTTTTAGGTTGAAAGATAAGACCTCTATTACATCTAGTCCAGCAGAAATATAATGTGAACTACACATATAATTTTAAATTTCCAGTAGCCACTTTAAAAAAAGTAGAAATAGGTGAAACAAATTTAATAATATATTTTATTTAAGCCAATATTTCAAACATATTATTAGCCATGTAATCAACATAAAAATTACTGAGCTATTATATAATTCTTTTTATGTGCTTAGTCTTTGAAATGAGGTGTGCATTTGGCACTGAGAGCCTGTCTTAATTTGCACTGGCAGCCTTTCAAGTGCTCAACAGCCACACATAGCTGGGAGCTGTGGCTGCAGCATGGGTCAGGGCAGGTCTTCTAGATCCTTCGCTCCTTCTATGGGTCCTTTATAAAGCCAGCTGAAGGACTGCATCGTCACCACCTTCACTGCACAGCCACAGCTGTTTCAGAAAGTAAGGCATAATTTATTTGACCACATTCTCAGAATGTGAGCATCTAAATTTCCAAGTGTGGAATTCCTAGAATCCATGGACTTCCTGCAGCCTTTTGAGATATGCAGAAAATCTGACCCAGGCTGAATCAAAATTCAGGGTCTAAAACATTAACCAAAGCAACTTGAGAAATAACTCAATCCTTGGTGGGGTACTGGTCTCAGTCTATATTACACTGAGCTAAAACAGCATGTGTATTACTTTGAGTTCCCCAGAAGCAGACCCTGAGACAAGGATTTATGAGAAATGGGTTTATTACAAAGTGTTCCCTGGCAACATTATAAGGGAGTGAGAGGGATTGGGAAGCGAAGAAGGCAGAAAGTTGAGATACCAAGCAAACTCCGCAGATGGTAATTTTGGCTTAATCTTTCCCTGTGTAGACCACTCCTGAAACTTGAGTTTTCTGATGAGCAGAAAAGGAGCTGGAGTATGGTGATCCCTGTGCCTGTTAGTCTTGGATCAAGGCTTGCTGGAGGGGATGGAAATCCCCAGGCACTTCCTGCTTTCCTTAATAGTAGGCAAAGGGGGTTCCAGCATCCAGAGGGTACATACAACAAAGAGACATGGGTGCTGGCTGTTGGAAGTGAAAGCCCATCCCCATCGAGGTGCTGTATATGAAAATGGTGAATGAATTGGAGGGAATATGGGTAGAGCACTGTTAGAGTCAGACGGATAACAAATTTCAGGACTTTTGGGTGCCAGAAGTAGCTACATTGTGTAAATAGGGGATGTGCAACCAAAGTGTTGGAGAAATTGGTTCACATACGTTCTAGAGCAGGGCTTCTCAAACTTTCATGTGCATACAAATCACCCAAGGTCTTGTTAAAATGCAGATGCTGACGCAGAGGCTGGGGAGGGGGTGGCAGAGAATCTGTATCCCAAGTGAGGGCTATGTCAGATGATGCTATGAGTAGCAAGAGGACTTACAGCACTGATGGAAAGCTTGATAGAAATGTAGGACTGTAAGCTCCACACCAGATCTCTGACTCAAAATCTGCATTTTTTCCAAGAAACCTTTATATATTTTATGCATGTTTAAGTGTACTGCTGGGCCAGGGGCAGAACTTTAAGCATTATTCTAATCTTTGTCTACTTGCTTCCCAAGCAAATAAAGAAATATTTTGGTCATTTGTTTTAGAATAACCAAAAAGCCCTTACAGCTGTATTAAGAACAACATGGCTAAGAGATGTGGCCAGAGCAGCTTAAAGCAGCCTCAGCCTCAGCTCATTATAAGATTATGACATATGCTTTGCTGCAGGGTAGACGGCTCCCAACCTGGCAGTGCTCTCATAAATCCAGCACTGGGCCCTAGTTAGTATGGCATTGGAAGGACAGCTTCTTATTTAATCTGGAGTATTTGTTTTTCTACTTTCAGAGGCAAAGTTCTGATGATTGCTACTAAGCTTGGTTCAGTCCCTGCTATTTAAACCCTGAAGCTTCTTAAGTGACATTTTCTGCCTTAGGATCGATCTCTTCTTGTGATGGGGATTACAGAGACCTGAACTAGAGAAAATGGATCTAAAGATCAACTTCTGTGGGATTTCACCTGGAGTTTAAATGCACATGTTCGTATCTTCCATTGCAAGATGATTTCTGCAATTCCCTCACCCTGGCGTCGTTACTGAGATCGCAGTCTTTTTTTTTTTTTTTTCGGTACGCGGGCCTCTCACTGTTGTGGCCTCTCCCGTTGCGGAGCACAGGCTCCAGATGCGCAGGCTCAGCGGTAACGGCTCACGGGCCCAGCCGCTCCGCGGCATGTGGGATCTTCCCGGACCGGGACACGAACCCGAGCTCCCCGCATCGGCAGGTGGATTCTCAACCACTGCGCCACCAGGGAAGCCCGAGATCCCAGTCTTGACACCATTAAGTTTTCCTAACATGTCACAAAGTTAATGTACTTTTATTTCTAAACTTATTTAAGTTCTGTCATTCTTGCCACAGGATTTATGTGTTTGCTTAATACTACGAACAATTATTTTACAAGTTTCAGTTACTCTCATAGGTATTGTTTGAGTTTTTACTAGGTACTGAGCTAAATTCTTTGCATCCAACAACTTAATTAATTCTTACAGTAATTCTCTAGGAGGCAGGTACTGTTATTAGCCTCATTTTACAGATGAGGATTCAAAGTTTCAAAGCACTTATAAAATTTATTTATATCCTCAGAGTTAATAAGATCACAGTTTGGGGTTAGATAACTGATTTCTTGGGCTCTAAAACCTGTACTCTTAGATACTGTGCTTTTCTCTTGTCCTAGAACATTTTAAGATGGCTGCTACATACAGTTCAAAAAGATAAAAATGATAAATAAATCCACTTAACTATGCTGTGTTTAAAACACTGACTTAGCACTTACTATGGGCTATGCACGGTTCTAAGCATTTTGTAAGTAATTAACTTTTTTTTTTTTTTTTTTTTTTTTTTGG
>NW_020175089.1:1000853-1012386 GCF_003031525.2 Neophocaena asiaeorientalis asiaeorientalis
TTTTTTTTTGTGGTACGCGGGCCTCTCACTGTTGTGGCCTCTCCCATTGCAGAGCACAGGCTCCGGACGTGCAGGCTCAGTGACCATGGCTCATGGGCCCAGCCACTCCGCGGCATGTGGGATCTTCCCGGACCGGGGCACGAACCCGCGTCCCCTGCATCGGCAGGCGGACTCGCAACCACTGCGCCACCAGAGAAGCCCAGTAATTAACGTTTTAATACTCACAACAACCCTATGAGATGTACTCTGTTATTACCACCCTATTTTAACAAATGAGAGAACTGAGGCACAGAGGCATGCAATGACTAGCATAAGGTCCCACAGATGGTTAGAGGCACATCCAAGGTTTGAACCCAGGAAGTTTGCCTCTGGAGTCTGAACACCTTACCATTATGTTACAGTGATGAAACAATGTGTGAAGTTCATAAAGTATACACCTTACCACCATGCTACGATAATGATGGTAGAGGAAAAATGATAAGATGGAGAGAGGGGTGAGGTCCATCACAAAATGCAGCTCTAAAGTCTTAGAACTTTGATAGAGGAAGTCACAGATTCAACTTGAACGTGACTGAACTAATGTGAAGAGAGAGATTCAATAACTTTTAGATCTAGTTGCCCTAGATCCAAATACTAGTCATGAAGCTATTCAACAACCGTTCATAATTCTGAGAACAGAGAGAAATTTCTCCTATCAGCAATTCACACCTCTTAACTTTTTGGCTCAACTTATGAACACAAGTGGTATACAGACTAAGACAGAACCTTCTGGAAGAAATATCATTCTTGCAGATATTTGTTTCCCATTGTTCTGATGCATGCTATCTTTAGTATTTTAATGTATTTTTTAATCTTTCCTTTTTCTAGCATTACGTATCTCTGTTACACCTGAAAATACAAAGAACAGTGTAACTAACACATATCCATATTTAACAAATGTTATCAATTTGTGATATTTCCTTCCGTGCTTTTAAAAAATTATATACTTAAGACACTGCAGTGCAGACTCATTCTATGTTGTGCTTCTCCCTGATTCCATTCTTCTCACTTTCCCAGGAGCAAGCTCTATTTTGAAAAGCAGATATCAATACCTTATCTATTTTCATATGGATTCTGAGGACAGTGGTCTTTATCAGGGTTCAACAAACCCCTGAGGGCTAAATCCAGCCTGCCACCTGTTTTTCTTTTCTTTTTTTTTTTTTTTTTACTGCATGAGCTGCTTGTAAATTTTGGAGATTAATCCTTTGTCAGTTGCTTCATTTGCAAATGTTTTCTCCCATTCTGAGGGTTGTCTTTTGGTCTTGATTATGGTTTCCTTTGCTGTGCAAAAGCTTTGAAGTTTCATTAGGTCCCATTTGTTTATTTTTGTTTTTATTTCCATTACTCTAGGAGGTGGGTCAGAAAGGATCTTGCTGTGATTTATGTCATAGAGTGTTCTTCCTATGTTTTCCTCTAAGAGTTTGATAGTTTCTGGCCTTACCTGTTTTTCTAAATAAAGTTTTACTGGAACACAGCCATGCTCGTTCATTTACGTATTGTCTATGACTGCTTTCATGCTATAGTGGCCCAGTAGAGTAGTTGCAACAGAGACTCCCAAGGGGCAAAGTATTTACTAGCTGGCCCTTTACAGAAAAAGTTTGCCAGTCCCTGGTATGGACTCATATATGTTTATTTAAAATATTACATAAATCATATCATACTGTATGCATCCTTTGGCCAATGTCTATTTGCAGTCAACATTATGTCTTTAAAATGTGTCCTTGCTTCTCATGTAGATCTAGGTCATTAATTTTAACTACTAAATATTCCACTATAAGAATGTATAACTAATTCATTCTTCTGTTCATGTACATATGTAGTTTTTTCCTTCAAAAATGTTTATTTGTGGGCTTCCCTGGTGGTGCAGTGGTTGAGAGTCCGCCTGCCGATGCAGGGGACACGGGTTCGTGCCCCGGTCTGGGAAGATCCCACATGCCATGGAGCGGCTGGGCCCGTGAGCCATGGTCGCTGAGCCTGTGCGTCCGGAGCCTGTGCTCTGCAACGGGAGAGGCCACAACAGTGAAAGGCCCGCATACCGCAAAAAAAAAAAAAAAAAAAAAAAAATTTTATTTGCAAAAACCAACCCACATGCCATGGAGCGGCTGGGCCCGTGAGCCATGGTCGCTGAGCCTGTGCGTCCGGAGCCTGTGCTCTGCAACGGGAGAGGCCACAACAGTGAAAGGCCCGCATACCGCAAAAAAAAAAAAAAAAAAAAAAAAACTTTATTTGCACAAACCTATTTTTTGTTGACTCAAGCCACATCCAGAAGTTTCTCTAGGGTTATTACCATGATGTATTCTTAGGATCCATGCATCTTCAGCAGTACTAGAGGCAGCTGCTTGCTCACCAAAGCGGTAAGGACACTCTGTGTTCCTTTTGGCAGTGTAGGAGAGCTTGTATTTTCCTACATTTTCAAAAACAATTTGCTATTATCAGCCTTTCAGAAAATTTTTGCAAATTTGATGTATGCAGTGTGGGACCTTGGATTGGTCTTAATTGGCATCCCTGATTCACCTGCCTGGTTGAGCCTTGTTTTACATGTCAGGGTTGTTCCATTTTTTCTTTTCTGCAAATTTCCTGTTCACATTCTTAACCCATTTTTTTCTTTGGGTATTTGTGCTCGTTGTCTTTAAAAAGGGGAGGGTTTTGTTTGTTTGTTTGAGGTTTGAGCTCAAGCACAAGGTGGTGGTCAGTCTTAGTCCTATTGATAGAAACAAAATTACACATAGTAACTGTGTCTTGTAAATGTCACCCGTGATCGTGGCATGCCAGGCACCCAGTCCATGGCTGTGACCTGATACCAAGCATCTAGAGTCACAGAGAAAAGGCAGAATGTGAAGTCTGTCCTCAAAGACATGTATTTATTCAGTGAGTTCTTTGGGGAAATGACAATATTCTAAAAGGAATACCAAATCTCTTTCTCTGTGTGTGTGTATATATATATATATATATATATATATATATATATATATATATATATATATATATATATATATATATATATATATATATATATATATATATATATATATATATATATATATATATATAGTCTATAATTATATAAGCAATTATGAGTCAATGGTTACCCTAATGAAGTAAAAGGAGTGACAGATGACAATAATCTAAAAGCAGGTATGTCCAAAGTACCTGATTTGGAAGCCTCAATCTATTGTATTTTTTAAATAAAAGGTTCCTGGAATAAATAATAATTTAAAACAGGGTATTTTAATATTTGTGAGACATATGAAAGTCCTAACAATTTTTAATAGCTTTCCATTTATTTTTAATTTATTGGCAAACCCCTATTGCCGTCATTGATAATGATGTCATTCCAATTACCTAGCAGGTTGGGATTTGAGTAAGAAGGAACAATGCACAGCTCATTCAGGGTTGAGTTGCCTGGCTGAGCACGTTTCTCCCACCTGCTGACAGGCATCAGAATTCATCTTGCCGTGCATTTGTCTTAATGGCACAGTAAAGAATCTTTTCATGGTGAAAGATGGTATATGAGCTGCAAAGACTTTCATTAAAAGCAGAAAAGACTGTCTGAAAAGTAACTGCGTTTACAGGTCTATGTAGAGCATTCAGAATTTTGGCAAAATTTCTGGCACAGTTCCTCTGTTTTGGGTGGCAGTGAAGATTTATATTTTATAGTCAAAATGTTGATCTCATATTCAAAGAGAAATGTTTGTCAAATACAATATAATTACCAAAATCAGGAAGTATATTACAACCCAATATTATCAGCACTGGGACACTAGAATCCATATTACTCATATAATGTAATATCAAGGAAAGGTGCATGTTATTCAAATGTCTTTAGGCTACAGTTGCCAAAAGTACAACTCAAACTAGCCTAGGAAATAGGAGAATTTGTCAAGGACACTGGGTATTTCCTGTAACTGAAGGAAAAAATTGACAAACTGCAGTTTGCAGAGTATCAGGAAACTGTGGTCTGGATACCAGGGAGGATTTCTTCATTGCTTTTTCACTGCTCTCTCTTCCTGATGTCATTACTTTTTTCCTGACTGACCAACTTCTTCCCCATGGCCACCAACTGCACCAAGAGTTGTCACATATGGTGCCTCCTACCACCAGAGAGAGTCTGATTGATTTCCTCATAACCAGTATGAAAAATCCTGGGAAAGATCTCTGATTGGTCTACCTCTAGAACAATCTATTTGAGTAAGAACCTAGCAGTGTCCATGAAAATCAAATCATTGTAACTGGAAGAGTATAGAAAACACTACATATAACCATTCATAGGAGTAGCGAAGAAAAGGATGTGCATCATCCCACAACTTGTGTGAGATCTTATAGTTCTGAAGCCAGTTTTTTATACACTGGGGAATAAATCCATACTTGTTGACCTGAGTTGACTGCATGAATGAATGAATGTGTGAATGAAACAGAATTACATCCATGCTTTATAATTTATTGTTTGTGAAATTAATTTTTATGTCTTCTTCATTGTCATAAGTATTCATTCATCATTGTTTGCTACACGGTTTTGGATAATAGCTTTACACATTTCCTATTGTAATTTGAACTATGCTGGAATAAGTTATAAGAACTCACAGTCCTGTGTGTAGCATGGGCCTGAGGGGACTATCCAGTTAATAAAGTACAGAAACTTTAATTTTAGGGCTTAGAGCATCTGCATTGGCTTCATAGATATACCTTATGCTTTGTTTTATGTTTTGGGCTGTATTCTGAAGATTGTTGCCCAATTATCTTTCCCTGGATAAGTGAAGCACTGCTCTATCCTGATGGTCTAAGGAAGAGTTTACATGCCTGCAAGTGCAGTGTACAAGATGTGGATGTAAGGATCCACGTTTTGAGAGCTAACTGTCTAGTATATCCCTAGCCCTGTTCTAACACCTTTTGACATTCTCCTTTCCAATGGGAAAAGTTTAATGTGGTGATATCAAGTTAAAATGAACCTTAAGAGAATTCTTCAAATGGAAAGAAATAAAACACCCAAAAGTGCAACATCCTTGGCACAGAGTGGAAGAAAAGAGAAAAAATGTTTGCTTTGGTTACGTTTTCATGATGAGAGGTTTTCAGTTGTATCTTTGCGAATCTCATGTATTTTGAGCATCAGCTGAGGAGACACCCACCTCTCTCTCCAGCTAGTTTCCTGAGTCATTGCTAATTTGTACAACTGAGAAAATGTCCATCAAATGCCCCAATATGAAATACCCAAAGTATCCTTTCCATAGCGTTCATGTCACTCAGCCATATTCTTGAAGTGGTTCTGTCCAAAACCCTCATGTCACTTTATTATTTTTTTCTTTTTTTAAATAAATTTATTTATTTTTGGCTGCACTGGGTCTTCGTTGCTGCACATGGGCTTTCCCTAGTTGCGGTGAGCAGGGGCTACTATTGGTTGCGGTGCACGGGCTTCTTATTGCAGTGTCTTCTTTTGTTGCAGAGCACCAGCTCTAGGTGCATGGGCTTCAGCAGTTGTGGCACTCAGGCTCAGTAGTTGTGGCGCATGGGCTCAGTAGTTGCGGCACACGGGCTTAATTGCTCTGCAGCATGTGGGATATTCCTGGACCAGGGCTCAAACCTGTGTCCCCTGCATTGGCAAGTGGATTCTTAACCACTGCACCATCAGGGAAGTCCTTGTTCTTTTCTTAAGGATAAAATATATTTAAAATTCTCTTTGAAGATACTTTCTCCTTTTTTATTTTATTTGTTTCTTTAATTATCCTTGTGTGTCTATTATTCTCTTTTTGTTCATCTTGGCTTCCTTTGTCATTCAGTATTGTAGCATTTCTCTATAGTCTGTGGATATTTTATTGTTAGTTCACATCTTAGATGGGGCAATAGGAGGGCCGACTGGGAGCTCTGGGTGTGGGAGTGGGAATGACCAGCTTGCAGACTTCTTTCCCAGTGAGCATGTGGGTGCCAGCCACCATAGTGTAGTATCCACAAATGCTAGAATGAGAAGAGCTTTACTCTGGATCCTGAACTCCAATGCTAGCCACCATAATATTTTTCAACTAGTTTGTTCAATTTCATAAAAGACAGACATTCAGCTCTTTGACCCAGGAAGTAATTGGTTATTGATTAATTCTACATGAGGATCAAGAGGAAGGAGTGGAAGGTTATTTTTCTCACCCCCAATTCTTACTCCATGTTCTGCTGGGCTGGTAGAACTTGAGTCTAGAGCATGTCTCAATTGTTTCTGAGTAGGTCAGGAGTTTCCTTGGCTGTAACTCTCTATGTAACCTAGACTGTGGTCTTCTTGACTCTATTTTATCAGACACTTTCCTCTTCCCATTTTCTTCTCCTGCAAACTTACTAAAATATGTCATGTCTTAGTGACCTATCCATTCTCTTCATCATTGTGTATTTATATTCCTTTATCATCATATTCACAATAACTCAAAAGAGATAAGAGATCACACCTGTGCTCATTTTGCTGTTTTGGGCTAACACTGCTTTAAATTTTATGTCCAAAGCCAAATATCTGATTTTCCCTTCCTAACTCACTCCCTCTCTCAATAAATGAAATTCCAAAAGGCCCTGAGATCATCCCTAGCTCTCTCTTTCTCTTATTTCATGTATCTGGTACATTCAGTAACTCTTTTGGCTTCACATTCAAAATACATCCAGAACCTAACCATTTCTCACCACCTCTATCCCAAGCACTCTGCTCTCCTTGTTTCTGTTTCTATACCCCTACTGTAGCTTTTCAACAGAGTGACCAGAACAATCCTGTTAAAATACATCACCCCAAATCCATCCCTTGCTCAAAATGATGTAATAGATACCTGTGTCACTGAGAGTAAAACAAAATTCTCACAGTGGCCACCCACCACTATTTGGGTCACCTGTCACATCCCCCATCCTCTTCCTCTCACCTCTCCCCTGTTCTCCTCCCTGCTTATCATTCCCTTCCACCAACACACTGGGTCACATCTATCTCAGCATCACTCTCCTCCATGATAACCACTTGACACACTCCAACATCTTCATGGTTTTCTTCATCATATCAGTGTAACCTTATGTGACCAACTTATTTAAAATTGAAATACACCCCCACCCCCCGCAACACTTCCTATCTCTCTTCCCTGCTTTATTTCCCCCTGGAACCTATCACCATCTTATTTATTTTGTTATCGTCACCCTACACCCACCATTAAGTAAGCTTCATGAAGACAATCATTTTTGTCTAGTTTATCCCCAGCACTCAACATTGTACCTGGTACACAGTAGGCAATTAAGTATTTGTTGAGTGAATGAATGAATGATTATTATTATTATATAGCCAATAGGAAGATTATTTTAAAGTATTTTCAAAAATTTTGTGTTTTATTCTTAGGAGCATCTTATTCCTTGGGAGCATTTGATGCATTGGAAACTGAAACATAACAACTGATATTAAGGCATTAGATGAAACAGATCAACATGCCACTTTCAAAGGATAGCAGGTATTTTTCCACAGTAATTAAACACGGAAGCCAAATTTTCTTAGATTTCTTCTTCCTTTATGTCATGTCTTAGTGATTTATCCATTCTCTTCATCATTGTGTATTCATAATAAAAAATTATGGTGATTTTTAAATTTTTTATTTATTTATTTATTTTTGGCTGCTTTGGTTCTTTGTTGCTGCACACAGGCTTTCTCTAGTTGCAGCGAGTGGAGCTACTCTTCATTGCGGTGCATGGGCTTCTACTGCGGTGGCTTCTCTTGTTGCGGAGCATGGGCTCTAGGCCGCGCAGGCTTCAGTAGTTGTCGCTCGCGGGCTCTAGAGTGCAGGCTCAGTAGTTGTGGCACACAGGCTTAGTTGCTCTGCAGCATGTGGGATCTTCCCGGACCAGGGCTCGAACCCGTGTCCCTTGCATTGGCAGGCGGACTCACAACCACTGCTCCAACAGGGAAGCCCATGGTGATTTTTTATAAACTCTCTTTTTTAAAAAATTTATTTATTTTTCACTACATTGGGTCTTCGTTGCTGTGCATGGGCTTTCTGTAGTTGTTGTGAGCGGGGGCTACTCTTTGTTGCGGTGTGCAGGCTTCTCACTGCAGTGGCTTCTCTTGTTGTGGAGCACGGGGACTAGGCGCCCAGGCTTCAGTAGTTGTGGCACGTGGGCTCAGTAGTGTGGTTCATGGGATCTAGAGCACAGGCTCTGTAGTTGTGGCGCACGGGCTTAGTTGCTCCATGGCATGTGGGATCTTCCCAGACCAGGGCTCGAACCCGGGTTCCCTGCATTGACAGCAGGATTCTTAGTCATGCGCCACCAGGGAAGCCCTGAGTTTTTAAAATGTATCTTTGTGCCTGCTTTAAGGTAAGGTACACAGATAATACAATTAGGGCTTTCTCAGCTGCCAGGCTCAGAAGACAGGGAGGCAGAGGAATGAGTGGGAAGCAGCTTATTTCTGTGTTATGAAATGGATGGAAGAAAAACGAAGATGCTGCTGCTTAAGCAGTTTCCTGTCTTTTCCTGGGGAAAGTGGACTCACAGTAGCCCACAGTCTGAAATCACGATCACTTCTGTGTCCTTGCACATGTACTTTCCCTTAAGTTAAGCATTAATTCCTTTTTGTGGCACCCTTGAACAATGCCTGGTTCCAAAGAAGCTCTATGTTTAAGGAATGAGAAGAGATGGCGGGGGAGGTGGGCAAGGGTGATTTCTTCCACGATCAACAGAATTGCAATTGCTGGTTCTTATCTGAGTGTAAGAAGAGATTACCATCTGAGTTGCCTTTTGTTTCCCCTCTATTTTTTTTTTTTTAATGAATGTCTTTTTTATTTTATTTTATTTTTTATATATTTTTTTACTTTTGAACTTTTAAACTTTTATATGGATGTTCCAGATGGGTAACACTTTCACAAGTTGAAAGTTTATAATGTACATCTTTCACCTGCCCCACACTCATCCAAAACTCAAGTGCAGAACGTGGGGTAAATCTCATTTTCCAACAAAGGACATCCACAACTGTAAAATCCCAAGACTAACAGTGCAATGTATTGACTTGGCAAGAACTTGGTCCTTACTTATGATTGGGTGGGGGGAATATCCTAAGATGACATAGGCATATGAGAAGGCCAGGAATAGCAGTGAATGAAGATCTCATAAAATACAATAACCAAGAGGGCTAACTTTTCACATGTGTAAAAAGCAATATATATTCAATATGGCAATATTTTTGGCGCATATAGTCTACCCCCAAGGAGATCAGCACAGTTTTCCATTATGTCCCAAAATACATTGCTGAAAAGAATATATGGTACCTCATTCTCTTTTTCTTAATCATTTTCATTTAAAGAAAAGCCAAACATACCCATTGCTCACTTACCATAAGTTGGTGCTAAATTCAAAAACGAAATGAGATCAACTTCACATTTTGTACAGAATATCCATTAGTGTTTGAAAATTATTATCTCAATGTACATGTCTCAGAATAAAAAGAAATGTAAGAACTTTGTGTCTATTGAGGTCAGTTTTAAATATCTATATTATTAATTTGAAGGACAGTCTAAGAAAAGCCCCAAGGGTTTTGAGGAATCAAGTTCTATACCAGGAATGGCCAGAGGAGGCTGTGGCAGGACCCTTCCCTCTTTTTTTTTCTATTTCATTTAGTAGACTATTATTTCTTTTTCTCAAAAAAAGCCTCCCCTTTGTGGCACCTTCTCTTATTCCTTCCCCTAAACGGTCTCAATTATTTGGCGAGCTGAAGATATTTTCTCTTTTCTCCAGAAAACATGTGGTAACTGGTGGGTAGAGGGGGATGACAGTGACAATGACTTTGAGTGGGAACAAGGTTGGGATCGGGAAAGATGAGGTTGGAAGCCACCAAGAATCCTGGAAAACCTTAGGGGGAGTTCTGTGCTGGGGGGAAGGGATCTTGGAGCAACTAGCTCAGGAGCCTCAATTTTTTGAACTCAAAAATGAGGATATTGGAGTGTATGATGTTCAAAGTCTCCATGGCTTTACAATTTTTCATGATCTATCAATTGCTTTCAAGAATTCATAAGCTTCTTTCTCCCCTTCTTGCTCTTTCCCTTCCCCTCTCCCTCCTTTTTCCTTTCTTTCTTTTTATTTTTTCTGCCAAAGCACACATTTATTGAGTGCCTAATACCGGCTAAGCACTAAGGTAGATCTTGGGAACACAAATGACTAAGCTATATTTTCTGATTTTAAGCAGCTCACAAATCCAGGGTAGGGTGTCAGACACACTGACAGATAATTAAAGTGTGAGAAATGCAATAGCAAATATGCATGGGGTTCATCAAAGAACAGGAAGGAACCATCAGTTGTTCATGGAACGCATGAAACAGAAGGGGAGATGGGTGAGTAAGCTGAGTCCCTATGGAGGCTTGGAAATTCTGGACAGAATGGAGAAGGGACATCTAGGAAAGCACACACTTCTGAGGGCACAGAATTACCATTAGAAAGGAAGAAAGAATCACAGGTGGTTTAGAACAGTTGAGGCAGAATAGTGCTAGGGTCCAAGTGGTGATTCACTGACACCTAAGGGCAGAGGCTATGTTTGTTTTGGTCACGGGTAAATCCCTAGTACTTGGCACATACTACACCCTCAATGAATATTTGTTCATTAAATGAATGACTGAATGATATGTGCAGAAAACTTCATTTTGTGGGTAATATGCAATAAAAATGATTTGAAGCAAGATCAGGTTTGAGGTTTCTTAGGATCATTCCTAGCAGATAGACACACAGAGTTGGAGGGCAAAGAGAGGATTCTAGGAGAGGAGGTAGAAGGCGTCTACAGATGGGACCCATTAAGAACTTGAACAAGATGGGAGGGGGGAGCAGGAGGAGGAAAGAGATATGAGAGCTAATTAGGAAATTCAGAGAGCTTGCAAGTTATTTGGATGGTGGGCAAGCAAATGGTGTGGATGCAGTTAAGGCAAACTTCCAGGAAATCCCAGATCATACTCCCCAAATGAGTAAACTAGATTGTCTATGATATTCATACCTGCAGAGGTGACAGAGGTTACCCCCAAATTCTGAAATAGCTATTGAAAACTGATGTCAGTTTATAGAACATATTTTTGGAGAGCACATTTATTCTGTGACAGTTACTTCAAAATCTAATAATTTAGCAGACAGAGATCCTCTGTTAAAGTTTTTTTTTGCATGAGTGAATTAACATTTAGAAAACTAACTGGCTCAACCAGTTTGGGAAATTGGCAATATCCATCAAGGCTGGACATAGGAAGACCTATGACCAGCAATTACATACCTCACAGAAAGGCATATGTTTATAACAACACTGTTTGTTTTTATTTTTAAATTGAAGTATAGTTGAGTTATAATGTTGTTTTAGTTTCAGGTGTACAATGATTCAGTTATACATATATATATATATATATATATATATTCTTTTTCATATTCTTTCCCATTATGGTTTAATCACAGAATATTGAATATAGTTGCCTGTGCTATACAGTAGGACATTTTTGTTTATCTATTTCATATATAGTAGTTTGTATCTGCTAATCCCAAACTC